>NW_020897714.1:29007348-29515257 GCF_003984885.1 Neopelma chrysocephalum
TGAATTGAGTTCATTTTGCCTTGCTGGTTAACTTTTAAACCAGCACAGCAGTGCAGAGAGCCAGCAGCAGAACACCCTCCACGCACTCTGGGCAGCAGTGTAGTCCACGCCTTGCCTATCTCCTGCACACACAACCTCTCTTCCTTGCCTCTGCACTGCCTTGGGAAAGCCTGAGAGGCTTTCAGACAAGGGCTCTCCCATATGCAGGAGCAGGATGCCTACCTTCTGCTCTTTCCTCTCCTTTCACATGCTCCCTGCCTCAGTATCCAACACTGGGCCCATACACACTGCAAACCACCTTGCCTTCAGCCCCTCCACAGCTCCCAGAGGGCAATGAAGAGTTGCTGATAGTCCTCACACAGCACAAGGACAGGGAGAAAGGGAATGGCTGTCAGCACAGCCTCTGCATGGTGCAGCCAGGGAGAGCACAGTGCAAGAGTGCTAGGGAGGAACATGAAATATTTCTGGGACTCTTCATGTGATAAAGCTCTAAGCAAATTGGTCCTGCTTCACAGTTGACCCTGCTTTGAGCAGAAGGGTGGCTAGAGACCTGCAGAGGTGCCTTCTGACCAGAATTATCCTGTGATCCTATGAGTGGGGTTTCTGCATCCCAGCGAGGGAAAGGAAGAGAAGAAAAAGGTCTTGTGAGGGGATAGAGATGGCAGTCAGAGTCCCATAATATAGGCTTATGATGGGGAGATTTGTGCCTTAGGTGATAGGTAGGGCAGAAGAAGAAGAATTCAGGTTGAGTTTGGTGGTAAAAGGAATGTATCTCAGGAGTAGACTGGAGCTTTACTCAGATCTGCTAAGTTTCTGTGGTTCTCACCCTGCAAAACTTGTCTGCTTGTGCCTTGGCTGAACTTCAGCTAACCCATCTTACCAGACATTTCCTATAACCTCCTCTGCTGTGATATTTGCCACCTTCATCCCTACATCTACAGACTGCTTATGTTCGTATTGATGATCACATATGCTTGTGTGATCCTTTTCAGCATCTTCTCACGTGACTTTGCTCCTCTGCTGAGCTGTAGGTCCTAATACAGCTCATGGCATTGATTATATCTGTGCTAAGGCTGCAGTCCTTGCACGGATGACTCTGCTTTACTCCATGGACTTCAGATGCACAGATACAGGGTGTTGGGGGAACAGGTGTGAGCAAGGTAAAGTACTGTCCTTGAATTCACACAGGGATTTAGGTGTGGACCCTGCTCGGTCAGAGGCATCAGTGCCACTTGCTTGACATTTGGATCTCCGCAGAGCTCCAAATGGAAGGTCCTGGACCGTTTGTGCTCCTTGCACTTTGTCAGTCCCCCTAAATACTCAGTGTATGTTGGTAGACCCTGCACAGTGGGTAAAATTCCATGTCCACAGGGATTAATCATCTCCATACCCGTGTGCACACACAGAAAACACGTGTGAGCACGTAGCTCCACCACAGACAGGAATAAGTGCAAATTGCTCCGTGGGTATAAATGCCTGTGCACATCCCTAATCAGACATTCAGACAGGTATCCCAACCACACACTGCAGAGAAACTGTTTATGTATATAAATACACACAAGTATGAACAAATTCCCTCAAACATCATGCATCTACACATACTCCACTTGCAGTGTTCTCCCTCGGGGCCATGTGGCCCTGGGCAGAGATACAGGTCCCTGCTGATGCTGGTTATGTAGGAGTTAATGGGAGAGAGGCTGGGAAGAAAATTAAAAGCAAAAAAAGTTGAAAGCCCAGCACATGATTCTTCTCCTATCACATCTGTGAATCCTGGAGCGCAAGAGTAATTGTCTGCAATGAGTCAGACCAAAAGGCACAAGGAAATGGTTGCTATGGCAACCCGTGCACTGCTCTAATTCAGCTCAGAATTAAAATGATATCAAATAATTTGCAAGCAAAGGGAACATGGCAAAGGCGCCGGGTGCCAATCTAAAAAATCCAGCTATATGCAAGTCTCTCCTGAGCCGGTGTCAAGGGCTCTTTTCCCTTCAAGAGTGACAACCATGGCAATCAGAGGAGCTGTAGAGGCAGTGGTGACGGATAACCTTAGGCTACAAGATTCCTGCTACGCACAGACAAGAATAGGGTCCTGGGCTGGAGCTCCAGCCTGGAACAGGCTGCAGGACTCAGGATGTGCTGGAGAGAGGCCTCACCAGACCCCACAAGAGAAAACCCCAATTTGTTTTGGTGTCCCATTGAGAAAATTCTCTGAAAGGGCTGGTGAGGGCAGGGGCTGGGCACAGGCACCCACCCCCAGTGAGGGCATTTGCTCTGTGCTGGGTGAAGCACCACCTGCACGGGCTGAGGCACAGGGGGCTCAGTCACTTAGTGCTCTTTTCCCAGCAAGTGCTACAGTGTGCAAGCTCTGGCAGTCAGCAGGGACTAGAAGGAAATATTTATTCTACAGAATTGGCTATTCTCTTCACTTGTTCCCCAGACAAGGACTCCTCCCAAGGCAAAAGGCAATGTCTGCACACACAGGGAGAAGGCATCATTCCTGTACTGAAGATCTTACAGCCTGTGCAGACAGCAGATACACCACGGAAGAAACGGAAATTGCTAAGGTCCAGCCAGGGTGAACAGAAAACTATGGAAGATGCCTCACATGCCTATTTTTAGCATTCTTTTGAGGATAAAATCAACTTATTTTCCCCTCTTGTTGCCAGCTACTGTCTATGCATGGAGACATCTATTTGGAGTTCTGTAGGCAGACGCTTGCTCTTTCTGCCTGTTCATTGACATGGCTGGAGGATAATCAGCTCTGAACAGGGAACCATGTGGCCCCAGCACCTACACCAAACCTTGGCGAAAGGCAAAGTTTGTAATATCAGAGCCAGTGCAAAACAATGCAACCACCTCACTTTTGTCTGGCTCATAGATCAGCTTGTGTCTGCCCCAGAAACGCCCCGAAAAGCAGCCTGTATGCTTACAGGTCTCTCCCCCAAGGCTCAGTGCAGAAGCAGAACTCAATGGATGGCAGGCAGATGGGTAGATGAAGGGTGCAAGAAACACTGGTCTTGGCACTCCAGTGGCACCATGTAATGTGGATACCGTGGCCCACGAACTACTGGCTCTACCCTCAGACCAGCCAAATGTGCCCCAGACAGGTATCCTGAGAGGCAGAGAAGGCACAGCTGCTGTTGGCACTAAAACCATCAGCATTTCTGCCTTGCAGTTCCCCAACACTTCCTATGACTCAGTGCCAGGGCACGGCCCGTTCAGATGTCTCTCATTTTGTCAGATCAAAGGGATGAGCGAGAAACTGCTTGTGCTTCGGGGATTGCCAGAAGGGGCTGACATCAGACAGAAACCAAACATAGCAGGTGATGGGCTAAAAATGAGTTGAGTCTTCCTTCTTTTTATCCATCCTACCACTGGATGCGGGGGGACCGCGATTTCCATAAAGGCACCTGGTGATGCCTCAAGAGCTGACAGAAGTCTCTGCACTGGGACAACTTAGGCACAACCTTCAGCATCAAAAGAGGGACAGCATTCCTTCTGAATACCGCAGCACACACGCAAGAGGTCGGCTGCCCTCAAGTTTTGTATGGGTAACTTTCTGCTGGTTTCTGAACCAGACTAGTGAAATAAATTTAATTCTCTAGCTTAGATGCAGTTATTCCAATGTAAAATATGCTTAGGCTATTATAGCTTATTTCCATGCCTTTTAGCAGCTTCTATGGAAGCATCTGTCACTTTCTAGAGAGAAGGTTGAAATGTTTTATCCATCCAAGCAACAAAACTGTAGGAATATAGAATTGTGTATAGATTAGTTTTGAAAAGATGCCACAGCAATAGAACTGCTGAAAAAGCCACCTGCAGTTCCTGTCCCTGCTTGCTGGTAACAGACAGCAGGTATCCAAAATTGGGGACCAAGGAAGAGACATCACGCTGGCCAGGAATCGCTTTTCAAATGAAGAGTTTCCATCAGAATGACAGAGGTGGAATATTAATCAGTGGTAAAATGGCAAAATAACTTCCCATTATCTATTTTTCAGACTGATTGTTTTCAAATACCTCTAAAAAACCCATAAGTTTGGGGTTTTTGTTTTTTTTTTTTTTGTTTGTTTTTTTTTAATCTGCTCCTGCTGTGAGTACAGAGCTCTTCCAAAAATACTGGTCTGAATAACTCAGTGTCCCAAAACTCCCTTTTTAGAGAGGACAATATTTCTCTTCTCTGGCCCTTCTTCGAGCTTGCCTAGAGCTCTCCCCAAATACATCTGTATATACTGTTGGTGTCAGGGGATAAAGATTTCACCGTGTTCCAATCACTGCTGCTAAGAGCAGTAACTTTCAATATAAACAGAGGAGCTAAGTGTTGTATAAAATGAACCTGCATCTCCCAAGTGCCCATTTGGATTGTTTTTATTGGGCACCACGGAGCCTTTGCATGCCCCATCGTCTGTTTCCCATCCCTGAAACCTGACAACCATGGCCAGGAACCTAATGGAAAGAAACCCCTACCTGCCCCTGTTGGGACTGGCAGCCAGCTGACAGCCACGTAAGTTGAACAGCAAGAAGGTCAGGCAATGAAAGAGGCGTCATACACAGCCCAGAGTGACAGCTGAACTCCTGTGCACATTCCAGCACTTTCACCGGGGCTTTAAACCACTAAAAGCTTCTGTCAGCAACTACATGTGATTTCTGCCTTGCACCCCGAGGACCAGGAAGCCCGGGGCTACTGACTCACGGGAGGGAGCAGATGACAGTGCTATCTGGGGCAGGACATGGCTTGGGGAGAGTGCCATCATCATGCCTTACTTCTCATTTCCAACAACGTTAGCGTGCATGAAAGGTTCTGGACTGACATCCCAGTAGAATAGCTGCCTTCTCGTTAATTATAATTAATCATCCAGGCATTACTTAATGTTTGCATAATGCTTTGAAGTGGCAAAGCACAACATAGCAGGTAGATATTATTAATTCCAAGAAACAGGTATAGTCAAGCCAGGGGTAGGTTTCCCTGTGTGGCTTCCCACCCAAGAGGCCACACCAACTCAGCTCACACAAGTGGACTCTGCCTTGGCTCCACCATGTCCTCCAAGAAATTTGCACATACCCTTTGTGCACCCACCTTGTGCCCCAGGATTGGCCCATGGGAGAAGGAGAGGGATGAGTGAAAAGGGGAGATGGTAGAGTAGGGCAGAGGACATTGCTTTTCTCTCCTGAATTTGGTCACCTCCCCACCTGTCCTTGTGTGGAGTAGGCAAGAGGAGCAGCCTTGACTTCCCTCAAATACATTCTGGGATTTCCCACTGAGCTAAACCAGATTGAAATGGGAGTAAGGAGGCCCTTGTATTCCCTCCTCCATCCCTTCTCTCAGCCCTCTAGACTGGCTACTCTCTAATCCCATCTGACTGCTCCCTCACTCCCTGACAGCACCCAGACCTGTGTCATCTGCCTGGAGATTTGATTTTACCAGTTTGCCTTACTCTGCCTTGGCTGGGGACTGACATTCATCTGCCAGAAGAAAAGGGGCCCAACACTCCACCACTGACGTTCTCCCCACAGGGACACTGAGGGTGCTCCCTCCCCACGGGCATGGCTGTAAATCCTGGAGCTTAATTTTTCACTGCATGCATAGTGAACATTTCAAAGCGCTTACAAATCCCCTCAAGCACCATCAAGTCAAACAAGTGACAGTAATGATCACTGGCAGAATGACAGGCCAGTTCATACCACTTGTTCTTTTATAGGGGCACTTAAAAAGTCTCTGTTGTTCCCCTTCTATAGAACTGTGACTGCATTTATTCAGAAACTACAAGTCTACCCAGATATTTGGCTTTCTGGGAACCAGTTCTGGGTACCAAACTTCTGCTAGTATCATAACCCTAAATGAATACAGCATCAATCCCACTAAGGGCTGATGCTATCAGAATAACAATAACAACAATCTGCACTCCATTCTGCTCTGATTGCCTCTTGTTGTGTCTCCCCTTCCTTTACCTCTCTCCTGTACTCAGGATGGTATTGCAGCACAGCCCAGCATAATTTGAACTGGAGACTCTGCTGGGGGATGAAGTCCCCTAGAATCAGGATCTAGCCACTCAGAATATTAGCGTGAGGACATATGAAGTGAGACCTACATCCTTACTCTCAAAGCTGACATCCTCAATAAAAAATAGTATTTCAATAAGTAGTGTGACCAAAATTATTGTCCTTTTTTTTTAATGACTTCTAGTATGAAAGACTCAGCTGATGAACCTAGTCACTGCGGGAAACAAAGCTAAGGGTAATATAGATATAACACCTTTTTCCTCTCTGAAACCCCCAAAACATGGTGTAAGCTGACACCCAAACCAGCAGATGGGTCATATCTCAGCAAACCCCGGCACTCCTGCTGAAGTCAAGGGGGGGGATGAAGGACTTTGGACCCTTTGGGAGAAAGTAATTGTCTGAATGCTGCCACTGAGCCCACACCGTGGATGAAAGATGGGTAGTTTTCATCAAAGCATAAGAAACCAGGAATGAAGAACACACACCATGTGTGAGAACAGAAGATGCTTGTGGCCAGGTCACCTAATGGGCCTGCTAGTGACAGGGACCATGGTACCTTTAAGGGACGAAAACAACTGAAAATTCATTTCTGTGTCTCAACTTCTGTGGTTGCCAGTTGAGAACACTGGTTTGTTCTGTATCATTTCCACAAATGACAGATTTTCTACCTTATTGTTGTTGTTTTAACATGATTTGTTTCCCTATCCTCTGCTGTTCTTTCCACCTTCTGCAAAGGATCCTGCCCCTTCACAGCATGTCCACACAGACAGTTGATTCAGTATGCAGCATAAGCGAGTGGGTGGAAATCTCCACAGGGGTTGTGAAAAGTGCTGCTGACAGAAGAGAAATGGCTCTGTCAGGGGCAGATCCTCCTGCCACTTGTTCTTGCTCCAGCGCTTCCACCAAGAAGTTTCCTTCCCTGTATTTATGCTGAGTGCCAGATGAACTGCCGCTGTGCCTCTGCTCTAACTCACAGGTCAGGAAAGGGAAGCAAAAGGACCATGAAAAACACATGGTCTTTTTTAAAAATATTTTTTGTCCTTCTTAATTACTGTTTAGAAAAATGCTCCGGTGTTGCACAGGGACCCTTGGTACAGTTTCAATGCTCTTTTCTTTCTCTGCTGGGTATAACAGTGCCAGCTAGTATCAGTTTGGGGACCAGTTTCTATGATCCAAGCACCTATTAAAGTGAACTTTGCTGAAACTATCTCTATTTCACAGGTGTCTCTGGACAGATTTCATAACAATTTTCTGGTTTTGGGCTTAACATGGTGGTTTATTAGTGAAAAGTGCTATTTCATAACACCCTTCCTTCAGCTTATAAGTACTTTCTTAATGCCCAGGTGATATTTAAAGAGTACCACTCTCAGCTAGAACTTACCGAAAGCCTGGAAATTAAGGAACACTTCATCAGATGAAGTTAAATTGCCACAGTTTCACTGACTAGTAGTAGTATTGAAGATCATTCCCTGAATACTACCCAGCCTAGGCAAAAGCAGTATCAGGCTCTGTGATCTGAAGGTATCTGCTGTATGGCCTTCTCTCTACTGGAGATATATATATATATATATATGTATATAACTATATATAACTATAAGAAAGTTGTTGTTTGGTATCTATTCTGTCAGTCATTCCTTCCAACTTACAAAGCTCCATTAACACCAACCATTCTTTCACAAGCAGCTTTGCATCACAGCGTATTTCTGGTGATAATTACTCCATTACCTGTTCCATCAACCTCTTCCCTTGGTCAACACTTCCAGGTTCTAAAAAAAACTTGGGGTAAGAGCTACATCTTTTCTTACCCCAATGCCCCTATGCCGAGTGTTTAAGTTGGGTATGACACCAGTGTTATTGATTTATGTTGATTTTTTTTGTTAAATGGGTGCTCTGTTTCACTTGTGAGTTTACTGTACTGCCATAAAGGGAAAAGCAATTAACACAGAAAATGGTAAATCTTCAAAAGCTTTGGGATTCTGCTGGAAATAATGTGCTGTATGAATTTTCCAAAAGTAGATGCAGAGTCAACTAAAGGTCTGCCAAAAGGAATCTAAAGCTGAAATACAATAATAAGTTTGGCAATCTATAGGTCTGAGTTGGAGATCTAGCAACACACCCATTCCACCAGCAAAACTTTGTTTTTCAGCTGAGATAACAGTGGAGATGCATGAACATGATGCTTTTCCAAAGCCAAAAGTGTCTCCTGAAAAGAGTTTTAAACCTTCATGGGCTTCTAACCTACTTGTGCTCCAGAGAAAGAGTCTCAATCCACAAATTCACCAGCACTGACAATGGGAAGCTTCCCTTCAAACAGCCAGTTCCCCTTTCAGAAGCCTGTCAGCCATTCAGTACCTGCTCTATTATTCTCTGTTGAGCCTAGTTTTCAACATCACAATCTATTGTGGCTCCCATCACTTCCCTTGAATGACAAGCTAACAGCTCTCAGCTCCCACACTCCATACAAAAATGCAACCGTTTCATTCAAGATAAAAAGAGACACCAGAATGTCCTACCTGCAGCAATCCCCATCTTCCCATCCACAGACACAGACACAGCCGTGCTCACGGTCACCACCTGCGGTAGGTCACCTCCCTCTGTCAAGACACAAACACAGCAGGCTTGGTTAGCTCACCACCAGAGAGGAGTAAAATGCAGCAGGAGCAGCTTGCTCACACATTTTCTCATCCAGGACAGTTGTGTACACATGTATCAACTCTAAAACATCCCAGAGTTTCGAGGACCGCATCTTTCAAGACACATAAGCAACGTAACGGGCTATGAGTAGATTTTATTTTTTTTTTGCCTTATAGGTGATGTCTCATGATAAAAGTAGCATCCTTAGCATAAAAGAAGTGTACAAGGCCAGGTTGGATGGGGCTCAGAGCAACCTGGTCTAGTGGAAGGTGTCCCTGCAGGAGACACACCACCTGGCAGGGTGGGTGGAACTAGATGATCTTTCAGCCTCAAACATTCCATGATTCTAGGATGAAATGTAAAGGATTGGCCTCCTCGATTTTGGACATATAGAGCCTCTCTTAGGCCAGAAAGCTGTTCCACTTAATGCACCATCTAAACTCTGTAGACAGAGGAGAAGCAGGACAGGTAATTCTGACAACACTTGCACAGTAAAGGCTGGGCTTATGTCTAACTCAGTTACCCAAGCCAGGCCAGCACCACAAACTGCAGAGGCAAACAAAGCACTCCCAGGTACTTCCAGGGTGCACTCCATTTTAGAAACAAGGTCTTCTGGGACTTCAAACTCTGTTATGCCCCAGGGTCTCCCGATTATCTTTGAGCTGCTGTTTTAAGCATCCTGTAAGTCCTATGTCACATCTGCCAGCCCTGTGCAGATCTCTCAGCTCCCACAGGGCATTTAAAATAACATGGCTGGATAGGCTTAAGCAACTGAACCCCACCTCCTCTGCCTGTGTTACTGCAGTTGTTTCAGTCTGCAATTGTCCATGTGGCAGATTCCATTTCTGTATTTTTTTTTAAATTATCAGATTAGCTTCAGCTGGGGCACCTCTTCTGGAACTGCCAGGGGACAGTTGAAAGGTCAGTATGATCGATCTGGTCTGCAAATGATTCCCTTCTTGCATGCTGCATGGAAATCTCTTGCTTAGACAGATGCATCAGGGATTCTTTCTTTCCCAACAGCTCCAGCATTTCTTACTGCTTTCCATTTTTGCTTTCGTCATTCTAGGTGGTACCCAGTGTGTGTCCAGAGCACAATTCAGATTCTACCACAGTTTAGCCTGGAGGCTCTCACTGTTTCTTGATTTTTGGACCAAAGGCACATTAACCTGCTCAAGGGTGTCAGAAATAGGAAAACCCTAGTGAAACACTACCCAGCCAACTTCTGTTCACATGCCTTGGGCATGATCCTGCCTTTATGGTGAATCCCAAACATCTTGTTCTTCCTCGGATGGGACAAAGAAGCAAAATACATCTTGTGTCTCTGGAAAAAAAAAATCTCATCCAACACACGAGAGATCTGGGCCACAAGAACAGTTCTACTTGACATGCAGAGGGTTCCCTGATGTCTTTTTATCTTTGGGACTTTTGGACACTGGAAGAAGGTGCCCTGGATAAAGTATTCTGATGACCTGAAGTCATTCCCTGCTGGTTTCCTCCCCAGCAGGGAGCTCTTGGGGCTTTTCCTTCTTATATGATTACAATTCCATCAGCCATGAAAACCCCTTGTCACTAGGCAGGGAATCATGAAAGACATGAAAAGGGGACTTCAGCATCTAACAGAATTTAATAAGAAACTGGGTGGCCTATTTTGGCTAAAAGGTGGGACAGCCCTGCTTCATTGGATGTCAAGGAAGGGCCTGGACTTTGCTTTACAGTGAACCCCTGTGGCTCAGAAGCACTGAGTATTATTTCCTGGCTCTTTCCAGGCATATTGTGTGATCTCATGGATCACAGTCCCTCTAAACCCAGCTGCTCATCCCTAAAGAGACTACTAATCTCCCTTACAGTTTAGGGCACAAGGTCTTCAGGGTCATATACTACTTCTTACAATGTGCCTGCAGGGTTTCCAGGTGAATGGGGTTCTGGACTTGATTGAAGTTTCTGACCAATAGCCATGTAAAACAAAAACTAGTGGCAGCTACGTGTCTTCTGTCTTTATGCATTACTATCCATGATTTCTAAGAAAGCCACAGCAAACCACAGCCCCAGTGTTAAGCCAGGAGTGACTGCTGTGGGCAATGGTTGCCCTAGGAAGTCCCACAGGGAGTCACTGCCTGGTTTTCTAACCCACGCTCTATTCCAAAGAGCAAATGCTGTG
This sequence comes from Neopelma chrysocephalum, assembly GCF_003984885.1. Taxonomy (NCBI): domain Eukaryota; kingdom Metazoa; phylum Chordata; class Aves; order Passeriformes; family Pipridae; genus Neopelma; species Neopelma chrysocephalum. The sequence continues at coordinate 29,018,141 of NW_020897714.1, forward strand.
GCATGCAGGGGAGTAAAAGGTCCTTCCTGCCTTCTCTCCCCCTCTCTCCACACTTGACTTTTAAGTGATATTTAAGGGTGCTGGGCAGAGAGAGGCTTTTGTGAGAGGTTTCAAGTATTTTCTCATTCCATCCCTCCCGCTTTACATCCTGGTTCATCTCTTGCCTTCAAGCCTGGTTTTCTTCACTTTGCTACTTGCTTTCCCACCCACCAGCCTCCCACTACTGCACCACAAAAAGCTTTAACAGCTAAAGTGCTGAGCTCCATGACAGAGATGGAGAGCTAGGGGCCAGGGAGGAGCACACAGGGGATTTCTGCTTTCTGCGTAGGAGTCTCACATGAATATTTTGTTTTGTTTGTTTCTTTTTAGGCTCTTCTGCTCTCTTCCAGCCTTTGAGGAGGTCCTGGCTGGCCCTGCATACTCACAGGAACCAACACCCTAAGCAACAGACATTGAAAAGCTACTCCTTGCTTTCCTCTAGTGTTTGAACTTCTTTACTGAGCAAGAGATGCTATATTCTAGTAGGAAGGATGCAGGGCACCAATGCTATGGGAAAGCCTTTCCCCCACCCTTTTCCTCTGCCATCTTCCATAAAAAACCCATCCATTCCTGCCACGGAAAGTGGTGATGGAAAAAATGACACCCTCTAAACTTAGACTTCCTGACTGAGTGCTGATGGTCCCTCATCTGTGCCAGCTGCTACTGTCATCCAGTATGGCTGATGTTCCCTCCCAAGCCTGGCCACACCTATGTGTCTCATTCCTTCTGCAATACCTTTCCTCTTCCCTTCTCACGTTTCATGTGTTCTCCAGCTCCACGCGTAACTTGTGTTCCCACAGCTCCCACCTCCCTAAATCTTTCCATCTACCCAAGCCCTGCATTTCCATGCATCCTTCACCAGCTCTGTAACTCTGCATTACACAGCCCTGATTGCCTTCCCCACAACTTGCAGCTTTACCTTTCTGCTCTGACCAGTATCTCGGCCGTGACCTCTGTGCCTCTACACTGGTGTGAAGGTAACACCCAGCGGTCAGGTTTTAGCAATTCCCAGTAGGCGGGAAGCAGCCATAAGGGCATCGGGATGGGCGTGGTGCGGGATGCAAGATGTGAAAAGCTTTCTCTTTCTCCTCTGCATTCAGGCTGGGGTTACCTGAATCGTCTTCCGAGACAATGCTGTAGATGAAGCTCCCGGGGGGGTGCTCAGCCGCCCGGCGGTACCACAGAGGGAAGTGGTCCATAGTGAAGATACTTTCCTTGTCCTTCTGTGTCAGGAATTTCCTGCCGGGAGAGAACCCAGGGCGGCTGAAGGGCGTGCCCTCCTCGGAGGCACCGGGGCTGAGCACATCGCCCGCCTCTCACCGCCCGGGGCTTGCCCAGCGAAGGGAGCACACAGTTGTCCCCCCGGGGGCACCCCCGGGGCAGCGCCGGGCCCTCCCTCGCCGTGAGGGGCGGCCGGGCCCGGAGCCGCCGCCAGGTGCCGCTGTTGGCCCGGCCGAGCCCCGCGGCGGCGGCCCCGCGGCTGCCGCGGATTCCCGGGACCTGCGGCTTGGAGCCCGGGAAGGGCGGGATGAGGGGACATCGCCTTACCCCGCGGGGAGCAGGGGCAGGGTCGGGAGTGCCACAGGTGAAGCGCGGCAGGTGGGAGCGGGCGGGAGAGGGGAGCGCACGTGGCGCTGGAGTGTGGCCATGAGTTACCGCAGGGGAATGGGGAGCAGGTGAGGAAAGGGGGATTAGGCAGGCTCCTAACAAAAACCACCCCAAGCGTAAGGTCGCGCTGCTGTAGCCAAATCCCGATCTCCTCAGGAGTCCCTCTCTCAGAGTGGAGACTTCATAACAACCTTCCTGTATCTGAGGGGGACCACAGGTACCCCTTCATTAGGAGATGTAATGATAGGACGAGGAGTAATGGGTACAAACTGAAAGAGGGGAAATTTAGGTTGGGTATCGGGAAGAAATCTTTTACTGTGAAGGTGGTGAGACACCATAACAGGTTGCCCAGGGAGGTTGTGGATGCCCTGACCTCGGCAGTGTTCAAGGCCAGGTTGGATGGAGCTCTGAGCAACCTGGTCTAGCGGGAGGTGTCCCTGCCCATGGCAGGGGGTTTGGGACTAGTTGATCTTTAAGGTGCATTCCAACCCCTTAGCATTCTATGATGTGATGTAGGGACTGAAGTGCTTGAGCAAAGGGGTGCTCCTGAAGGCAGGAGGATGTGTCCTGGGGGCATGACAAGACAAACAGTGGGTGCTCCGGAGAGACCTTGTGAAAATCAGGTCATTGGTTTCCCTGGAGGTCCCTACAGCTTGGCTGGCAAATTCCTTTGTTTTCAGGCTCTTGTTCTTCTGTATATTTTGACGTAATGATAATTACTCGTTTATATGGTTCCTTCCTTTCAGGGGATTCCAGAAGCGCCTCCTGTGGGGCTCTGTCTCAGCAGTGTGGTGACTGCGGCTGTTTGAAAGCACTGAACAATGCTCCTGATGAGCAGTGGGGGATAGGGAATCATCGTATTAGCCTCCTGCAGCACACGGCGTTTTCTCCCTTGTTGCCAGAGACTGATTACTCTGAATTGTTCAGACTGCCTCAAAAACATGAGGTGTGTCACCTTTCAGGCACAGCAGAGCTTGAATGTAGGACTTATGTTTGGGGAACTTGGGAACAGTGAAACAGTTGCCAGGAAGTTAATGACCACCATGAACATGGTCCCCTTCTGTTCCATCTGCTGGTGAGCCTCTGTGACCTGTCCTTTCTTACAGCAGCATGCACCAGCCTGCATATTCAAAATGCAACACAATGTAAACTAAACCCTTTCCGTGTCAAAACCCTCCACTGAACACACGATTTTGCCTTGAGGGAGAGGACAAGAAAACAAATTGTATGTGACAGATGTCAGTCACATCACTTAATGCCTCACTGGAAGGCACTGGGATGCTGCTGCGATGTGGGCAATGTAGAAGGCAGAACAGAATAAATGTGGGAGAGGAATTGAGACAGAAAGATCAAACATAGCCAAGCTGGAATGTCGCCGGGGCGCTGGAGTGCAGAGAGCCTTTGCACTGCAAAATGGTCCTGAGGATATATGGTAACTGTGGGCATTTTCTGCATTGGCTGACTGAAGTGAGGGAATGATTGAAGGTTTCCATTTAAATGAATGCACTTTGGGACAGTATTTTAAGAAAAACTCAAAAGGACCAGAGGAAGACAAAGGCCCCCTAACCTGACTCTCCAAATCGGCACCAATACTGTCAAGGTGTTGTTTCCATTGTTTCTGTCTCCCTAAATACATTTCTAAGGCTGGTGGTGATTTCGTGCTGCCCCTTCAGAGACACTGAGAGAAATCCCTTAATCAGTTTAGGGACTTACCTGTTGGAAATTTTCTCAGAGCCCACATAGAGGGCACTCCTCATGAGTCCAGCCCGAGTGCCCAGAAAAGCCATCTCAACACCTGCGTCAGTGTCCCTGGGGAACAGAAACACAGGCAGAAGCAAAACACCTTTGTCCCAGGGTGGGAGCCTTTCAAACTAGAAGCCATGCCTGAAGACATGGTTAATTTGCAACATAACCCATTTACACCAGGAGTGACAGTGGTTCCTCCCTGCTAATGCCAACAGGTTGTTGCTGGCTTACAATTGGCAGGCTTAAGACTTGTACTTAGATTCACACCCTTGAAGTTTGCTCATTTCATTCTCTTTTAAGTAGATTACAAGCTCCTCTCCCCCTGCTAACCCTGCTCCAGGCTACCCTCGTGAAGCTGAAGTGAAGGAGAGGAACTGCAGAGAGAGAATGGCTGGATCAGGGATGCAGAGGATGGGCAGCATAGCAGAATGTCTCTGAAGAGAGTGTGTTGGTGTAGCTGTTTAAGGGTGTGCTGATAATTGGATGGGTATCCTAACATGATTGTCACTGGCTCAACCTCTGTTAGTGGTAGGGTTACCAGTAACCGAAACAGGAGCTCCGTGGCCACGTATCTGTGTAAGCAACATATTGTCTGCTGAAAGAAGATCTGTGTGACATGATACAAGATACTACAAGCAACAGGTGCATCACTGGAAATAATAGAGTAGAAAGTTGTTTAGTGAAGCCAACCTGTCCACTACCTTCCTGAGGCTCAATCTGAAGGCATCACCAATAGAGACAAGACCAAAGTACTTTTTCTTCACTAAAAAAATCCCTCACCAAACTAAAGGCTGTCCCAAGGAGGCCCAGCCTACTGGAGTTCACTCCTGAGAGACGCTTTTTGGGTTATTTCTAAAGCTATTGAGCTGTTTCTATCATCTTTTTGAGCTATTTCTGAAGTTTCTCATATGCTATGCAAGGCTCTGTGACTGTTTCAGGCACTGCCTAAGCCCATATCCTCTGAAGATGCCTCTTCAATGGTGTTCTACCCATATTTATTTCTCATACACTTACATGGACATATTGAGGGCTAATGTAGTCCAGTAGGCCTCCATGGGTGCAGTGACCACTGCATCAAACAGCACTTCCTGGACCAACTCCTCATCACCTGAGAAAGAGGGAGAACAAAAATCAGGAAAGAAAGAAATGTTCCCACCTAGGTGTTTTAGAGAGTCCCTTGGTAAGGAACATCTATCTGGCCAGGAAAATGGAGAAATGTGGCACAAAAGGACACCTCTCATCACAGGGCAGAGAAGAGGACCTACGCCCCTGGATGGTGGAGAGCACAGGAGCAGATGTTACTGTCACAGAACCACAGAATCAATTATGTTGGAAAAGACTTCTGAGGTCATCGAGTCCAACCCATGACAGATCATCACCTTGTCAACCAGACCATGGCACTGAGTGCCATGTCCAGTCTTTCCTAAACACCTCCAGAACTCCACCACCTCCCTGGGCAGCCCATTCCAATTTCTAATCATCATTTCTGTGAAGAATTTCTTCCTAATATTCAAAATCATCAGACCAGTTCCCCTGCAAACTTGGTGGAAGGGTGGTGCCCAAACAAGTATGGGCAAGTGAGAGGCTTTCAAATGAAGTTAGTTCATTAGACCTTCACTCAGCCATCTCTAATGAACAGGCCACTGCCTCAAATCCCTGCCTTGACTTTTCTTCTGGGTATCCCATAGAGAGGATACCAGCCACCATGTTCCACTCAAGAAGCTTCCTTCAAAACCACTAGTGACTTCTTCATGGCCTCTACTCTGTTCCTGTGCTCACTGTCTTATCTGTCAGCCCTCCTTCCTTCCTGTAAGTCTCACAAAACACTGTCCTGTCCTGGTTCCCAACAGGTGTTTAAGCCAGCCCAGGCCACCAGTCTAATCCACTTTGGAACTAAGAAGTGATTAGGAAAGTTCGAAGTATCATCAGGTGCTAAATGAGTTATCCCCAAACCCCATTTCTTTGACCTGCTTCATTATTGTATTGCCCTGCTTGCATTAATTCTCATTCTAATGATAATATGGAGACCATCATATTGCAGAAATGTCCCTTTCAGTGCTATTCTAGATGGAAACACCTCCACCATTTCAGTGTTTCTGGGTTGATGTTCCAGTCTCCCTTAATGTTTTATCTCAAGTTCACCCAACGTTCTTTGTCACAGCTCTCAGGATCCTTCTCTCCATCCTTGTAATTCAAACCTCAGAATCAGAGCTCACCATGAGACCTTTCCCTCTCCAGGCCCCACATGTCTAAGGTGTGTTCAAATCATATTTGTTTTTCCTCCACAGCACTTCCAAGTCTGCATGTTTCTCTTAGTCAGCTCTCCTGAAACTTTCCTCCTCCCTGGCCACTTGAGCTGATACATCTCCTCTTTCCAGCCTGCTCTAAGGAGAGCCAGGTGGGGGTCCGCTCACATTGTGCAAAGAGAGGCAAAATTACTGCATTACATTTGATTTTAGTTTTAAGAGATTCCCATTCTTGTGCCAAAAGTTTGTGCCTCTCAGCTGCAGCATTACCTGCAAAATCTTACACTTTGCACAACTAAAGGGGCTGAAGGACATCTTAAAGCTAAATTGCTGTAAGGAGTTCCCATGCACAGCTGCCCACCTCTGCCCCCTGACAGAGATCTCACTGTGATGATGCTGTATCAGCTGCCCGTGTGGCTACGTGTTGCCTGGAGGACGGGACCTGGTGCAACGGATGAGCAGCAGGGGGAGCAAGAAAGACAATAGTTCTGTGACAATTTTTTACCCCTAGATCAGTTACCTGTTGTGTTTGGAAAACAAAGGTAATAATCCTTGTTCTGAAAGAACCCATCTCTCTAGATGGCACTGTGAACCCTTGGAGGATGATGACTGGGACCCTGGGGAGCTGAGTAGTCTCTAGTTTTCCTGGCTCCTCCTGCCATCACCCCATCTAGCCCAGCTGGTCAGTCTGTCTTAAACAAGGTTTGCAGCCCCTACAAAGCTCCTTTCAAGCCTTTCACCCCTCAGTATTTCCTATGCTGAGACCTCCAATAAGGCTGAGTTACGTGTCAGCTTTGAAATGGAAAAAGAATCCTCTGACGGAATCAAGGGAGTGGGTTCTCTGTTCGTTTCCACTTGTGAATTACTCTGGGCTTGAGTTCTGCCCTGCCTGTGTGAACAGGTGCCAAAAGAGCTCAGTCTGACACCAATCAAGTTTGTCATAGTCCCCTCTTCCCTGTGATGGGTACAGGAAAAGCCCATCAGGGCCCTTTCAGTGCCTGGGACTCACATTCCAGGTCAGCGTCCTCTCCAGTGAGGAAACGGATCACAGCCTCCAGCTGGCTGAGCTTTCGGTGGTCTGGATCAATGTCGGTGATGCAGTAAATCCTGGTGGGAAGGGAAGAAGAAGCAAGGGCAAAGAGAAACCACAGTTAACCAAATGCTCCTGGAAGATAATAACTGCAAAAAAAAAATTCAGCAAAAAACCTGGATCTGCAAAGATTTTGCCACTGCTGCATGGTGTGCCCACTCAAAATCTAACCGTGTGGCTGTAAGTCAAACCCTACCAGTAAACCAACACCAATTAACCTGACTGCTGAGCTTGGTAGGGCTGCTGTTATGGTCTTCAGCATAAGCTCACAATGTAAAACAGCTGTCCCAAATCCTCTCAGCAGTTATCTGTATTACTTGTTGTGTAAGATGTGTACACGTGCCTATATAGACAATAACAATGTGATGGAGAGACCTGAGAAGCAGAGGGTCGTGTGTAACGTGAGTAAGACCAGACCAGGAGCAGAAAAAACGAGAGACAGAGAAACAAAATGTGAGATGAGGAATGATCTTGCAGTATGATATTGTGACAAGAAAATCTGTCCCAAGGGGACACCACAGCAGGAGCTTCTGGACACAGTTTGGGGAGAAGCAGAAGAATGTGCTACAAATGCTCTGCATTATCAAAGTAACCAGTCTTCTAATCCTGATTCCAATTTTTACCACTCCATTGTCAGGAGAGGAAGGGGTTATAAGAGAGAATTACAACTCATAAAGGGGCTGAAAGGAGTGATTTATGAGAGAAGTCTAAGAGAAATTAATATGTAAAGTGTGTAAGCTGACACACCAAGTCAGGAGTAGAAGAAGGAGAAGTCACTGCTTGTGTCTCAAATGCGCTGCCTGTGAAACTTAGCAGTGTAATGAGAGGTGAGAAGAGGTGGAGGGCTTCTTGAATATAGTTATTTTGGCTTTGATACAGGCTGGGTTCATGTGTCTGAGTGTAACTGAATGTTGGGTTCATGAAAACCCCAAACCTCACAGCAATAAATGGAAAGTGCCATGCTTCACCCTGTTTCATATCCAAACCAAGCAAAACTGTAAATTCTGCTTGCTATTGAAACAGGGGTCATAAATCACCTCCATGTTCACTAGAAATTAGGTCTAGGCTCAGTTCAGAAGAATGCCAACCAAAAATAAACTAGGATTTAAAAAAGCATTTCAATCTCTCACCAAGCTTGCAACAAAATTTCCTGACAGGTCTGACATACTGTAGGTCTTGTAAGACAATTCTGAGCAACACGAGGGGAAAAAATAAGTCTGAGCACAGAAGAATGAGGATAAATCTCAGATGTTTGTTAGCACACTAATGTGCCAGGTCTTGGTGGGATCTCCCAAAGGAAGAGGTGGAACTGAATTGCCTGGAGACAATCAGGTCTTTGCAGGTACAGCCCCTGAAGAGCACTGCTTTTTCTCTAGGCCACAGAGGGTGGTGAATGCAAGCCACATTGCTGGGAAGTTCGCCCAAATATCGTGACAAAGTCCTGTGTCACTGACAGGATTTCCTCCACTTACCATTCATTCGCTAAAGACAAGTCTGGCTGGAGCAGGTCGTGCAAACCTGAAAGCAGATAATACGTGGAGTATTCAGTTAGGTACCAGACAGGTACAGGGTGTGGAGGAGAAGTGAAGTGGTGAAGTTCAGAGTAGCTGCCTTGTCCCTTGGGACAGCATAGCCCTTTCAGATTAACCTACCTTCTTCCACTGAAGTGTTCCCCAGCAGAATGTACTCCCCGTGTCCCCTGGACAGCACAACACCCAGGCTGGAGGCAGGAAGGAAAACAGAGGACTTGTCAGCAAGGAAAGGTGTCATTCCTAAACATGACACTGCATTCCCTGCAGTAACAACCCTTAAAGACATTAACTCCCTCCACAGCTGTTAAAGAAAAGAACATCATCAGAAGAGGATTAAGTGAGATCCGATTTCAGCACAAGAGGCAAAGGAACCTGTCTGTAGAGCTGAAATGAGGCGTTTCTGATGATAATTTTTTAGCCAACATTGTAGATTCAGGTCAATGATAACATTACTAAAATCTGTGCCAGTTTCAAATCATTTCAGCTGGGGAAAAGAAAAACCAACCCACAAGCAATCACACACACATGCTTTGCTTGATTTGTTATTTGATGTTTTATAATTTTCAGTTTATAACACAGTGTTGGTTTTTTTAAAGCCATACACCAGAACATAAACCATATTCAGTGGAATGGAAAATTGAAGATGTCTTATTTCTCTGAAATGAAACGTGATTCACCTAAGGCATAGGTTTTGTATTCTGAACTTCAGATAAATCATAATATTCCCTTTTGAGTTGACCCCAAACAGTATTTTAATGGCTATAGGAACAAAGAAGTCAGTTATTCACACTCCTCTGCTCATGAATTGTAGCCAGTTTTATGAAGAAAAGGGACCAATCTGCTGTCCATGATCCATGATCATATTTCTGATACACTGTGTTGATGTCACATAGTCCTTGCTCACCTGAAGGGTGTGCCACTGATGTCCGTGAAGAAATAATCATTGGTGAGGAAAAGAACTCGTTTCTGGAATAAGAGCAGGAATAAGAACAGTGAGAGACCATCTGACAGACCAAGAGCATAGTGGTGGTGGGGACCTGGGATATATGTCCCCAAGGCTAAGCAAAAGCAATCAATCATTACCAACACTTCACACCCTGCTAGGGCTGGCTGGAAGCAGGGATGAATGTGCAGTATTCAGCATATCCAGCTCTTTCAGGATCCAGGCAGCCACTCTGTCTTTCCGACTAGGGCTTCAGTTAAACCTTTCTTTGCTCTGGGGCTCCTGCACCGGTTGCAGGAAGGGGTGGGGGGAAGCTGCCCTCCCTCTCACACCCTCCAAGCCAATGTGCTGGGGCCCTACTGCTCTTTTGCAATACACAGCAACCTTGACAGCTTTGCACATCATCATCATCATCATCATCATCATCATCTCCAGCAGGAGGGGGGCTCAGTGGAGCAGGTAGAAAGATGGCAAACCTACCCACTGTGTGTGTGGGCAGCCGGGGCCAAGTCTCCCCACTCCTGTGGGAAATTTTAATATTCCTGACCTTTACTTTCATGCCAAATTGGGACAAAACATTAGCATATTCCAATTTTGTTAAAAAACATCAGTAAAAAAAATTTATGCTTTAAGTTTGGAAAAAAAGTGCTGATTCAAATCCAAGTCGTTTTGATTCACATGCAAATATTTTTTTCAGACTGACATTTCAACTGAAGACATTTCAGATTATTGAAAGCTGCTTCAGAACTTCATCTGTTTGCCAGACTAGCCTTTTCCTGTAGGAAAGTGTTGATTTCAGTGGAACTCTTTTCCAAAGGAGAAAAGTTTTTGGAAAGTTTCTGTCCAAGCCTGATGCCAGTATATGAACCCTAATATGTTTAAAATCCTAGACCCAGCCTGAAAACGAGGTGAGAGGACGTGTGTGGGAGACAGGGGAGTGAACACAGAAAACTCAGTGTTCCCCAGGGAGAGCCGTGCCTGCTCTAACCTGCTCAAGCCGTGCAGCAGTGGAAGTGGAACGAGGCACAAAGGACGAGCCAGCGCCAGCTCCAGCTCCACAGCAAGCACTGAGCTTGTGCTTATTGGGCTGATGGGGGATATTTTTAGGTGAGGAGGTGGCAGGTGGCTCAACCCCTTCCCTCCTCTCTCTCTCTCTCCATGTATGGCAGCTCTGTACTGCTGAGCAACAGGGTCTTTCGCTGTGCCAAGATCACACAGAATCATGGAATCATTTAGGTTGGAAAAGATCTCTAAGATGACCGAATCACCACCTTGTCAACTGGCCCAGAGCACTAAGTGCCACATCCAGTTGTTTCTTGAACATCTCCAGGGATGGTCACTCCACCACCTCCCCGGGCAGTTCATTTCAATGTTTAATAACTCTTTCTGTGAAGTTATTCCTCCGGATGTGCAAGATCTTCCAGAGTGCTGTGATACCCCTGAAGAACATGGCATGGTGGTGTTTTGAGGTGGTACAAGAGCTATTAATCCTTCCTTTTCTTGCCTGTCTGATCTGATGGTGGAGGCAGGGAGGCATGGAGAAGAAGATCTGGGCACTACCTGAGACCCTTTCCTTTAGCAGGGTTTGTCCTGCTCATCCTTTGCTCCCCTGACCTGCCCCTCTTCTGCTCATGCAACCACTCAGCACTTGCAAGTTGAGGGAGGGAGGACAAACCTCTTTTAGGGCAGGAAGAGAGAGTGGGTGGCCAGCCTGCTCCAAGACAGCTGGAGGTATCACCACTTATCCATACAAATGGAATGAAATGGAAGAGAAGCAGAGGCACCCTTGAGCCAGGCAGGGCCGAGGATGATCAGATAGGACTTTGCTATATAGGGAGATAAGGGAGAAGAACATGGGCACGTTGGCACCATGATAGGACAGCTGACTACCATCCTCTGCAGCCTGGGAGCATGAGTATTTTCAGTTTTGGTGTTGTCACTGCACTAGGTATCCAGTCCTGGTTATTGCCATTACCAGTGGTTTGCCACAGCTCCTACCCCTGTCCTCACCCTTTTGCTTTCACAGTCACAACTCTTTTGTACTCCAGCTGCAAGCAAAGATATTTTTGCCACTTGATCTCTCTAAAAACCGCCTCTTGTATTTGTTCCTTATTTTCCCCTCTCTGTCTCACTCTGCTCTCAATACCTGCCTGAGATCAGCCTGGGAAATCAATGTTTACGTGGCTGACAGAATAATTTCTATCTCTTCATTCAGGCCTTCTCTCTGTAGTCTGACTGCCTCCTTCTCTTTGTTTCAAGGCTCTGTCAGCACTTTCTTTGTTTCAATGCTGATCTGCTTCATCAGCTGGCAGGGTAAAATTGGGAATTGCTGAATTTTGTTTCTGGTTCCCACCGTGTGTATTCCTATAGTAGTAAAACTGTCACATACTTCAGTTTCCTATTGTGCTTCATAAGGCTTCCAGAGTTGCAGAATGAAACAGGTAATACGTCTTTACCAAGGCTACTTTTTGTTATCTTTTTTTTTTCCCCCCTGGGTAGGGGAGCAGAAAGATGTCTCTAAAATATTGAACTAAAAAGATATCACTGGATGACTCAGAAGAAGTGTTGTTGAGGGTGCACAAAGAGGTTAAGCTAGCAAAATAAGCAATCTAGACTTACAAATAATAGATTTTGCTTGAAAACCTTGATTGCTTTTCTGACAGAATAACTAAGGTAGAGGAATGAAGGAAATAAAGGACATGCAATATATCTGGGTTTATATAAAGCACTTGAAACAGCTTCTCATGAAATTTTATTCTAAGGAATCTGTTAAAGTGAGCTTAAATAAGATATGGAGTGAGAACCAGCTGCAGCATTGTAAACAAAAAGAAACAGTAAACAACAGGCCATCAAGGGAAAAAGATCTAATGAGAGGAACAGACAGACTCTGCCTTAGCAGCCCTTATGTACAGGGATCTGTAAGACAAAATAAAACAACATTTCTCTGGATGCTGAATACAAGTCTCAACAGACCTTAAAATTAGAAAGGCTGGATGAAGAGGAGGAGTGGGTTTCATGTGGAAAAATGGCAAATGGAAAAAAATAGCTAAGAAACACAGAAGTGAAGGTGGCACTTCCAGTGGAGCTGGGGGAGGCAGAAAAAATTGAAGGGACAGCAGAAAGCAGATTTGGGGCTCCTTGTTCAGAAATATCGTATTGCAGAGAATAGATGCTCTCTAAAGAGCATCAGGGAAACAGAACTCTAATTCAGCAAAGCCCTAGTGCTTGTGCACCAGAAATGATAAAAGACATGAAGATAACAAACACAATACCTGAATTGCTTGGACTGAAAAATGTGCAAATATTTCAAATGTACATGTTAGCAATGCCCAGGAGAAGAAAGGCAAAGGCATTGACAGGAACCTGAGCGTTGCAAACACCAAGAATAGAGAGAGAAAATGTAGTGACAAGATCTAGCAGTAAAACCATTCAGAGGAAACAAAGGGGTGTCTTCATTAGGAAGTGGCACTATTTTCAGCAGTGGCTGTGAGCAGTTTGTTGGAATTGGTGCTGACTGTGGCTTAGCATGGGAGCAGTTCAGCCATCCACTGAAAAAAATACTCTCTGTAAAGGATGGAAAATTTTCCTGAAATATGGAAGACTTCTGGGCAATGTAACTTGCAGGACTCTGGAATACTTCCTAACAGGAAATGATGAAGGCCAAAATCTTTAAGAGAGTTAAATAAACCCAAATGAAAAAGTACCAGTGAACATAAATGTACAAGATAATCTTGCAGTGATTCCAAGGGAAGATGTATAACCCTACCCTAGAGCTGGTAGGGAATGTTCAAGTCTACATTTCGCTAGGACTTTTCATAAAATGTCTGCAAATATTTGCATAGAAATTTAATCCTGGACTTGGATAAAGGAAATCACATTCTGACAAAGTTTTCATGAGAGGTTTTGGGTAGGGAAAGGGAGTGGCAAAACAGTCTCCAAACTTCTGTCTAGGTCAGATCTGCATAATCTTCCCCATTCTAAATTCTTGAAGATCTCTGATTTCATTTCACAGCCCTATAAACAATGAACAACATGCTTTTTGGCTTTGCCTGGAAAAAGTAGGGAGCAGAGAGGCATTTCCAATAATTTTCTAAGAGTAGAATATTGGTAGGTGTAAGGAGCACTTCTAATGATGCTTTTTTAGATGTCTTTAGCACATGCGTTGTATATGTGTTGAAACAATAAAATCCTCACACTCAGAAATGCTGAGCATTAAAACCACATCCTTTGTGGTTCTTCAGCATCCACTTCCCATCCACTCCCTTGTGTGACCTGAACAGAAGGATAATTTCTTACCCCTTTGTCCACAGGGACCTTCACATCCATAGAGAGGTAGCCTGTTTCCCCATTGATCATGGCAGTTCTCAGCTGCAGAGGTGAACAAGTTTAGTATTAGTGTCTCCAGGCAGGACAGGACAGGATTTAATAGAGTCACTTGTCATTAACATACAGTGGCTGGCAGAAAGAGTGACTGCAGCTTCCCTCTCCTTCCCAGCTCTTTCTTGCTTCTTTTAAACTGAAAGCCTGTTCTCAGTGGTCAGAATCCTTGTTCAGTCAAGCTCATAAGTGACACAGAGTAGTAATGGTTTATGCTGAAAGCCTGTTGATATGTCTTTTTAGCACAAAGAAAGGATCTGGAATCTATGAAATTGCCAGTCTGAACTTCAGACTTCACTGTTTGGCAGCCAGAAAGTCATTAGCGCAGTGCTTTGAGAGCCTGGAAGAGGAGACAACTGAGAAACTCACTAACTCCCCCAGACCGAATCCAAAGCTCTTTGACATTTTTAAAACTGATTTATAAATTATAGGCTGTATTCAGCACCACTTCTGAGGTGCAGCAAAGCAGCTGTTTAGCGCAGCAAAGCAAGACTGTATGTCAGCAGGGTAGGCAGTGAGAAGACCTCTTTATTCAATCCAGGTTCCAAAATTTAATTTTCACAGTGACTCCCAGCCTCTTGCAAGAAAGAGCCAGGAAATTTTTCCACAAGTGCAGAGGCTTTGACTTTAGGCCCAGCCTGCCAGAGCATATCAGTCTATTGCTTCAGCCTGGATAGAAAAAATAGGTGGGAAGTAACTTATTCATTCACACAAATTGTTTCCTTACTTCCAGAGACAGGCCTCCATTCAGGTGCTAGCCAGTCTCAACTGCATTTGCTTTACAAGGCCACGGCTTTGTTTACTATGGCTGTTTGATGTGGGTTATTTACAGACCTAGAATATAAAGCTCATGTTTCCCAAGGCCCACATCTTGGAAATGAAAACACTGACTGGTACTATTACTCCTTTTTGGCTAAGAGTGTTTGACCTCCTGCCAGAGCCACGGCACATTCTCTGTGCTGCTCTGACAGCCTGCAGCATTTGCTATGGGTTCTGGATTTAGAATCATTGAATATCCCAAGTTGGAAGGGACCCACGAGGATCATCAAGTCCAACTCCTGGCCATGTACAACAGCGCCCCAAGAATCACACCATGTGTCCAAGAGTGTTGTCCAAATACTTCTTGAACTCTCTCAGGCTTGGTTCTGTGACACTTCCCTGTTCCAGTGCCCAACCACCCTCTGGGTGAAGAATCTTTGCTAATATCCAACCTAAACCTCCCCTGACTCAGCTTCATGCCATTCCCTCAAGGGGCCCCCCTGTCACTGCTCACCAGAGAGAAGAGATCGATGCCTGTCCCTCTTCTTCCCCCTGTGAGGAAGCTGTGGACTGCTGTGAGGTCTCCCCTCAGTCTCCTTTTCTCCAGGCTGAACAAACCAAGTGACCTCAACCACTCCTTATATGTCTTCTGCTCTAGACCCTCGAGCCTTCCCCTTTCCCCCCTCACACTACAAATATCCCCGTGTTGCTTCACAAGCAAGCCCAAACCCTTGCTGCTGCCTGGCTACAGATAGTACCATTGGGCATCAGTTAGTATTTTCCAGACAATGCCATCTTCCCTCCACTAGATTTCCTTTTAGCAGCTGGCTGTATTACACATCATTAGCACTTGGGCATATTTTTCCAGTCGGAATTTGCTGCTTATCAGTGTTGCTGAGATTATACTGCAACTGATGTTGAGTCTGTCATTGATCTAATACCATAGCTACAAATCTGAGTGTTGAAATGTTGGCAGCATTTTGCTGCAGTGGGTGTATCTCGAGAGTCTCTAGACTTACTGAAGTCACACTGCAGATATACTTCGCGTCACTGAATGTCTCTGTACCCTCAGTGACTGCAACCTTTCTTTCTTCTGGAAGGTGCAGCAGAGAAACACAAAGTGGCTTTGTTATTCATGCCTGTTTCATGACTTTTTTTTCCCCCCGTGGTTAGTTTTATTCTGATTGCCTATGGACAAAAACCTTACATGCTGCCTTGTAGTTGCATTCAGGTATCAGTGTTATTTGGTCAGACAGGAACCTGCTAGCCAAATAAATAGGAGAACAAAGCAAAGTTCTCTCATTTCCTGGATTATTATTTTTTTTTTAATAGCAAACTAGGTAAAGAGGAACAGCTCTAAAAGTGGCTCCAGTGAGAGAAAAACTACAGTGGGAGCAGAGCTCGTATAAGTTATCATTGAACCTACACAAAGCCATTGGCAGCTAGCATCTTGGTGGTCCCACTACATGTAAAGCCTCTTATTTTGTCTTGCTTTCCATGTTTCACACCCAGTTCTGCTGTGTTTTCTTTCTCAGTTTGCCACTCTTCCCCTTCCCAAGTTCCTTTGGTGTACCCTTTGTACTTGGCCTGCACTAGTGGCAGTGGCTACTTTGATCCTGTTGCTGGTCAGTTTGTTTGTCCTACCTGTTTAAGTGGATATCTATAGCATCAGATCCGTTTATCTCAGCAGTCTCCCCTGTAATCCAGAAGCATCTGTCTCGCAGCTAATTCTGTCTTACTCCAAATTCAGTTCTTATCTTAGTAACTTAAGTATCTCTTTTCTCCTACTTCTTCTGAGTAAAATAAAACCAGCCACAGAGGAACCTCACTACCTTCTCATTTTATCTAGGTTCCTAGTTACGCAAAGCAGCAATGCGCAGCTATTAAAGATGCATGCTCTTTCTTGTCTATCACTTTTTAATAATTTTTCTCAAAAGACAATAGAAAAAGTATTTTCTAATCTTTACCCTCTGGTCAGCTATTATTTTCAGTGCCTCTACACCTGTGTAATAAGGTGATTTCTGGAAATTTGTCTTAAGTGTCTAAGTCCCTTATCCTCTTTGTCTAGTATTAATAGTAACTGCAAGCTTTAGACTCTTCTTGAATGCACTTTCTTCCTTGCTGCAGATCTTGTTATTTGAGTGGTTTCAGCTATATCTCACATCCTGCATGTATGGGTAACATCACAGGACACTGCCATACTCCTAAAGCGGCCTTGGCTTTGTATTAAGGCAGCGTTTGGACCATGTATGCACAGACTGGCTCCATGGAGCACCCTCCAAAGTGCTTCCTTCCTCGTGCCAGCACTTTCCCTCTTTGTTCCTTGTGAAGGTAAACTCATACTGGGATGGAAGACAAACACTTTGTAGAGGAGTTTCATCTTTTGGCCTCTTTTAGAGCACCAGCCTCTCTTACTCAGAGCCAGTCAGGCACAGAAAAAGACAGGAGTGCCCACTGCTCCCCCACACCTTCCATACAGGCACATGAAGTAATAGAAAGAAGGAACTACAAAAAAGGCTCAGTTCACTTTCTGATACTCACTATTTCCTCCTGGTCTTCCCATTCCACTTCTGAGAGATCTACACTGTTGTAGTTCGGCTTGGGCTTCAGTTTTTTTCCTTCTTTGTACTGGTGTTTATTGGAAAAAAAAAGAAAAAGAAAGAAAAAGAAAAAAAAATAAGTGGCTAGATCACTTTCTAAACTAACCCTTTAAGAATTGGCTGAAAAATAGGGGTGTCTCATTTGTTCTCTGACTAGGAAGGCAGCATTTGTGCAGGTGCCTTATTGGTCCTATGTCATATATTTCTTTACGCAGGCAGTGAGGGGCTAGGAGAGTTCAAGTGGGAGAGGTTGATCCAGGAAGAAGTTTACACAGGTAAACTTGCAGGTAAGGGCTATGGCCTCCTACTTCTAAACAGATCAGTACAACACACTTGCCTCCAGGAAATCAGTTTTTTCCCTGCAGCTAAGAGTATAATCCCATTAACATTATAATACCAGCAGGAGATCCTTCCTGACAGGAGTTAGGCTTTGACTCCACTGAGGGTAGACTTTTCACCTAGAGCTAGCTGACGAAAGAGAGCTACGTCACTGTAATCTTCCAGGTGAGGGAAAAGGTGTGAAGCAGACCGAGAGAGGCCAAGTTAAGGTGGAAGGATAAGGCATAGCCTTTGCCTAGCTTTGCCTTGCCCTGTCCCTTCTCTTCACGTAACAAAGAAACTCCCTGTGCCGGTGGTCTCCCTTTGCAAAGCTGCCTTTTCGAAGACAGCTCCTGTGAAGCCCTGTGGTGGCACTTTCTCTTGCTGGTGACCACACTAATGCTCAGAGCTGTGTGCAGGTGGATTTGTGCCGACCAGCACATGTAAGAAATGTAAAATCACTGCGTGCCTGGCTATCTGACCGATGAGGTCAGCTGTGCATTTGCAAACAGATGGGTGGCCTGGAGCTCCCAGTGGCACCACGAGGGAGAAACGCTGTCCTTGTGTCCACTCCCTCAAGTCCCAGGAGGTGTTTGCAATCTACTGGTCTCTAAATGGTCTCAGACTCACCATGTTACTAAGATTGGTGGTACCACACCCCGCTAGGCTCAGAATCCTAAAATGTCCAAATCCTCTGGGTAGTTATTACTGGGGTGCTACTCATGCTGAATCTCCTCGTAGGAGATCTGCCTGAGCAAGGGGACCTGTTCCTGCAGCCTGGCAGTGAAACCTTGCATGGGCACAGATACTTGTGCACCCACAGTACAGCAAGTGCACACAAATACAGCCCTCACATGCAGTCCTAGAGGGAACAGAGAGGCAGGATACCCTATGCTTCATACCCATGTGTATACATGCATACTTCTGTGTACATGATATTACTTCTCCAGCCCTCTTGCTCCTGGCTGCCTGTATATCAGAGCCCGGTAGCCTTCACAGCTCAAAAAAACCCCCCAAATCAGAAGGACCCCTGAAAGTGTCTGTTTTCAAGTCAGCAAAGGTTCTCAGATTCACAGCTGTACATACCAAAGGACGGAGGTCTGGGTGTGAAAGGATGTAGCCGTTGTTGGTGTTCAGAAAGGCGTATCCATGGACACCCAGCTGAAGAAAGAGGCATTAGAATAATTAGTGCTTTGGCTAGAAACAGTGCTGTGTAATGGGTACCACTAATACTCTGGCACCACCGATAATCAGAAATATTTTCCTTTTATGGGTTTTGACCAGCAGAAAATAGGGTCCATCCCAAACCATTTATCTCCAGATCTCTGACTGCTCTGCCCAAGCAGACTCACTGGATGCACAAAAAGATGGACAGGTAATTGGTTTTGTGTACACATTCAGAGAGAGATGCCCTCCTGCAGTCTGACTGTCGTTGTGGACAATCACCACCCAGAGGCAGACTGAGCTCTCCACAGCAGGCATAGCAGAGCCACTCATAAAAAGGGAAACGATGAGGAATGCTGTAAACAGCACAGAAACAGCAGTGACAGGTCTGTGTGCCCATCACTATGCGTGCAGAGCAGTGAATGAACAAGTGAGTATGAATCTCACAGACAGCTTCCCTGGAAACCCTGTCGGCCTTCAGAGGAGCTCTGCATTATGTTTCAGTGTTGGCAAGACCAGACCTAGCCTAGGCCAGTTGTACAAGCCTGTAGTCTTAAAATGCTTTTTAAGGAATAGCATAGTCTAACAAGAGCAGACACTGGCTGACCTGATCTGCAAGAGATTTCCGAGAGAGCAATTACTCAGCTCAATCCCACATATAATACAAATTCCAGCTAAAAATCTGCAGATAGCCTATGCTTGCCAAAACAAGAGGTGTCTCAAGGAAAACAAGAATGTCTAAGGTTTCTATCTTCAAAAAGTATTGCAACTTTATTTTCCTATAGAGACAATCCTGGAGGGATAACAGCAGGAAAGTGAGGAGGTAAGTAATTTACAATCCATCTGTGCATTCAGGGAACAAATTCTGTATTTCACACATCCCAGATCAAAACTTTGGACTGTCTCTATGTGAAGCAGCTTTTTGTAAAGCACACTTGCCTCAGCTCAGTGTGGCAAGAACAAAACCAAGACACTGGATCAGCAAACTTGTTTTTTGCCTGTTAAACCTGATATTTCCTAGCCAAGTAAGCATGATCATTAATACACAAGCTTTGAGGGCTGGAACTCTGGAGCTGGTCCTTTTATAACCCATATTCCAGGGAATTTAGGTTGAGGATCCTAGGTTTCTAAACTGCTTTGGAGTTGGAAGAGCTTCTGTGAAGATGTCTCCTGCCTTTGATGTAAAGAAATTCAAATAATTTTCTCTCCTTCCCTGGCTTGGAGGAAAGAACTGTGTCCCTTCTTGGGCCAGAAGAAAGATTATTGTGACACCTGGCCTTTGAGTGACATGGAGAAGAAGATGAAAAGGTATCAGTCTTATACAGAAAATAAATGTATAAAAATTGAAACTCCTACACAAGTTCCTCCAGGCCCAAATCATCCAGCTTTTGCATGCTGAATGCACGCACCCTGACACTCCTAGTTCCAGGATTTCCTGAAGGATCATTTCCTACAGCTTCACGTTAATGGTCTGCTGTGTATCCATGTCTGGAAGCGCCACAGAAATTCATAGCTTCTGACAGCACTCTCAGTCCTGTGAGCCTTTAGCAATCAGGTTTTGGACAACTGCCTAACTGGTAGTAGTCTTCTGATAGTTATTTAAGAGAAACTGAAAACTTGAAATGATGGCTCAAATTTCCTCGTTTCATGGTGGTCCTTGGATGTGCTTGTTGTCTCCTGGTGTGCAGCCTGACTGAACAAAGGGTCCCTGCATGGAGTTTACATCAGAAACCAAACTAAACAGTGCATCTCTGGAGGGATTTCTTATGAATGAACATTTTTTTTTTTTAGATACGTTGAACATAGAGCTAATGGAAAGCTTTTTGACTAACAAGTCTGGGGAGCATATACTCCATCTAGGTACAGAAAAAGTGAGTGAGAGCCAACTTTCTGTGCACTGTCCTGCCAAAAAATCTTCATGCTGATCTGGAGAAAGAAATCTCTCTAGGCATGCCAGAAGAGTTGGCTCTCCATAATCCATTCAGCCCTCACTTCTTCTCCTAAGAATATTGACAGTGAAACCAATACAGTTTTTGCCAGCTGGCATGGCAACTCTTGTCCACTGGGAACTGGATATAAAAGTTTAATTCTTCTAAGATAGGCTGTCATCTCTGAGGCATCTAGGTTGGTGACCATCAACATGCAAAAGTTCCACAACATTTTGCCAATCTACTGGATCATCTAGGTCTTGTGATCCTGAAGCAGCAAAGAGCTTCTAGTAGTGAATTTCACTTGTGCTGTATAGAAACCACACATCACCACATCCAACATCTCTTCCTTTATGCTCATAGTTTTTCTTACAGGTAGAGAAATGATTTTTCAGTCATGCCCATGAGAGAATGACTAATGTCATTGCTGTGCAAAAGAACAAATTGCATTTTCTGAGTCTTACCTTATACCGTGGAGCAAGTTTTAACAACTCCCTCAGTGGTACATCAGAGCCCACCACACCCAGAAGAATGCCATGGGATCGCTTTAAAACAAAGGAGAATCTATTTTCAGAAGCAAGACCTGGGTAGTTTTCTACCTGAAAGCACATTGTCTCCCTGCTAGTCTCTCACATATCCTCTCTAGGCTTGTGTGAGTATCTTTATTTAAAATCAATTAGCATACTTCAAAAAGTCTAAAGAGGTTGTTCCAGGGTTTATGGAGAGGAGTATTTCTACACAATACTAGTCAGTACTAATTACTATGATTCAGAAGCAACATAAAATCACTGAAAACAAGTTTTTAGGGCAAACCCCTGCATTCAGTATGTGTATATAACAATAAGGTCGAGACAATCATGCAACAGAACATGGACTGGTTGACAACTTGGGTCAACTAAATCAAATACTGAATATAAAATTGTTAACCTAGGAAAAAGGAGTTCCCCCCTCCACGATATGGGAAACTGGTTGTTTAATAAGCATTATTAACGGAGCATGATGAAAAAAATGACAGACAGCCTCCCATTGCACCACTGTGCTAATACAGGCTAAGGCCAGCCCCA
Organism: Neopelma chrysocephalum; assembly: GCF_003984885.1. Lineage (NCBI taxonomy): Eukaryota > Metazoa > Chordata > Aves > Passeriformes > Pipridae > Neopelma > Neopelma chrysocephalum. The sequence goes on from NW_020897714.1 coordinate 29,039,555, forward strand.
GGTGGAGAAAGCAGACAGTTGTTTATAAGACCTAGATGAATAAGTTATCCCTCATACAGCAAAGGAAAGATACTGTCCACCATTTTAAAAAGATGCTAAGAAACAAGAAATTGTACAGAGAAGAGTGTCTAAAGGGTTTTAATCCCCGAAGGAAATGCCCTTATCAAATACATTTAAATAATTCAGCCTTTTTATCTTATCAAGATAGACAGGTTTGACTTTATGTCAGTGTAGAAGATGCTTCCCAGGGGAACATACCAAAGGGTACAGGCTTTTTAATCAAGTAGAGGAAGCCAAAGGAAGGCGAGGCCAGACAAATTGAAAGCAGAATTTAGACACCAGTTTTTAGTGGAGAGTGAGAAACCACAAGGGAGAGCTTGGGGCTGGATGCTTTTCTTCAATGGCACTTTTGCCAAAACCAGGTTATTGGGCACGTGAAGAACCCTCTGTGTGAAATGTAAAGGTCTGCAATAAAAGAGATGGACTAGACAAGGTAATGATCTCTTCCAGCCTGAAATTTTAGGGTCAATGAACTAGGCACATTTTGAAAATGGAAGGGATAAAATAAAGAGACATGTCATATTTAAGAGGTATTTTAAAGAAATAGCATTCAGAGGACGTGACAGGCTATCATTTTGACAGATAAATTATCAGCCATCCGTCCTGCCAGAAGTCTGTCGCACTTCTGAATGGCTTCAAAACCCTGCAAAGGTCCACTGCATTCTGTCACCTCTGCTGGCAGGGAGGAGAGCAAAGCCCACATTGCACTCACCGTCTCATTCTTCTTGCTGAAGACTGGCATGGCCACTGTTGTCATGAGCAGCAGACTTTGAGCCTGAGATGCAAAGAGCTGCCACAGAATAACGTGTGTTAGCAAATGCAATAACAGAGATAGCCCAAATGGAAGGCACTGGAATTCCCAAGGACCCCAGATGTTGATTACAATTAGCCACCTCCTTGCCTCCCACACTTCTCGAGAAACAGATGGCAGCACTTTTAAATACTCTGTATCCAAGAGGATCGTGGGGTGGATGCTTGCTCGTGTGGGGTGATGAGGATGGGATGAAAGCCAGTGAAATGTGTTGAAGCAGGAGAAATTGAAGAGTTGCTTTAATGAAGAGACAGGAACCTGTAGAATTGGTGGCACAATTTATACCCACCATGTGTTAGGAGTGTAGACATGAACACTTATGCAACAAGTGTAAAAACCACCAACACAAGGAGCACAGAATGGAGAAAAGCAACACAAATATGAGCAAAACCACAGACAAGGTATTGTCTATATTGCTAACACGTGAATACCACAAATGAAAAACACCACGGGCAAATTTTTAACAGGCACAAATACACACAAGGCCTACTTATATAGACTTGTTAGTCAACCATCTAAGTGTAGGAAAAACAGAGACAAAATCATGATCCAAACAGATACAACAGAGTGAGCTATCTCTGTGAGGGATACAGGACATGCATGTGTAATGGGGTAACAGATGCTCCCAATTCAACAGAAGACAGATGCTCTAAAAACACACATGAAAGGAGGTAAACAGGTAAGACACATGCAAAGGAGTCTCCCAAACATGCCAAGCTATCAAAAGAATCTAATCCTTTGTTGTCAGTAACATTCCCCCCTTTTATCTCTCATTTGGCCAAGTAAGTAGCAAGGCAAGAAACGACCTCCTGTCTTCATTACAATACGTGCTGGGAGCCATAAAGGAGCCAGTCAATAATCCATACAGTCACTTGATGGGGATTTGAGCCTCGTATCTTGAATTACTATTCTGGATGATTTTTTGTGGAAAATTCCCATTCACAGCAACACTCACTAACACACAGCAAGTAAACTTCCCTGGCACTTACTGGATATATGGAAAAAGAGATCAGGTGAACTAAGCTACTGCACAACACAGACACCCCTACCTACTCTGAACCAGCAGTACAGCACAGCTCCCCAGTACATCCAACATTTCCTCTCCTCTTCTTGCCAGTGCAAGAGGACTCTTTCAGTGCTGTGGCCCCCACCCCCCAAGATGTACAGGCCAGCTGTGGCTGTGAACACTGGCACTGACACACCAACTGGCACAAGGGAAACAGCACACTCACAAAACACAGGGGTGCAGTTACCTCCTCAGACTGTGGCAGCTAGTGAGAGACATGGATGAACACATAAATGAATACATGAATGGAGGAATGAATCAAAGATGAGAGAGTCTGGGACAGAGGAAGAGAATGGCAAGCCAAGACACAAGGCAAGAAAAGAGGTGCAGCAAAAAACGTGCAGCAAACAAATCCCTGTGGCTGCCTTGAGAAGTGTGACCCCATACACCAGTGCCAGAGCTGGCAAGCCTGCTGATAAAATAAACTTGCTGGGTAATTAGTAGCATTTCTGGAGGTTTTGCCTAGTACATTCAAGCACTATGTCCCAGCTCTCACCTGGCAGCAAAGACATCTCCACTCTCCCAGAGCTAGTGTGCCATGGCTGCAGCCTCAGTGGTCAGACACAGCACAAAAGTGGGGAATGGTCCCTTCCTACAAGAGTCTCCCAATTATAACATTTATACACCACAATGGCGCAAGCCTGGCAACCTTGGAGGTATTTCCTGGGGTTCATGTGGTCTTGACTCTGAGCACAGCATTGAGTACCACCACATGTAACCTGGACTTCCATGTTTCCTGCTACAAACCTAAGCACACAACCCCTAGTTTTACTCCAGCTCAAAGAACTCATGTTTCTCACTGTAGATCTTAAACCTGAAAACTGTGTGTGTTCCCCAGGGCTGTGGCAGACACCCTAAAGCTGCTGCTGTCCGGACTGGAGCCTGCAACTTCAGTCCCACTGTGGGACTGTGTACAGAAACATTCTCAATGTTTCCAGAAGATTCTTCTCCTCAAATAGAATAAATAGTCCTGAAACCTTAGGTTCGTTTCTGGAAGAGGGAAACCTGACTTCAGATCATCTCTAGCTGTCCAGAAGTCAGGCACTTCTCTGGGGTGAAGAATCCAATGTAGGAAAAAAAAACAAACTATCTCCCACATGGAGGGCACAGAGAGCCACAAAAGAAAAACTGTAATTTCCTCTTTCAGCAGTGTAAAAAGGGGTGGAGATGGAGACTGAGGAACGTCTTCTGTTTGGTGAAGTGCAGAGGAAGGTTCCTTCAGTGTCATCTACTCCTTTGTCCTTCCCTTCACTCCTCTGAATTTCAGAGCTGCCTTAGCAACACCACATGATGACAGCACCTGCTCGTGGTCCAAATGTCTTCCAACAGGGCAGGCCTAAGGCAAAGCAAGGGGTGTTGGGAGTGCTGATTGTCTGATTCTTTGTGATGTGTCCTTGGCCTTCAGGTCTGGGCACAGGACCACTGTGGTGACAGGCCTTGCTAGTGCAAGGAATGAAAGAGCAAGCCTGCTTCCCCAGCAGAAATCTGTACCTTTGAGAGGCAAGCAACATGCAGTTAGCTCCTGGTCTGGAGGAAATCAGTCTCTGTGACCCGTACCCTGAGCCATGGATAATCTTTCCTGTGAATAATCCTTTAGAAGGTAACCTGCTTTCACAGAAGCACTGCTTAAGTGACGTTGTGCCTGTGTCGTTAGTCCTGGGCACTTAGGTCACTGCAGATTCATATCTGAGACTGCACACACACCTCAGCTCCAGGAGCGAGTAGAAAAGAAATATTGTCTGTATCAGCAGAGCCAGGGACCAGTAATTTCTATCCGTCAGCCAGCTCCCGGTATTACATAAATTTCAGGGCTTTATTTAGATTCTGATACGCACAAGATATTAAGATGGGAAGCAGGGATAAGTTATATGGCTAACATACTATCTGTGTGCCTAAGGCCTCTGCCAGTTTTGCCCACAGGCCCTGCTGTTTGCTGACTAAAGGCTCCTGCTGTAGGTCCTTACCGCGCTGTCCATGTAGGCCTCAGTCCAGATGATGTCGTGGTCGTGGTTGATGACCATGGGGCGGCTGAGCACGTGCAGGTACTCCATCACGTTCTCCTGGACATCTGCCAGCGTGGAGATCTGAGTGTAGTAGCCTTTATGGAGAAACAGAGGTTTGAGTCACTCTGCCAACGCATCCTCCGTATTTTTACGTGAGTGTCTGTGCAAAGCTAGAAAATTAGATGTCAAACACTCTATCTACCCAGTTTACAAAAGCCTTGACATGCCTTGTTTTCGCAAGCTTACATGGGCACACGTTTCTGTGGAAATCTAGTTTTGAAGCACGGACTTGGTTCTCTCAAAATACTGAAGCAATGCTCAAGATCAGAGTCTTGACATAACCAGATTTATGCAAAGCAAATACACAGCACTGCATTGGGTCTTGGGCAAAACCTTCCACTACTGGAAGGCTGCCTTTGGTCCTGAAGGCCAAACATGTGCAAACAAAGTATTTCACCAGGCTACCTGCTTACCCTGAGCTATTTTATAGTAAGAATAACTCCCACCTTTGCTTCAGATTTTTTTCCAGCACTCCTCAGTCTGCCTAGCTTTACATCCAAGGATGGCGACTACTTCCATCTACCCCTTGGAAGCAAAAGATAAAAGCGCAAGTAACCTATTTCCAAGGCTTTGTCCCTGCAGATGGACCTATGACAGTCTAACACTACAACAAGGAGTATAGGGGAAGAATATATTCAAGTTATCAGAAGGTCCTCAACACTAGCTACTTAACTGGTTGGAGATGCTAACATAGTGTAATGTCATGAAATGTCATGAGGACCCTTCATGCTTCTCACCACATGGTTGGGTTGTTCTTGGTATTAAGATGGAATACGTCAGATAGATGGAAAACTTTCCTATCACTAGGAAAACACTGTCATGTGAAAGGGCTCATGTTCTGATAAGCTTTGTGATTTGGAAACAGAATTAGTGTGCTTAAAAACAAGGACCATAAGAGCTATACAGTGTGTTGAAACAGAAGAACCAACATCAGGGAGCCCTCTGCAGAGCTCAAGTGTGGTAAGTAAGAATCCAAGTGCAAAGAGTATATTTTTGTTATCTGGTTATTCAGAAGAACCCCGTTCTGACATTTTACGATGAACCAACAGCACCACAAATTCCCTGTCACTAATCTCATCGCTGGCAATACAATCTGAAATCCAGGGGTTTGTTTCATTTAACAAAAACTAAAAATACTATGCGAAATTCAAAGTGCTAATAGAAGAATGTTTGAGCCTTGAAAATCCCCAGCTCACAGACATTCTGCAGGTCAGGAACTCATCTGTCAGTGATTTTCAGTAGAAATGCCTCCACGCATTTCATAGTCTGCTGGAACCACTGCTCAGACTGGAAAGCAGCTGATGTACCCAGCCCCCAGCTTCAGTCTCCCCTTCCTTTTCCTGTTTAAGCAGGACACTGATGTAGCAAACACTGCTGTCTCCAGGCACACTGAGGCCAGGTCCAGCCCAAACACAGAAAACTTGTCACCCCTCTTTCTTCCTTTAGCCTTGCAGACTCTGATAGGACGAAATTGACTTTTTAACTGGCCCCAAATGCATAGAGGTGACTCACCTACTGTGAATGGATTTTCCTATTCATGTCATTTAATGCCAGTTAGAGAGAATATTGGGTTTGGGGTGGGATTAACAAGCTATTCTGGTGCCTCAGCGAAAACCACTGACACACAAAGAATTTGGCCAGGATATAGGGGTTAACCCACAGACCTCGTGAAAAATGCTGTAAAATCTTTAAAGAGGTGATGTTTGTTTTACATCTCAGCCAAAAGATGTTGGGCTCTCTGACAGAGCTGTAGACAGATTGTCAAAAGCCAGCAACTGGGGCACAATAAGCACAGGGGCTTAGGTGGACTACAGCCAGCATGAATCTCGGTCATAGTGTCCCTTGGCACCATGACAGGAAAATGCAGTGGCTCAGCATGGAGGACTGGTGTTAGTTGGACACAGGCACACTTCATGTGGACTAGCAGGGTCTGCTTTTTCCTTATGCTGTCTTCCAAGCAAGGGCTCCTGGGCCCCAGCTGTAGTGGGTGAGCCTTAGTGGGGTCCAGGGCCCTGTGGCTGCAGTCCACATGTGACGTGTGTGATGGGGATTGGAAAACCATTCCCACACAGCACCTTTGTTGTTGCAGGCAATCCATTTCACCTGGGGGGCAAACGTGACCTCCCGTCCAATGAGGTAAGTGAAAACCCGGACCTGGGAACAAGAACACAAAGATAGAAGGATTAGTCTGTAATGTGCTACCAAATCCTGAGGCTGAGGTTTGGATCCTGTTACAGACTGGTGTGAGTGCCTGCTTGTGGTGCAAAGCAATAGCTCTGCCTTCACATAGAGACAGGAGCCTCTTACGCCATTTGTTTTGCATTTTGTGGGCTGGAACTTAATTTCCGATTACAACAAGCCCAGAAAGCCAAGTAGCACACCCAGCATCATCTGAATAACAAGGCAGAAGTGCAAATTCTGCTTGATTTTATGATAGCAGCTCTGCCAGGCACTCAGCAACCACATGCAGAGAGGTTTATAGCTCACAGGAATCCTTTACCCAAGGGAACAGCTGGCTGCATGAATCATTTAGAGAAAGCTTTACCATTTCTCTTGTGTTTGACCACCAACAAAAGAGCCAATCCTCAAATAAACTGCTTTAACAGCCCCTTGCTCTGGTCTCTCAGTAGGCTTCTCTCTCCCTTTGTGCATTGCTGCTAGCTGGGAAGAGGTAAACAAATAAATCAGGAGGGTTTAGGATGAGCTGTGGTCTATTCCCCTTTCACAGTCAGCTCTGCTAGTACAAGCCTGTAATTACAGACTTCAGAGTAAACAGGGCTGGAGGGCACCTAGAGAGCTTTTCTGGGCCATTCCCTGCCCAACATAAGAACTGCTAATAGCCAAACCTTTCCCAAACAGGACCAATTATAAACAGTCCTGCATGGGATTAAAACTATTTTCATAAAAGTGTTTTGGTTTTGTTTTGTTTTGTTTTTTAATTTTTAAGTATTCAACTCAGTCCTCATAATGCTATCAGCAGAACATTTTGATTGTCCACACATTTAGAAAATGAAATGTATGAAAAAAACCTCTTTACTGACCTACAGATATCCATTTGTAATCTTACCACCTTGAAAATCTCCACAGCAGGCTCCTAGCTGGCTGCTTTGTTTTGTGTTTACAGACAGGTGCTCACAGGTATACAGGTGTTGGAGGATGTGAATGCTCAGCTCTGCCTGATATCCTGGCTTGTGCTCTTCTATTCCCACCATAGCAGGATGATGAGAATCCCACCTCTCCCTCTCTACTTGTCACTTCCCAGACAAACCTTCCGATCTGGCCAGTTGTATTTTTCAAACACGGATTCATAATCCTCCACTGCTCCGTCAGTGATCAGCATGATGGCTTGGTTACACAAGCCTCCTTGACCAGCTTCTCTGAACTACAAACAGAGAGGAAGAGCATTAGTTATCCCAGCTCAGGCTGCTCCTGTGTAATTGCACTCTATTTATTCACGGTGGGCCAGATCCTGACTTCCTCTTGCAAACCTCACGCTCAGAAAGAGCTCTGCTTAAATAATGGCTGTGTTCGCACGCTGCATATAATTTTTTTATTTATACAGCCCTGCCTAGCACATGTAGACATGGGAGGCTTTACAGAAGTAAAATAACGAGGAGAAAATAAGCATTGTGGAGGAAGGGTGCGATTCCCTGCTGCTTCACATCTTGCACAGTCGCATTCGTTTATGCAAAACAACTATAGATGGACCATAAACACTGCAATTCTGATTTGACAGCAGTAACTGTCACTTTTTATGGCAGAAAATGTGAGAGGAGTAGGAAATCAAACTCATTATTTCAGGGTAAATACATCAATCTGCCAAAGAATAGCAGAGAAAGGCAGGAGCACATGAAAAAAGGACACTACTGCCACCAGAGCTGAGAAAGGTGGTGAATGGGCCAGATAGAGAGTCCATACACTGTAGTGACAGATGACCCGTTATCTGTGCGTGAGTGATATTTAAGGCAGAGCAGAAATACACTGGGACTCTGGTACAAACGTTGATGTGCTCCCAAGGGCACCTGGAGAGGTGTTGAACAGATGTGCTCTTGCAGGCAAGCCCTTCCTCTTTTTCAGCCAAGAAAAAGCAGCCATGGAGCACTGCTTATCTCCTGCTTCTGCATGCAGAGCCATTTGCCTCTCATGCCCTCAGGTACCCAGCTCTAGAGAGCTCAGTGCCTTATCCAGCACCAACACAGGTGTTAACAGCCACCAGTGGAGGTAGTGGAGGACATCCAAGGTACAAAATCAAGCAGCCACTTTTCTGAGGCTCCCAGCTGGGTGTTGGTATGTGCTTCTCCTTGTTCTGCATCTCACCACTTCTGTGCTCTGAGCAAGGAAAAGTCTAATCAACAGGGGAAGATACAGAAACTGATGCAGAGTAAAAAAAATACAGAAAGAGGGAGAAATGACAACTCTGCACAAGAGATTAATGAGAGGCAATGGCATGAGATGGAGAGTATACAGGAGACTAACTGAAGGGTGAGTAAGGTTATATCAAACGGCAGCAATTTTAAATTGGGGAGGATAGTTATATCTCACAAATGAAGAAAAAGATATCCAAGTGGCAAGATTAATAGCATAAAAAAGAAAGCAAGCATTGGATGGGAAAACAAAAGCTCAGAGTGCGAACTGAGACTTCTTAGGTCTTTTAGGGTTCAATTCACAACTCCCCTCTGTTTTGGTCATGCTATGTTGTGACAGACGAATGCTTTTACCAACATGAATGGTACTGTAGTTCCACTGCAGATCAACATCATGTCCATCAATACCTGCAAGCCAACGCCAAGTCCAGATTTCCCCAGTAATTCCACCATTCCTACAGTTACCTCTGTGATTGTCCCTTATTGTGAAATTACCAGGTTCAGTGCTAACATCACCATAACATCACCTTCTGCCACCTCCTCTTTCATGTCATCACAGCAGCACATTCAGAGGGGAGACAGACTACCTCTGCTGCTGTGGTCACTCCAACACAGCCCTGGGGATCTCCCATGTCCTTCTCTACAGAGTCCCCAAGGTCTGCCATTTCCAGTTGTCCAAAAAGCTGCTATAATTTGTATCATGGAAAAAAACCCCATCAGTGTAACTTGATTACAGGGTAATTTGAGCTTCAGGAGGGGTCAGAGCTCATGTGCATCCTGCTCAGCAGGGAGACTCAGGGCAAAGGCTGAGGGTGTGCAAGAGGGACAAACACAGGATGCTCTTGGGTGAAAATTCAGGGAGAAAAGGAGGTGACAGCCACATGGGATTCTGCTGCAGACCATCAGGTACAAAAAAGACAAAGAGCCTCAAGTGAGCTATTTCTAGGACAGAGATCAACTGCATGCAGATTAGCAGAGGACAGTGTGAGTGTCCACCAGGGAGGCATGGGGCTACGATGGTGCAGGAGATGCTGTCAGAATGAGGATCAGATCACAGATAAGCAAACCTTAGAGTTACAAAAGCAGCTTAGTCCAAAATGTTGCAATCTGCAACATGTTTGTTTAGATTATTATTAAATTAACGCTTAATTAAGGTCACCCACCATTTCATCAAACTACTTAAGACATCTCCTCGTGAAGCTTACTTCAGATTTCATAATACTGAGATACTGAGAAATTAGATGCTGCATCAGAACTAGCAATCTCCTAATTACAGGAGCAGATGATATTTTCAACAGGGAAAATGAGATCATCAGTGTCATAGAAATAGAGATTAAAAAGACAGATTTAGAAAACAAATGAACAAGGAGGTAATCCTTGGGTTTTAGGTCCTTTTGTGACTGGTTGCAGCTGTAGCAAATGATCTGACAGCATTCACATCAAGCTCTCAGCATAATTCCCTGCTCTGACTGAAGTCTCAGAAGCGTGGAAGAAGGGGAGATGAGGAACAATATGTCCACAGAATAGATGTCTAAAGAAATGTGGGCTAGAGCTGGGTCAGAGAACAAGGCACAGAGCTACATGTTCTCCTATAGAACATTGGTCACGTTGCCAGGACTAACAGGCATGATCTAATTAATTCAGAGTCACAGTCTCCTGTACTCCCTTGTTTGCTCTTTGCCATTTGCTTTGCAGTTATAACCTGGCACAGAGTTACTAGTGAAGCAATAGAAACCATCACCATCGCTCAGAGATGTGCAGGCACACATGCTGATTATGTACACATCTGGCCAGAGGACTGAGCAGCCCCTCCTCATCTCCTCCTGGTCTATTCTTATGCAGACCTGCCTCCAGAGTGGCCTCCAGAACTACTGAAAATTCAAACTTGGTGGAAAGTGTCTCATGGGTAGAAAATTAGCAGTAGAGAAGGAAACAGCCAGTGCAGAAGAAATGAGAAATTAAGCAAAATGATAAGAACTGGTAAATAGGAAATTCTGAGCTTTGCATGTCTTGAAAAACATGCTGTAAAATTCAGGTCCAAAAATGCGACTGAAATCAAGAAAAGATTTATAAACGTTCAGAGAAGAAGCAGAAGAGGGAGTAAAAAGAGTATGTTGCCAGCTGATAAAAAAAACAGAGGGAAATGGTCAGACAGGGATGCTTTATAGCCTCCATACTTGATCATCAAAAGGACAATATTGTAATGGCTGGGTACTCGCTGAAGTGATAAGAAACAAAGAAAAGAATGAAAGAATTACAGGCAGGGTCACAAAGTGGTGGAATTAAAGAGAAAGCTAATTGAAAGCATATGAATAATCTGTGTTCAGCATATGAATAATCTGTGTTCAGCATGAAGGGAAAGAATTGCAGAAGGTATAACTGAACTACTTGCCTCATGAGCTGAAACCTGACCGGGACTTTATGAGATCCCAAAGGATGAAGAGAGAATCAACAGAAAATGTGTTACAAGAAGGGAGGAAACTAGATGGATAAGTTGTCCTTAAACATTTAGCACATTGCTAAAAAAGTTAGTAACACAGTTGTGAGTACACAAATGAGATGCTTCCTCACACAAGTGGAGCATAAGAGGCCACAAACCTTTGATAACTCACACCAGCAGATGCATTCGTTCTTTTTCATAGCATCAGTTTGCTCAAGTTACTCAGAATTTTACGCCTCGCTGAAATCCAGTTTGTTACCAGTTTCATAATGTTTTATCACCTATAGTCATTCTGGAGAGACCTACTCAGTTAACTTGAACTTTTTTGTGATTTCTGAGGTCAGCAGTGAGTCAAGGCATGATTAAAGCAGCTTGGTGTTAAGAGAAGAGAGCATTCCAAGGTGGCCTTAGAAAGCTGAACTTGGCATTTCTTGTCCTCCACAGAATGAGTAAAGCATTAGCTTTCAAAATACTTACTTACTCTGAGTGGATTCTGAGAAAGGAGGACACAAAAGTGTCACAGATTTTCATAGAATCATAAGAATACCAGGTTGGAATGGGTCCCTCAAGGATCATCTGGTCTATCTAATGTGCTATCTAATCTTAAAAGATTAATATATAACAAATATGTGAATATATTTGTATATCTCTCTTAGGATTGGGGGTGTGTGTTTGTATATATGTACACACATATGTATCTTGGAAAAGATAGTCAGTGGCTCAAATACCAAACAGGAGGATGGATGCTGCCTGGAGAGGGATAACACAGAGACAGATCAGCTGGATAGGAATTAACAATGTGACAGTGTCTGAAAAAACGTAGCTGTTGTCTTACGCTGTGTTAAGAGGACTACGGTGTGTAAAACAGGGAAGGCAATTATTCTGCTCTGCTTAGCACTTGATAGCTCTCAGCTGCAGCACTCACACATTGTTGGGAGCATGGTGTTTCAGGGAAGCGGCCACGAGCAGAGCAGCAGCCAGAACAAAGGGGTATAAATCCTGCAGGAAAAGCGTGAGAGAACAAGACGGTGCCGAGCTTGTTGAAACAGAAGAGAAGATAACAGGGAGATAGATTACTGATAAATAAGAGAAGAGCTCAAAAGATAGCACTTAACACCTGAGAATTTTGAAGCACTTCATAAACGCATGCTTAAGACCATCGTTTCCCTGGGATGCATATTATATTGAAACCACTTTGGCGTGTGGCTAAATTGAAATAGAAAGTATAAGTGGTTTATTGAGCGTGGCAGAGAGGGGCAGGGGAAGCTCTGGATAACTGTTCTCCTGAAACCATTCTGCAATTGCGTCATGGATTAAAATATGCCCTGTCTACCCCAGAACATAATGGAAGAAAACAAAGATGTGAGAGATTTGTGCTCTTCTTCATACCCTCTCTGCTACTCATACCTCATTGAGTAGGTCTCTGCTGGGCTATTAATTCTATGAGCAATTGGATTGAGGAAAATTACCAGGGAAATTTTGCAGTCACTTTCATTACAGATATTATTACTGGTTGTCTATTGTAATCAGCAAAGCCTGTTTCATCAGTGTGATGTAGCAATTTTCATTTTCATTCTCTTGCGTATGCTCCTGTGAACAATAACAGGACAGTCTGTGAGGAACAGCTACAATTACAAGCTGAGAATGTCAATCTTGCTTGATGAGAAGGGGGTGGTCAATTCCACCAAAGTTCCCTTTTCTCCTGCCTGCCTGACTGCAGTAGCACAGACTTGTTTCCAGGCACACTGATGGAAAAACCTTTTCCTCCACTATTACTGATACAGATTTAAGAATCTCTAAGAGAAGATTTCAGAGAGCCCTTAAGCCATATGAGCACTTGGCAGGTGGTACCCTTTTGCCTGAAGCTGTGGTACTTGCAGAGCCTGGGGTCCTCCAGCTGGTGATATCAAGGCACTCTCTAGATGACCCCTTACCAGGGAAGCTGCAGTCAGGGGAAGGCTGTGACAGGACAACAGGCACGTTTCTATGCTTGCATGCCTGTGTATGTGCAGCCTCTGGGGCTGCTGTGTGTGCACAGAGACACAATGTCTGTCTCTTGTGAATGTCAACAGGCAGAAATCCTGGGATGAAGATACAGGAGGTCCTGCAGAACTCCTGCTGCACGTCCAGCTGCCCCACAGCTGGTTGGGAACAAGGCTCTCAGCTGATGGCTTCAGTGACTGTGGGCTGAGGTCCAATTGTGCTGAAGAGTACAGTCATGGTCCATGCTACAGTGAAAGACACACTGCAAGAAAGCTGCACTCAGTGTGACTGGGGAAGGAAAGCTGGGTGGAAGAGATGTTTAGCCCTGTTTCATGCCTTTCTTTGGCAGCAAAGATACCATTTCTGAACTACTGTTTTATGGACCGCTTTTTCCAGGATGCAGAAAAATGTGACACCTTTCCTCATCTGCAGGTCCTCAAAGGAACGATGCTAATATGTCTGAGCCCATTGCCTTCTCCCCAGATCTGAGGTGATAGCAAAAGGCATGAGGGAAGCAGTACTTCACTCACTTGTGAGTGAAGAGCAGGTTGCTGGGTCCTGCACTGTCCAAGAGCCATCTCAGAGCTGTTTCAAGCTCATTAGGCAAGGGAGAATCAACAAGGATCAAGATAAGTGATGACTGCTTAAACTGTTGACTGCATTTTTGATGCCAAATAGAAAAAAAATAATTTCATCACCTACAAATAGTTTCTTATCTATTACTGCAGTGGAGTCATGTTAGTCCACTGGGCTGCATGGACATCACTCTCTCCTTGGAGGTATTTTTGATCCAGCTATGTCAGTGGAGGGCATTTTTTTCTGTCTCAGCTGTTTCACCACACACCTTCTATTTCCCATGGGCATGCCTGTCTTGAAGCATGCAGGGCTTTATAAAGGTTCTGCCTCCTGGAGGCTTGAGGATTCCCTAGTCTAGAGAATGATCCATGCCTGCCAGAAAGGAGGTATGAGCTCTCCTCATTGGTTATTAGTGAACCAGAACAGTTTTGGTGTCTGTGCCTGGAATGACCTGCTGCTATCTCATCTGGGACAAGGCAGGCTTTCTTTAGCATTGTGCTTTATGATTCTCCACTGAGACCTTCATAGCTGTGCTGCTTGAGAATGTCTGCAGTTGTACTGCACTGGCCTTCTTTAACGTGTTGTCACTGTACATACCAGGGCTACATTGGACATTAGGAAGTAATTTTTCCTCTGGTGCAAAAATTCTTTAAATATTCTGATTTATACAATGCAGCCCAGTATGGGCTCTGGATCTTTGGTTTTAAATATTAATTAAAAAATAATTTTTAAAATATTTTTGTTTGTTTGGGGTTTTTTGTTTGTTTGTTTGTTTTAATTTGCAAGAATACATGTAGGCAATCTAGCAGGCATCTAGACCATGTAATTGTTCTAGTTTCATATCATTACTGCTTCCCTGGTCATCTCAGTAACTATCTTCCTCCAAAGATGCTGAACTCCTCAGAGTGCTACCAGCCATGCCAAGTCTACATCCCACTCTTCTCAGATAGTCATTAAAACCACTCTGCTTCTACTACCAGTGACAAGTCAGGTCAGCTCCCACTCTCCCTGGGTTCAACTCTGATCATGCTGGCACTGGCATAAATTAGGAATAACATTACCATGGCCAAAAAACCCTACACTTTCAGTTTTTAGGATCAGTGAGAGAGGAGAATCCTTCCCAGGGTGTCAATACCTCTGGCCCACCTTTAACACCCACATCATCATTATGGCCACTAACATCGTATGTATGTGTATTTTTGTCAGCACCAAAGGCATTGGCTTCTTTAGGCCAACCCCACTATAGACAGTGCCATGAGGAGAGGGGGGTATTCAGCTGGTTCTTGGTCATTTTTTTTGTAACCATTCCTTAAGAAACAGAGTTAAGTTGCATGTTTATCTCCAGGCTACTGAAGTCCCTATTGTTCACATAAGGCAATGAATCATTTATGATTCTTATCATGGGGTATAATCAGAGTGATTAATTCTCTTGGACCTGTGATTTCCTCCCCAAGCACTGATACTCAGCAAAGTGACACTGAAATAAATCTGAAGCCTGAGAATAGTCTTTCATGTCTTCGCCATCATCTACTGCTCACTAATAACATTACTTACAACCAGAATTGTTGCCCTCAGTTGATCAGTTATATGCTATTGCCACCATCTATAAAGGTGCTTGGTCAAAGCACAGTTATGGAGCTCATTAAAAAAAGACTCACAGAGCCACAGCCTTGCTGGCTCCTCATCCCTTCTGGGCAGGGATCGGTGGCCACAGACATCATGCACAAACCAACACCTCCCCAGAACTGGGCCACCTCCCCTGCACTGCTTGTCACAAATTTGGGGTCCATGAGATCAGCTCATACCACACCCCCCTGCAGCACAATGCAGTGAGGGACACGCTGAGTCACCGCTTGTAGAGGGGAATGTAGGAATGGGCAGGGACTCTTGTGCCCAACACGAGCATCAACACCGACTCTTACCTCCCTCAGAATTTTGAAGGACTCTGTCAAAGCCTTGCTCACAGTCCCCACTCCTTTTGCCTGCAGTTCTTCCACCAGCTGCTTGAAGTGCTGGCAGGAAGAGAATGAAAAAGACAGGAATGAGTTGTAGGCAGAGTGTTCCCTTCGACCAGGGGAGGAAAGGGTAACCTAGACAAGTCTGTGCCATTGGGCTCCTGCTCCTTCACTACTGCTGGCAGGGCAGGGGAGGTCAGCACTGGGATTGAGGGGGGTGGGAAAGTCAAATGGCCACTCCACTGGTGGCACAATCAGGTTGCACCTTTGCCCATGTAGCTACAGCAGCACTGCATTTCTCAGTCTCTGTGCTGTGAACCATTGACAGCCCATGAAAGATCATGCCAGGGACAAACCCACTAGAAATCTGACTTTTCCTTATCCATTCCTTCAGGTAAAAAACATCCTGTGCATGCAAAAGCAACAGGATGGGGGGAGGGGGGGAAAGAAAACATTTGAATACTTGTCTACTACTTAAGAGGCATTGTTGTAAATTAAAACCTCAGAGTGCTGTCTGCAAGATAGTGTTCAAAAGGCTTGGGGATCCTTTAGGAAACACTATAGGAGACATCACCCTCTGGAATCATACTCTGTGACCCAGGACCAAGCCAGGAAAAGGAATTCAGAGAGAAATCTAGTTTTTGAAGACATGGAGGGATGTGCTACCCTCTCTGGTATTAATACAGAGAGAAAAAAAGGAAGAAAAAGAGCCAGTATGAAGAGCTAAAAATACCAGTCAGCCCAGAGGGTGGTGGAGCAGCTGGATGCAGGCTGACCACCTTGGGGCTGCAGAGGCCTCCTGGATCAGAGCAGCAAAATCCCTCACCAGGGAAAGCTTGCTGGCGGTCCACCCTGGTGAAGGATAAGACCAGGTTGAGAACACATTCACCAGGAAAGGGCTGGTTGTTCTCCCTTCTGAAGGCTGCAGATTTGGGGTTTCAAAGTTGGTTTGCCCTCTGCACACTGTTTTTCCACAGCAATCTGGACTAGGTCTGCTCATGGTCCGACAGTGGTGACCCAGGAAAGCTGGCTACTGCTCTTTAGGTAGCCAGCTGACCCCGTGTTACAATGACTTCATGTAAGCAAAGATGAACCTCAGAGCCAGAACACACCACTGAACTGATGCTTGTTTCTGAAATGCAAACCACACGCTGCTGTGAGATGGTTGTTCCTTGTCCCTGGAGTTTCGTATCTCAGCATCTTAACCCCATGTAATTCTTACATTAAGAGAGCTACCTGAATTACACTGATGGGAGCCTGGTACTCACCTCTCTGTTGTCTCTGTCTGCTTGGACCAGGATACCCTTAAAACAGGGTTCAACAAAATGAACATAATCATTGTACTGCAAAGAGAAAAGGGAAAGAAAGGGGTTGTAATGGGAGAAAATTCACAAAATGGGTTCATGTCCTCGGTGGATGTTCAGAAAGCAGTATGGAGCATTATGCTATTTTATACCTATTTCCCTTAAAAATTGTTTCCAGCGATAATGGCAGATTATAATTTTGATAAATCTTCTGTTTGTTTAAATAACACGTTAATTATGATGTTTTGATGAGTTCTATCTGAGCATACTACACAGCTTTTTCCCCACTCACACTGCAGAGTTTTTATCCACACTCCATTAGCTTGTGCCCCTGGCCTTGCTTCTAGCACTATTTGCACATAGTTCTGACTTCTGCAGACTTTGTGAGTCCCCAGTCACCAGCTGAACTTTGCGAGTGGTTCTGTAACCTGAAGCTTGGTGCCCCTGGATACACAGCTGAGCAATAACATACCCGGTAACCACACCTCCACAAAACGGTGATAATTAGTGGGGTGTATGCTTCTAGCCTGGCATGTTTTACCTCAGATGTGGAAACCTTTTGCTATAAGGTTCAGAAGAGTGTAATTCATAGGAGGCTCAGCTGATCAGTAGGAGCTCAGGTCAGGCTATAATGTGTCTGAGCCAATAGGTTCTTGGTGTGAGTGCAGTAAAGGAATATATATATTATATGGTCTTTCTGGGATTGTTTTTGAAGAACAGATGATATTTCAAACTCCTTAATGACTTCTCTCCATTTTTCTGCCAACACTGTTCACTCTTCCATCTGTCCAGCCATATAAAGACAGAGCTGTTGCCATTGGAGTTTCTAATTATCTAACATAAAAAGCTATCGACAAAAAGTAGACTTTATATCTCAGTTTCTGTGCCCTGGCAAGCTTTCATGGAAAGGAGCTTGGGGAAGGACATGATGCTGAAATAGCCTTGAAAATTAGAAGGTGAGCAGCCTTTAACCTGGCACCAGTCTTGGCACAAGTCATGGAAAAGTTTTACTTTCTGGGGTCAGGGGTGCCGGTTCTCTGTGGGTAACCAGCCCATCCTTATTCTGGTCAGGCCTTAAAAAAGAAGAGAATAACACTGGGGTAACCTGACCAAACTCCATGAAGGCCTGTGCAGATTGATTCTGACCTGTACTGGCAGCCTTGCAGGGTGCTGGTGCACAAAAAGGCACATGGTGGTAATTTTCTAGCCTGGAAACATTATCCTGAGGATTATACTGCTACTGGACCCAAACACAGGTGAATTTATTAGCTCAGGTCCCTGCTATCTTAGGTGTCTCTCTACAGCCCCTTGTTATCTGTTGCAGCCACATCCTCAAGTAAGCAAAAAGATGCAGCTGACATCCTCTGTAGAGGAGAGGTAAAATGACTGGGCAGCCACCCTGCTGACCACACAAAGCTGACTTCCCAAGGGTAATTTTTGTTAATCTCCCATCCAATATAGCTCCTGTAGCTACATCACTGGAATGCCTGTAATTTGCTAAGGAAAAGGAGAAGTTGGTAAGAGGCACAAGGAAGGCAACTCAGTACTAGAATTGAGACAGACATACTGCAATGATGTTGACAAAGTCATTTTCTCCCAGAGTATCTAAAATGGTGACGATGGTGTGTTTGGCAATGGTCATCCTCAGGCCCTTCATGCTTCCGCTGACATCCACAATGATGACAATGTCCTTGGGAGAGGTGGCCGCTTGGATGTACCTGTATAAAAAGAAGGATACAAGGAAGCAGGATGAGCATCCAGGGAGGAGGAATGCTGAACATACTGCTGTCATACAATGCTACCCACAGCATAACATGGACCATGAGCACAGCTATCCAGCAGGATCAGGCTGATCATACCAGAGGTCCCTTCCTACCAACCTGCCTCTTCCACTTGCCCCAGCACCTCACTTCCTGCATTGGGAAGTGCTGGGCCTGCTCCAGACACACGTCCAAGAGCGACCATTGCTAAAGCCTTCTTTAGGCATGCTGAGTAGATCGAGTTAATATGCCACATTTCCGGAGTCTAAGTGTCCCTGCCACCAAGTTGCAAAATTATAAGGAGAATGGGACAGAGGAAGGATACACTGGTGATTTCCCTGTAGATACCGTATGAAAAGCTGTTGCTGGCAGGTGATAGGGCTTCCTAACCTGCTATTACCTGTGTTTATGTACCCCCCATCTCTCACAAAAGCAGCACAGGACAGTAACTGTTGCTCAGCAACTCACCGAGTGAGTGGTGCTTTGGCCACATCTCTCCAAAACTTACCAGCCACGGTTTCTGCAGTCAAAGGAGATGACTCCATTCTCATCTGGTAACCACTTTATCCCTGAAGAGAGCAGCAAAAGGAGCAATCAACACACACAGGCAGGCATCTGCTCCCCGCTCCCCAGGCACCCGCACTGCTGCTCTTCGCTGCCGAGACCCAGCAATCCCGTGGTGGCACACAAGTCTGGCCAGCAACAGCAGCACCCATTCTGCAGAAACCCAAGCAGAGCTGCATGGTCTTTGGCAGTTCTCAGTAGACCGTTTATAAAGTTTTTGTTAAAAAATGTACCTAGGCGTAGTCTGTTCAAATCTGGGGAGCAATTGCATGTACTTTGAACTTTTTGCCACTTTGGTGTAGTTCTCAACAACATATTTTTCTCCCCGAGGGTGGTTGAGAGCATAAAGAAGCAGCAGCGGTGACAGGGATGCGTCCCAGATTCCCTGCTAAAGGCTCTGTTCACAGTCATCCCTGTTTCCCCTTCCCCAGCATGGGACAGGTCACAGAACAAGGGCACGCAGCCATCTGACGGAGCGGCCACCAGGCCAAGCTACAGCTGCAGAGTATCTCGTGGGTTCCTCTGAGCATGGGACCTCCCTCTCGTGCCATGACCTTATGTGCCACTCACAGCTGGTGAGTGGATAACAAGTCAGGCCGTCCAGCTGCATCTGCCACGTGTGTCCTCGGAGACAGAGGGAGGCTTTGGCCACTACTAAAAAGCCCAGGGGAGCATGAGGCAGGGAGCCCTGCCATGGGGGAGGGGGGCAGTCTGCCATAGTGTTCTGTGAGCTTTTTGGAGAGCAGCCTGCCCAAGGCATACCCCTGCCATCAGACTCCTCTGGGGTTGCAAGGGAAACATACCTGAGGGGCTGGTTCACATGGGAAAAAGGGGTTTATGCCTGCTGGACACTGTTCCTTCAGCTTAAGCAGCCCGTGCAAGGAGTATTTTGCTCACTGCACCCTGCCCTTCGATGCTCCCAGCCTTCCCAGAGTGGACTCTTCCATGGCACAGACCCTGTCCTGCAAAACTGTTGTGTTGCACAGAAAGACAAAAACCAATCTGCTCTTTCACCTGGATAGAGCCTGAAGAATCCAGTGGAGCTGCCGAAGTACTGCCAGGTCAGCGTGGGATCCCTTTCAAAGTTGTCCACAAAAATAGGATTCAGGGCTTCTGACATGTAAACTCCATTGAGGATGGCAGGGTCTGTGGGGGGGAAGAATAAAAATGGGGAAAAAAGTGTGTGAAAGAAGGGAGGACATCTACCACCCCTGACGGAAGAGAGGGATGGGAACAGAGGCAACTCCAGGAGGAATGCACCCTTATCCAAAGCTTTTGCATTGGGCAGGGAGTTGGATGCATCATTCAAAATAAATCCTGGAGGTCAGGTCACCACTGGCCCCTGCAGGTGATCTCAGCATGGTCATACTCTGTTAATCCCATTTCTCTTTCCAGCCTTGTCTGCCCTTGAGCATTACATCTGGTTGGAAGAATGCTCTGAGAGACCCAGACAACCATCACTGTGCCAAGCACAGCTGGCACACCCTACACCTGGTACCTGAGAGGGGACCTGCGGCTGTTGAAAAGCAACTGCCTGATGCACCACTAACAGCCTTTCTGCAAATTGTGTTTAAATTCACACTAGGTGTAACTACCTGAGACAGAGGAATCCTAGGATTTACAGAGTTTCTCTCTTTCGTCTTTTCCTCAGCAATTCTTTCTTTTCTTCTTTGCCTGCCCTTTCTCTCACAAAGCCTGGGCTGTCCTACCTCATCCCCATCTCATCAGAATCAATAGGAGGTTGCAGATTCCAAGAACTCCTAAGAGGCCATGTGTATTTGGTGTCTGTGTTGACTCATTGTCTCAGGAGACCAAAGAGCAGCAGCAGTAGAAACAGGGAATCATGAGAAACTGGTCATTGTATTAATGTTGAAAGGGTTGGGAATTTGACCTACCACTTCCTGTTTGGTTACTTTACTAAAGGCAGTTTTGGTCAAAATAAGGGAAAAAATGAACTGTGACTCCCCAGTGATGAGGTCAAAGTAAGTCTCATAGGAATGGAGAGCTGGAAGAGCTGTGGAGAGCCAGGCTTGGTGCTGTTTGCAAAAGAAGGAGTGAGTACTGCTGAACACTGTTCCTTGGAGGATTCCCTGGACATGGAAGCAACCCTCCATGTCCTGCTTATCCTCTAGCCATAGCCAGAGGAGCTGGTTAGTTTGTGCCAAGCTGTGCAGGCAGGAAATCAGCCAGCTGGGCAGTGCCTCTCTGCTGTCTCTTCCAGTGGTCTTTTGACCACCTCTCTGAGGTGCAGCAGCCTACACTGTGCAGCTCTGCTGTATCTACCCACAGCCAGCTCTGCTGGTGGCTCTATTGTGAGCAAGATTTTAGTGTCTAGGGCTGTTGGACCAGATGGAACTAATTTAACATCATGGGAGAAATAGAACTCCCTCTATTGTCTCTCACACAGCAGTTGTGAGCACAGTCACCAGCGCCTGCCCCGTCTGGCCCCGAAGACTTTAAATGAGCTCCATCGATGAGAGAAGCAATGGCACTTTTTTTTCTTGTCAAAAATACACAAGGGGAAGAGCTGACAGGGAGGCAAGGAAGGAGCCAGCACAGGCAGCTTTGAATGTTGGCCAAAATGAGCTGCAAACTTAAGACAGTTGCAACTTGTAGACGTGGCTGTGTGCTCACCAGCCTGGAGATGAACCCATTTCTGGGATGTAGCTGGAGTAGTGTGAACATGCCCTTGGTGCCTCCCTGGGCTCCTGCAGCTGCCAAGGTGCCAAAGGCTTGCTGAGAACAGAAAACAGCCCAGAACAGTCATGTCCCAGTAGCAATTGTGAATCATGCCTAGTCACCTCTGAATATGCTCACTGAGCATTAAGAGTGTCCTTGTCAAGTGTTAATGTCTCCTAACACAAAAGGTACTTGGAGTCTCAGTTCTCAGCTGAAATCAATGAGATCCTTGACGTCTAAAGACCTTGATAGATCCAACCCTTCCTATAGAGCAACAATTGCCAATAAAGTCACATCAGTTTTCACAGCACCTTTGTTTGAGTAAATGAACTGTAGGAGAATATACTGCCTGCCTAAGATGGAGAACTGTCCATCATAAGAGGTTTTCTAAGAGCAGATTATACCTAAGTCCTATCACAGTGACAGAGTACAGCACAGGCATGACTGTGCCTTGGGATAGTACCTTTCCAGCCCTGGTTTCTTTTCTGTAAGTTGTTTTTTTCTATTCCCATCCTTGTTTCCAGTATTATTACTGACAATTTCCACAGCAACCTACTAGTAGTGAGAAAGTAGAGGCCATTACCTTTGTTGTAGACATTGGTGGGGAGCTGGATATCACTGTATGTTGTGTTCACCAGCAGGTTATTGAAATGCTCATTTGGCTCCAAAATGAATTCATCTCCAAGCTCCACATAATTGTCATTTTCATCCTTCTCATTAATCAGGAGAGAGTTGTAGTAATCAAACTGTTGATGAAGACAATGGAAAAGAGAAAGACGAAGAGAGAGTAAGACAGACTATTACCAGTGTGGCCAAAAAAAAACACCCTTTAAAACATAAAGAAGGGATATATGGGGAATTGGGGCTTCAAACAGGATCAAGATGAGCAACAAACAAGCTACTACCAAGTGAAAATTGTAAAGCTGCCAAAATGATGATTGCTGGCCAACTTCTTATTGTCAATAAGAAATGACTGAAGGCATGGCCATAGCCCAGAGCAGAAGAGCCACTGAAGAGCAAAGGGACACAGTGGCAGACTCCTGTGGTCCCTCAGAGGCATTTAAGTGATTAGCTGGAGGGGTGGAGTGCCTCACTGGGTCTGGCTCCCAGGTTTAATACAAGGCATGTCAGTGCCGACCTTACTTGCCCTGTCTCTACAGCTGTCATTTACTAGGGTTAACTCCTGGTGTACATCCAGCTAGGATTATCCCCTCATTCTGTCACTCCAAGTGGCAGGCACTCATCAAGAGCAAAGGATCAAGCAGAAGGTGCTCAAAGACAACACAGTTTCTCCCCTGTGAAGGTCACTGAGGATTTATTATCTACAGTCACTTTAGTACATTTAGGACATTCTTCGTCCTTGGGTAACCTGCTTTTAAGATGTTTTTGCTGATTTTATCTTAGCCAGAGGTTATTTAAGGATTTATGTTCAAGCACCATTAGTATTCAGAGGGTGCAAATACCAAATCATGTACCTCAACTCCCCCATGACCCATACTGGGAATGCAGGTGACCCAACTACCATGACTACTGTGATTCTTAGAAACAAACAAACAAAAAACCCAAACAAACAAACAAAAAGAGGTAGGAGAGATGAAATTAGTAGCTAGCCTGATTTCAACAAGTGTTTTCATTCTCAGCTTTTCCCTGCACTGAGATATCTACTTGCAGGGTTAGCCTGCACTTCTGCTCATGTATCTGTGCTTGTATGATGGACAGAGGACTTCCTTGAACAGAATTTTCCCTCCAGTTCCCCTCACCAGCAATAATCCCATGGCTTGGCCACAACTAACAGTTATTAACAGAAAGCCAATTATCCAAATTGCTTGGACAGCACCAAACTTTCACCTAACGGAAGTCCTGACAAGTGGGTGCCTGTCTGGTAGAGAAAAGATGGTGGGAGCTGTTGAGAAAGATGGTGAGAAGCTCAGTTCATTTGGATTAACAGTTTGCTGTGGGTATTTGTAACAGCATCCTCCTCATTCCTCATGCACACTCAATTTTTAGCTCATTTTCCAGTCAAGTAACCCACAAAGTGCCAGCTAATGTGCACTAACGCGCCACATAACGATAACATTGGTCTGCAGTAAAAGTTATGCCAATAGTATCACACAACCTAGTGTCTTCCCAAATCCTTCCCCTCCCAAAGCCAAAGAACTAATCTCTTTGGTGTTACTAGATTTGAGATCTGCCAGGGGAGTCTCTCACAGTAGTCTCTAGACAAGCTGAGTGTCCTGAAGGCGAGGAGATTCCTAACCTGTCCAGGAACCTGAGGTGGCTGGGTTCCTGGCTAGGCCTATCTTTTGACTGGTCTCTCTGAGGATGTGTGTCATATTTTGTCACTGACCAGGATAAACTTACCTCCAGTGAGGAGTTGTACTCATGGTTCAGATCTGCATCTTCTGCTGCTTCCACCAACCTCTAATGCAAGCACACAGAAAGAAAGATGAGTGGGTGCTGTGGTAAGCCCTCCAGAAGCTTCCAGCTGTATCAGCCATTCACACAGTTAATGAAAAGGCACAACTGCCTCCTTCACCACAAAGGATCATGGAGCTATAAACTTCCCTCTTTCCCTCCTTTTCTGCTGACCTATCATTCTGTGCTGCAACTTTACAGCTTGGAAGGTATATTTGCAACTATTTATTGCCAAGTATATTCACACCTATTTACTGCAGAGTCCCCACTAAACCCCTGAGCAATTTTAGGTATCACAGGACATATACAAACAGAAACAGGTCCATTTAGAGAAACAACAGACAGAGATTTAATTTCATTTTCCGTGAACCCTTCCAAAAAGCCATGGGAAAGACTTTTCAGACCCAGCTTGATGTCAGTATCTCATCAAAGGAAAAGGCCTTGTGGGAGTCGCAGTCTGGTATTGTTACTGAGACAAAGACCATGACTTGATTTCATAAAGGGCTCAGTGATGCTGTGGCCATTTATAAGCTCTTACCATTTATGGAAGGCAGTAAAAATCAGCCAGTGTTCTCCAGTATGATGCTTCAGGGCACTAATTCTCAATTGGTACAGACTGGGAAGGAATCCAACTAAACATGTACATGTTTTCAGAGTTGCACAATCAGCAACAGTCTCAGCAAAACTACGTTTTGCTCCTTCACAAAGGATAAGGCAATCCAAACACTGGAAAAGTCTGGCTAAGAATTTAATGTTATGGGCCAAAGCTCTGGGTTTAAATATGCCCACATTTCACTTTGAGACTCAAATGATGTGTTTCTGGATGACTTTTCCACATTAGACGCCTTAAACAGTCAAGGCTCTGTGACTACAGAAATATGCTTTTCATAGAAGGTAAATACACAGGAATATGATAAATCCTTAGATGCAGGAAGTAAGAGGGGCCATAACGATTACCTGCTCTGATCTCCCACACAGCAACAGCTAAAGACCTCTTGCCACCTCCTCCACACTTCCCCATGTACACAGCTAGAAATCCAAGCACCTTCCCTGCAGCTCATGTTCAGGGGGTGAAGAAATTTCCCTTGAGCCACACACACAGCTGAAACAAGCTACTAGTCTTCAGTGGCCAGAGTGCATTATGCAAGGATGAACTTTATTTCCACTTGTGAGGGGTTTTCCCCCCCCCCCCTTAAAACAGCTCTTGTCTCCTAAAAGAGTGTTCATTCCCTCTTATTTATTCTTAGACTTTTTTTAATCTTATTTCCTACTTTGGGCTGAGGGAGAAGCCAGCATTCCCTTGTCTGAACGCCCACATCCTCCCACCAGTGTCTGCTTAAAGCTCAGAGTGAGCAGCCAGCCGCACCAGCAGGAGTTTGGTTGGGCAAAGTCCTCACACAACCTCTGCGCCCACACACTCCTGGAACAGGCAGGAGGACTGTGCCTGCTGCTTTGGGGCTGACTGAAGGAGAGGACTCCCTTCCCAGAGCCCCAGTGGTCCTACCTCGACAGCTTCGACCTTCCTGCGGAGCATGCTTTCCATCTGCTCCGAGAACTTCTTCACCAGCTCCAAGCCATCCACCTCTTTGATCTTCAGAGTTGGCTCCACATCTTTGTACTTCTACCCAAGGGAAAAAAGAAAATGCTGTTGAGGAGGAGGCTTGTAAGGAGCGCAGTGAATCTATTATTGCTGACTGGATTTTGTCTTTGGTGAAGGAAGAGGTGTTGGAGGAACCGCTCTGATTTATCACCTTCTCCCATCTTTGCCTTTCCTCTTTTTTCACCCCATAATTTGGGTGTGTGCAGATCACTGGCCATAGCTTGAAGCATTTTGACTAAGTAAAAGCAACTGATCCAATTGAGAGCTTGTGGCTGTTGAAAACAGCAATGTACCTGAAGCTATTAGTGCCTACAAATTTGAGAGAGAGAAGCAGAAGGCCAACTTTTAAAAAAAAACCCTAAATCACAGATTGTGATTACATCCATAGCAACATTAGACATGTCACATACCTGAAGTTTACTTAAGGCAGAGGGAAGAGCAAGGGAACAGAGCTGTATACTGTCATTAACATCTCCTCCTATGTGATATGTGCTCTGGGGCAGCAGTGGGAGGGATGTCATGCTAGTGCATGTGCTGTCCTCCCACAGTGTCATCATATCTGTAAGGTAACTTGCCAGGTCTCCAACAAGAAGAGTCTGCTCAGTGCTTAGGTGGGAGACTGCCAAGGAAAGCTAATATAGACAATTATGATGCTAATTATCAGGCACCCAGGAGCACGCTTTAGGCCAAGAGCACCATAGAGGCATTTCCCAGAAACTAGGAATTAGAAACATGGCTACTTAGTACTGCCTCCACTGGGAGAGATGCTGTAATGAGGAAGATCTGGATCTGACAACTTTAGAGATAACTAGTTTCTTCTGACCAGGTTTCATATAATCTAGGCATTAAAAAACCCAAGAGTACTCCCAAACTGTGTAACTAATCTGCCTCCTTAAATCTGCCCTTTTAAGACTGGATACAACGGCCTTCATTTCTGCTTTTCAAAAAATCCCACAGCTAACAGAGATAGCCAAAAGGAAAGAGTAAAAAAACCTGCCAAAGGACACAGTATGATTAACCTACTCAGAAGAGACAGAGCCTTATCTCCTCAGCAATGTGGAAACACGGAGGCAAGCAAGTGCAATTCCCTGGTCCCTCATCATCAGTTTTCTCTGCACTGTACTCAAACCCCCTTCATGTTGTGCTAGCACCATAGCAGCAATCTCAGCCAGGGCTGGACTTCTTGTGCTGGGAAAAAAAATGAGGTGGTGAAAAGGGAAAGGAGATGGCAGAGGCTTTGGTAACACTTTCTTGAATTAGAAGAAAGTGGCAGAGAAAGGACTTTGCATGTCTTTAGGGTGAGCGAGTGGAGCTCCTTTTGTTCGAGCAGCTCCTTGATGGTCCGGGAGGGCAGCTGAGCACAGGCAGAGTAAGAAACGCCTTGAGGATGGGGCAGGCTGAGGAGGTCAGACAGAAATAGCAGCAGCATCCAGCCTGCAGCAGGCATGGCAGGGAGGCTGCTCGCTGTGTCTGGCATGATTAACGGCGAGGGTTTTACTGGATTAAAAACGCCAGGCCGCGCATCCCCTCCGCTACGGCTGGGTAGCTGGGACAGGCAGGCAGCGGGGGAGGAGGAGGAGGTGGGGTTGAGCACGAAGGTTGGTGTAACCACGCTGCAGGAAGAGGAATGTGCAGCGACAACCCCCCGACTGAGGTCCCCGGCTGCGGTCCCCGGCTGCTGACGAGACCGGAGCACATCCCAGCTGGTGTCTGTCCCATTTAGCTCCATGTCATGGTTTCGTCGGGAGAGAAGTGATCTCTGCCAGGCCAGGCTTTAATCAGGCCCTCCTCGGGGGGAGGAGGGTAATCTCTCCTGGGAAAGCTGACGAAGGGGGGGACCACATCAGCACGGGCAAGCACGCGCTTCACAAAGTGACCTGCCACCGGTTGCCTCGGGTCACATCTTCAATTAAAGACCAGGTCTTTTTACCTCTCAATTATTTTTTAATGTGCTTTTCACACATTGACAAGCAGATGTTCATAGGGTAAAATTAATCATAAGCAATCACGAGCACTCTGCTAATACCACACGTGCCTCAGGCCCAAGATCTAGCCAGAGCTGGGAAGAAAAAAAAACCAACCAAACAAACCAAAAAACCCAAAAAACTTTCTGCGAGTTTTGGTTCACTGAAAGAATACATCAAGTTTGAGCTCAGATCCTCTTTGAGCTTTTTTCCTACAAACGAACCAGCAAACCACTTTGTGCCTGTATTTCTGCCACTAAAATCTCCTGCTATTAGTGACTATTGACTCCAAGAGTTTCTAATGGTGGGCAACGGAGTAGTGCTTGTGATTTCAATACTGTTACCAGACACCATGGCTGAAAGTCAAAGCAGGTGCTTGTAGCTGGCCAAGATTATCCTGTGCAACCTGCATTTAGGGTTCAGGTAATCAGATCATTATAATTTACAGAACAGGAATCAGGCTTGGGAGAACTGGCTGGAAGGATCTGATGTTGAAAAGAGGCCAAAAAGTTAGCTCAGATCTAACAGAAAATCTTTTCTTATTCAGCTAGTACTTAGCACTCCCTTAAAACAGCAGGAGCAATTCATTAAGATTCGCCTTCTGCAGTGTTGGGGGTGGTAATTTAAAAGTGGAATATCCAGAATTCAGTATCCTAAGTTTTATCTGTGAACAGAGATATGTCACCAAATATATTTTCTTGTTCCCACCTCCACGAAATTTAGCCTATTGAAATACATGGTGCTCCATTACTCACTGCTAGTGGAACTATATTAAGAGTGTGAAAGACATTCCTTTCATCTTCACCCAGGAAAATGTCTTCACTGAACTTCTTGAGTTTGTCTGTTCTTTGCCATGTAGTTTTTTGTTGCACTTTCTAGTAATTGCAGGGCTGGAGTCAATCCCTGCTGTCCTTTCTCAATTCTATCCACTGGGCAAGGCACTCAGCACCTCACCTATAGAAGAGAGCAGGAGATAATTCTCAGAAACACCTGTAGTGCATTGTTAACGCAGTAGAAGGAAATTTAAATTTTGGGTCTGCTGAAGCTGATGGTGTTTCTGACACTTAAAGACAAGCCCTGAGAAGCCCAGAGTCACCTCCTGGCATGGCTGCCCTTGGTGGTCCTGGGCCTGTGGTCACTGCTTGGCCAACTGCAGCAGCAAGGCTGTGGCAAACACCTAATAAACCACAGGTTCAAACTTCTGTTCCTTTGCTCTGTGAGACGCTACTGCCCTTCCCCTACTCACCCTTTCACATTGCTTCTTTACTCCAGCTCTGTTGCCCTCAGCTGTCCCAGACCACAACCAACAATTTAATACAGATCCATCCTCTCTGAGCCAGGTTCAAGTGTGCATAATGGGCAAGAGAATACAAGACAATGAATGCTTCAGCCATCAAGCCAAAGCCACTTGGCTTTTGCTGCCTCTGTGAGATTTAATTTGATATCCTGCCTGCTTGGGACTGCCAGCCATCTGAGGGCTTTCTTAAAGAGTTCTGATCCAGGGTAAAAGCCTGTCCCTGTGGATTCAAGGGATGTCTACTGGTTCACCAAGTCTCTGGGAATGATAAATCCTGGTGAGAAGTCAACCATTTGGGTTTGCAACATGATATTAAGGTTCTTCTGGAGGAAGCAAACAAAAAACCCAAAGAAAACCAAACAAACTCAAAGCCACAAAAGAAAGTTTATGCTTAATGTTAAAGACAAGGTTGACATGCAAAGCATCCAGTAACTGAGAAATTATGACTCTCAAAGCAACAATAAGCCAGTTACTTCAAGACTATTAGGCACAAGGGAGACATGAAGAAAAATACAAAACATGCTGTTATCTCTCAGTCTGTGTTTCGTCAAAGGCAAAATGCCCATTGACTTAGACCAGCACTGAGAAAAGAATTGCCTGGACCTCTGCACTGTGCTCCCCACCATTCTGCTGGTCTGCACAAAGAGAAATATTTCACATGGAAAAGAGGCAGCAGCCCAAAGAAGAGAAAAGTGCCGGGGGAGCAGGCAAATCCACATGTTTGATTTTCAGACTTTGGTGTATTTGGCTGCCCAGGCATAACTCGTCCGCAATCTATGCCAATATGATGATCTACATAAAGTTATTTGGGGTCTGCCACTCTGCATGAAAATGTTGCCTAACAGTAGAAGACATGCCTAAATCCACTTGAAACACAGAAGGTGCCAGAAATGCAGAGGGAGCCCTCCAGAATGGTCCCTGCTTTAAGATGAGGATTTGTGAGAAGGTGCCTGACCTACTGCTCTACTAAAGAAATGGAGGCTGAGAGAAGGACTGAAGTGGGTGCTGGCTGGTTCTCCTCTATTTCCTTACCACAGGGAAATAAGGGGAAATTAAAGAGCTCAAGAAGTGGGGCTTGAGGGTTGAAAGGTAAATCTGAGCTGTTTAAACTGCTTAAGTGAAGTTAGGGCAGGGAAGGACACAACATGCATTTAGGAGATGACTTTGTTGGAGTGTTTACAGAACAAGGCTGGATCCAGCTTATCTGTACCCCCTGCTGGAAGTGACATTTTCCCTCTCAGTCACAGATAACACTGTACTGCACAAAGCACAATCAGTCTGTGCTGTATCCAGGCAAAAGCAAACCAAACACCTTCCCCTCTCCAAGATGAAAACCGTGTGTATGGAACAGCCAAGTGCTATTATTTTATAAGGCTGTCAGACCATCAGGAAAATATAGGTCTGCCTTAGTTCCTCCTGACGTGAGTACTAGATTGGATTGGGTTACATTCAGGCTTCTTTTTCATCAGAAATTAGTTCTCTTCACTTCTGGAGAATTACACCAAGCACTGATAAGAGTTGTGAATTTTGGTTCAAGATAACTATGAATTTAATTTTTACTGGTACTATACTAGCATCTACAGGTCTCACATAACCTCTATCCCAAAGGGATCAAGATCCCAAGATATAAAACCCACAGCATGGGCAGAGGTAGATAAGGCAATCTGGTACAATATATCCAAAATGCCAGCACAGCACAGCTGCCTTGACAGTGTCACATCTGCCATCCTTGTCCTCCATTGCTATCTGTCACAACGCTGTATTATCAAGCTAACTCTGGTTCTTCTTAGTCCCACTGACTTTTGGACCTCAAGGAACATGAGCTCCCTTAATGTGTTGGTATAAATAGCCACAGAAGCAGTGCAAGTTGCCTGTGTTGACCTGCACCTATACAGCATCAGCCAGGTACCTGATTATCAAATAACCCCAGCCTGTATCTCCTTCCCACTGAAGCTCCAGTACCCACCAGAGATGCCTTAGCATGTCACTTTGCCTCTGGCAACTATTGCCTTGGGACCCCATGGGTCGATAGGAAACGTGAAAGCATCATCAAAACTGCTAAAAGGCAAACTTTTACCTTTATCAATACCCTATTGCAGCTGCCTCATGGTTAGTGCATGAAGTACCTATATCAGTGCTGATAGCTTTCAATTGCCTTGTGACCCTTTCCTCCCAAGAAGAACTGATGATCACCACAGACCTTTGTGATGGATGCTGAAAGCCTTTCTTGGCCAAAGCCTGGCAAAGTTGATGCTGCAGGACATGCTCCCTTACTCAAGACAAAAAGCAGCACTCAGGGGACAGGGAAACAGGGCTCAGTAGCAAGGAAAGGAAACCCATATACACATCCCTTTTTTTGCATTGGAATATGGGTGCTATTACTAACATAGGGGCAGAAATCAGACACCTAGGAGGCCTGAGAGGCAACTCATTACTTGTCTTGAAGAGAAGAATCATAGAAAAAGAAAAAGAACTGAAATAGAGAAGTGACACATGAAGTAGAGAAGTGACTGCATTCCTGAGGCCACCTCCAGTCCCCCAGAGCAGCACAGAGGGTGGAGATCACCAAGTCTGAAAGAGGAGCAGCCATTCACCACTGACTTAAGGAAACTTCTCTAGAGCTGCAACTGGGATTATTTGTTTAAAGCCCCTGGAGCTACACCCTTTAATGCTGGTAGAGATTTTAGTGTAACAGAGCCTGTTTGGTGATGAAGCCAAGCAGAGGTCGGTGCCTCTGGAAGATCATGGCTTCCCAGGGCACCTGCCTCAGGGACCCTGTCCAAAGCAGAGTTTCAAGGGCAAAATTCAAAGGATTGATGAACAACTGGATGAATACTGATGAGGAAGCAGTAAGAAATCAGTGCCAGCTGAAGAGCTGCAGGAGGGGATGATGGGGTGACAACAAGCAGGTGAGTGATGAGTAGCAGAGGGACTGATTTAGACTTGGGAAAGGAGAAGCGAAGACACAGTACGTGAGGGCATGAAATAATCATTAGAGGGGAAACATGGGGAGAAAAATAGAAACTGTTAGGAAGTATTAGTAAAAAATGGGACAATTGAGGTGGTGTTTGGCAATGGCTAACGAAACAGGAAAGGCATTAAACAGATTTCCCCTCTCCAGTACATGGAGAATGGGCACAGAGCATCACTCTGTGCTCATGGATAGATTTGAAAGATAGCTGGAGACCTGGGCCTTTTTCTTTCTTCCACGCCAGGGGGAAACCTTAGAGGGCTACACAGAGAGATAATGTGAAGCAAAGGGAACCCTCACACATTTTGCCTACCTTCTGCAACAGGAGAGAGCCTGAATACTTAGTCACGATGGAGTACAGCTCCCCACCAAAGGCATCTGCCCAGGACTTCACCCTAAAAAGACAAAAAGAAAAGGAAAGTCAATGTTAATAAATCAAAGTCTGCACAACTGCTCACTTTTTCAGACAGAGAAAACTCCATCTTTCCAAGTATTAAACCCTGCTCTATTTCTCTAAGCTACTATAACAACAATGACAATGTTTTTTCCCCAGACTGCTACCCAGACAAGCAGTAAGGCAGGAGACAAGCACTGCTCTTGGACATTCTGCCCAGGACATTTGTCAGCAAGGGGAAACATTAAGTTCTGCTGGTCTTGGTCATTATGTTTGGAGTTGAAATTTTCTCACCTAACTTTAGAGGTACAATTTTCATCTGAGGTATCATCTGTTTTCCTTCTATTGCCAGCAAAGTGAAATAAATAGCTCTCTGCAGACACCTATTTGTCTTCACTGACAGGGCCTGGGGTGATGGGCCAGACACCTAGTGTCAGGACTGCTGAAGAGAAAGAAGTGTCAGACTTGGAAGAAGTTGTCAAGATTCACCCCTTGGATTCAGTTCCTGCAGCGATGCAGGCCAGAAACTAATAAGGCAGATGAATTCACTGTTCTCAGTGGAGATACTACTGCTTGATAATGCCACAGTAGATTATGCACCTCATCATTGTGAAGCACTACTCACATTCGTGCCATCCTATAAATAATTGACGATAGCAATACCACATGGAGAACATACGGATGCCTGAACGCCGAGCCATCCAAATCAAAATAGATGGCTCTCATAATTGACAGAGCACTTCATCAGAAATCTGTTACATGATCCACATTAGGCAGTTCCACCTACATGCAGTTCCTTCAACAAGGATTCACTTCAGAGAGATGTCTCTAATGCAGTAAGTGGCCTTCTCCACTTACCCGAATACGCTACTTATTTATGGTGTGCACAGTCTTACCTATGGCTTCCAGTAGATTTCTTTGAGTCCCAAGCAGACTTTAACCTCGGGGTCTGATTCCCCAGTGCATTGCACCACAAATAATATACCAACACAGAGATGGGCTCTGGAGTGAAGCCAGCGTAGCAATGGTAGAATAATCACAACTGCTAGTTTTAGCCTAGGAAAGCCTGTTTAGACTCCCCTCTTACAAACAGGGACGAGGCAGCTACAGGCAATGATTTGGAACAGACACAGGACTTCAGCTCTGATCTGCACCTCTCTCCACTGCCTATAAAAACAGTATGAGGGAGTGGGTGCCTTTTTAAATCACTCCTTAATTGGCAATGAGGCATTCATATTTAACCACTGAGAGTGAACTAGCACCAGCTGAAGTAATTTGGGGTTTTTTTGCATTGTGCTCTGCATCTTATTTTGAGAGCCAGAGCTTTTATCTCATCATGTCATCCTTAGAGAAAAAAGAATAAAAGTATTTTCTAGGAGACCAGGATTTATTGGGCCATATCAGAGTTATTTTAGCAAGCCTAGAATAAAAGAGGAAACCAGAAAGAGGGATCCCATGGGATGCTTTCTTGTTTGTTGTAGTAGTGACTAACACGTTCCCTTAGATATGAGGATCTCTGGATCAACAGCTAACTTGATGCCCATCTGCTGCTGCTGGCTTTATAACTTTTATGTATGAGATGTTTTATGCTGATATTAACTGATATTCTCCAGTTTCCTCACCTTTTACTGCAGAAAGAGAGAACATAAACGTGAAGCCTGGGATAGTAATTTTAGCAGGGATGTTTATTTTTACCCCATTTGCCTTACAAAAATGGTGCACTTGACCCTGGTCTTTCTGTTCAGTGTCATGTCTGTGGCCACGTGTGTGCCCCTACTCCTTCCAGCCCTCATCATTTTTCAACCCAGCAGGGTGGAAGTGTCTGTGGTGTTAATTTCTGATTAGTGGGTGTAGTTCAGCATCTTGAAAGTTCTTGAAGCTTCCAGTAATGGCATAACTCAAATAAAAAGGTTGAGGTTTGTATAATTTTGGGATTTCTGCATGGGTGTTCTACGTGTCGAGTGGACCCTTACCCTGGAAGGGCTCTCCCAGACACTTCTGAGCCACTACTCTGGCTCAGGGGCTGATATTTCTGCTGATCTTGAAGCAGAAATTGGAGGTGCAAAGGCAGGGGGACCAAAGAGAGGGCCAGAGACTGGCAGCACTGGAGGGTTTGTTGGAAAGTTAAGGGGCACAGAGGAATTAAAGGCACAAAGGTCCAGAATCCCTGTGTTACAGGTCTGAAGATGGGGTAATTAAAAATATCTGGTGGCATTTCATGGAAGTCGAAAAGGAGGAAAGTGAAGAGGCAGAAATACACTGGCATTTACATATTTAAAAGACAATTATTTGCCAGGGAAGTGAGCATCCTTAGAGTACTGGGGAATTAAGGGCAACCTGCTGAACTTAAACAGGTTTCCTTAATTTTTTCATAAACAACTGAGAGAAAAGGTCAGTCTAAAATTCATCGAGTTGTAGAGAAATTTTGTCCAAGGCTGCTGGTTCCATCAACCCAAGAGCAGATGTATAAAGGCAATAGGGGCAGCTTAAAGAGGCCAAACCAGGTAGATCTTTACCTCTCCCAGCAGCATTTCTCAATTTTTCCATCAGCTAAAGAAGAAGCAAGCCCCAAATCCTCACAGCTGCAAGCACTCCTGCCCATGCCTTGGCCACCTGGCAAGCAGAGCTGTGTCCAGGAGGAGAGAAGAGGCGGTTTCTGTGCTGAACTTGCAATGCACCCCAGAAGCATTGCTAGTAACTGAGCAGATTTTTGCACTGCTGGAGTTAGAGCTGAGTGAGCTTTGCAAAGATGGGAATGAATCGGCGGCGAGCCAAGTGCCATGCAGCAAAGCCAGACACGACTTGGGGAGCAGCACAGGCCGACTCAGCCTTGTGTCACTTAACTGTGATGGAACCCAGCTGGTGTTTAAAAGACTCTGTTTTTTTGTCCCCAAAATGTCCCTGTGTAACCTATGGAGCAGGTCCATTTTCTGCTGATTTACTCCCTTTGGACCCCTATCCAATGTGTTTCTCTACTGAAATTTTGTTTGAAAAGGGTGACTTCTGTGTTTTAGTTAAATTCATAAGTGGATGTGAAACACCAGGGATTAATTCAGCTGTTGGTCTGGTTTTAGTACCGGGGGAGAAAAGCTCTTTTTCTATTGTTTATTCTTCATTCTTGTACATGAATTAAGTTCCAAACTGTGCAAAGTGACGTAAATCTTTTTCTCAGTAGTAAAGGGCTATCACATTATAACTAAACACATCAGAAAAGGATTTGGTCAGAGATTGCCTGCGTGTAATCCCTGCACTTGCATTCAGTGGCAAAAACAGCGGAACAGACTGGCTGGCTTCTTAATGCCACACAAAAGGTATTTCCATGAAATATTTACCCTGGGCATGGAAAGTCAATTTGCATAGTTTGCAGTTACCAGAAGTTGGATTTTATTCTGGGTAGTCACTGTGTCCTTTTTGTGAAACCCAAATCAGAACCACTTTGCTGAGGAAGGGCTTGATAGTGCAGCCAAGTATAAAATTGGTAGCAAAGTTTCCTGAGACCCTCTTGGACATCAGCTCAGCTCTTGGTAATTCCATGGGCTGTATTGGTGGGCACATCTCTAAGAGTTTTATTGGCAGTTGTTGAATGTAAAACATTTCCCTAAACTCAGGAAAGGGCTTGAGCTGACTTGTTGATTTATTGGACATATCTCCTTCTGAAACTGGATGGCAGTGTTGTCTCCTTTCCAGACCAGCCCACTGTCCTGCACTGATGAAACTACCATAGCACCCAAGAAGCTGCCCCACAACAACTTTTACCAATCGCAGTGCTGACATTTTTAATCCTTAAAGGATTTAACTCGTCTAAATCAGCTTAACAAGGTGAAGTTTTCATAAACTGGGGTTGCTGAGAGCTGTTAGGCTCCTGGGGGGCTGCCAGGGCGGGCTGCATGGCTGGCAGGGAGCGACCATGCCAGAGGAGCCGCTCGTCACACCAACACACGCGCAGGTATGGGTGCCCTGCAAACCCACATCCAAAAAGGGGCATCAAGGTTCCCTGCACGTGCACTAGCACTTGGACCCAAATGCAGTGTGTGCACAAAACATGGCTGTGTATGCTTTATATTGCAAGCTCAGCTTTTCAGTCCTTTGCTCCAGACCTCTGGGAAGGGGTACTACACCCTTTGTAGTAAGGAGGAGCAGGAAGAAGTGCCACGGCCTCTTTCCTCTATTAAGCCTCCTCTGACTAACATCCCCTGACATCCACACACGTGAGTAAACGTGTGCATGAGGGCCCTTTTAAGCCATCAGTGTTCCAGATCAGTGCAAGGAATCAGAGCTTCAGAGTTGCAAGCCTTGCCCTGCACGATCTGAATCTCATGTGTGACGAAGCGATGTGTCTTTGCTCAAACACCCTGTGTGTATCCTCCTACAGCCAGATCCTGGCCACTGCTGTGCGTCCCTTGGGCGTTCCTGCCATGCTGAAAACAATCAGTGTCTACTGAAACTGCTCTGCTCAACCAGGGAGCTGCGGAACTGGCGCCGCTTGTGTGTGCCTCCATGGTTGGATCTCCACCAGTTGCAGCAGCAGCGGGGTTTTACGAACTGGTTTTGCCTTCTGCCGCCTAGTGCATTAAGCAGAGCATTAATAGATGTCAAAGTGCTTAACTAAAGCAGATGAGTATCATTGCTATGCTTGATGAATGGGGAAAAAGAGGTATTGCATCCTACGCTAGACCTGGGGAACTGAATTTGTGGCTCCCGTGTCTGCATCCTCCACCATGAGCCATCCCTACCCTCGTAAGGAAACGCCACCCCTTGCAGCACCGTGCCCCTCCGGAGGAGCCCGCACCCACGGAGCCTGCCACTGCCAGGGAGACACTCCCACGGTATTGCCCGCTCCACGCCAGGAAAACCCCACGCCAGAGAGAGAGGAACACTTACGTCTCCAGCGGGATCTTCGTCTGGGCCCTGGCAGGGGGCAGGAAGCAGAAGAGGCAGAGCATCATCCACGGGACGGCCCAGGGCCCCATCCTCCGCGCACCAACCATCAGCAAAGGGACCGGCCGGCGGGGTGCGGGGGCTCCCCGCCCTTGCTGCTGCCCTGGGGGGGCTCCCGGGCGGCCCCCGCCATCCTGCCGGGCTGGGGGCCCTGCTGCTGCGGGGCCGAGCCCCGGGGCGACCCCGGCTGCCTCTGCCCCGGGAACGTCGCTCCTGCTGCCAGGCGCCGTCGGGGGTCTCCAGCGCAGGGCAGGCAGCCAAAAACCTGCCGGCACCTCTCGAGGATGGGCACCCACAGGTGCGGTGCGTCTCCGTGCCCCGAGGTGCAGCCGCGCCAGGAGGGAGCTCTGCGCCGGGAACCGCAGTGGCTGCGTAATCCCCTGCCAGCCCCTTAATCCCCTCACCAAGCAGCAGCAGCCACAGATTTAGGGAAGTGGAGTGGGATAAAATCACCCGGGATTACTCTGATTCCTGAAGACGGGTCTTGGCTTCTCCAGCCGGAGGTCAGGCCATGCCTACTTTAAAGGGGTCTCATCCGCATCCTCGAACACCTCTGCCTGAGCTTTGATCTCTGACACTGCAGGATGCTGACAGGTCCCTCCGGCAGGTTGGCCCAGCACTGCCTCCTCCCCAGTGGGTGCCTGGGATTGGCACTGGGAGTGTGGGGGCAATGGTGGGGTCCTGCAGGTACCAGCAGGTTCATGCCAGCCGTTGCTTGGTGCTGAGGTTTGCACAGGACAGATGAGGCCAGGCAGAGCTGGTACTTTGGCAGCATCCTGCAGGTCCAAGGCAATTGCTAGGGAAATTGCCCTCCAAGCCAGGAGTGGGAATCTCACACTGGTAAGGGGAGAGGAGGGAAAGTGAGCAGTGGAAAGCAAAAGCGGCATGAAAGAAAGGACTCTGCCAGTTTTAACTGATCACCTCCTAATGTGAATGATTATTTATTAATAGTCAGACCTTTCCGTTTGGGCAACATTCAATTGAGATTGCCATCCCCTCATCTGTGTCTGGAGACCAATGAATCAAAGGAGCCAAATGGCCGAATTTGATGAATAGCAGGAAGTAGCAAACTGCATGCTCGGATGAGGGACACACTATCAAAGCTCATTATCATCACAAGAAGTATAAATTATAAATAACTACAGATATGGCAGCAGAAAGATTATAAATTACCACAGCAACCTGTTGAGCTGCTTTACTCTATTGCTATGAATTAAGCCATTTTTTAAGAGTATCTTCCAATCATCTTTTGCACCTTTACAAATGGCTTATTTAATATAAAATGCAAAACCATGCTATATTGTTAGGTTTCTCATGAGGATGTGGAGGGCGGAGCTGACTGACAAAGCACTGAAATCAAATTAAGGCACGTCCTATAGATGTGCTATCGAGTGCAGCACTGGTGCCTCTTCTGATTTAACCCCAGCTGGCAATTAAGCCTCACACAGCTGCTTGTTCACACCACCCCAGTGGGATGGGGAAGAGAATCAGAAGGTGAGAGAGAAAACTCGTGGGTTGAGATAAAGACAGTTTAATAAGTAAAGCAAAACCTGCACACACAAACAAAGCAGAAAAAATGGGAAGTCATTGGGCAGGCAGGTGTTCAGCCACCTCCAGGACAGCAGGGCTCCATCATGTGTAACATCGGTTTGGGAAGACAAATGCCATCACTCTGAAAGTCTCCCCCTTCCTGCTTCTTCCCCCAGCTCAATATGCTCAGCAAGGTGCCAGACAGTGTGGCATGTCCCTCTGGTCAGTTGGGGTCTGTGATCCCGGCTGTGTCCCATCCCCACCAGCATCTTGTGCATCCCCAGCCCACTCGCTGGTGGGGTGGTGTGAGATGCAGAAAAGACCTTGACTCGGTGGTAACCAAAACATCCCTGTGTTATCAACACTGTTTCCAGCACAAATCCAAAACTCAGCCCCATAACAGCTATTATAAGGAAAATTAACTCTATATCCCAGCTAAAACCAGCACAGGTGCACTTTAAATGGGATAATAGAAGTGACAGAGGAAATACAGAGAAGGGAATAAAACCATGAGACGTGAAATAGAGGTTAAATTGTATGACAAAGAGGCTGAAAGTCTGTGGTGAGCACTTAAGTAATTACAGGAATAATTCATCTCAGGATAGGATGGTTTCATCATTTATTACAGTCTTTACTCCAGACTGAGGGTCTTATTGAAAGTTACGATCTTCTTCAGGCAGAAGCTGTGGGCCTGAAGGGCAGAAATTTCCAGATAATGTTCTTAAGTCTGTGCAAAGGGTTACATGGGAAGGTTTAAATGGTTGTTGCTGACCTTAAAATCTACAAAAAAATCAATTTCTACGCACATGAACACTCTAGAGACAGTGCCTTCAGCATACTACGAGTGCACGGCAATTGCCACAGTCAGCTTAGGAAGACCAGATTTGGGTCTTAGTAATGAATTTCTCAAATTGCCAAAATGTTCTATGAGGGCCCTTGCCCCAAAAAGGAGTACATACAGACCTGCATGGTCCCAGGGGGAATCTGTAGGCAAGAGCAGTACAGAGAAATTTATTTCCTCCCAGAAATTGCAGACAATGTGCCCCTATGGGAACAGAGGGAGCTGATTACCCTTCCCCTGAGTTCAGCCTCATGCTGGGGGCCACAGGGCTGGGCTTCTGCTGCCTTATTCTTCCTCTGCAGCCTGAAAAGAGGAGAAGATTGCTCTTAGAGGAACTAGGAACACTGACAATCAAGGTTCCATTTGTCTGTGTTTACCAGGATTACAAATGAGGGGTAGCATCCGGGCTGGCAGGCTTCCCTGTCTGGATACTTCAGGGAAGAGATGATAAAAATTCGCGTTCTGAAAAAAAAAAATCTAAAATGAGATCTGAAAGCAGGAGCATCAACATTTTAGATTGCATTTTCTTTCCACTTTTCAGGGAGCCATATAAATAGTTATTGTGAGTGATTTTTGCAGGATCTTTTCACTGACTCTCTCAGCCACTGTGTGCTATTTGCAGCTGGGACCCAGTTTAATCCAGATGGGTTCTGGCAAAAGCCCTTGTCTGGGTGTGTTTGGAAACCCCTGGAACATTGATAGAAAAGGCAGTGAGATACAGGAACACGCTGAACTGGGAGATCTAAATCCCTTTATTTGGATTTATCTCATTTACTGGATATATCTCACTTAACCCCTTAATGATCTAAAATTGCAAAGAAGTAAGATTTGAAGATTAAATGAAAATAGCACTGAAAACTGAAAACCCCAGGTGCCTGGAGGGCCCTTAATGGGATTAGTGTGCATCCAGTTACTTCTGCAGAGCTCAGCCACCACAGTGTGTAAGCACAGTTGGAGCACGGGAAGGAGATAAACAATGGCAGGATCTGACTGGGGAAAAAGAAAATTAATCCTGTGAGAAAGAATGAAAGCAAATACATAACAAGGAGTGGGAATTTAAGGCTGCAAGAGATATGAGATGAGCAAGTACAGCAATTTAGAGCTACATTTGCAAAACCACGAGGAAATGAAAAGAAATGCCAGTGTGATTTTGTGCTGTGTTCACAGGCACAAGGAAAATTTACCAGCTCTACTTATTTCTGGTTTGACTAGAACCCGAGTTCAGTTTGGATTATCATGTTATGAGAAGATACTGGCAAATGTTAAGACTAGCAAAAGAACAAATAACATCAGAACACTGGTTAAGAAGTGTAGTCTTACAGTGGGATAAATACAAGGAAAACAGGGCAAAATGAAGAAAAGGGAATCTACACTGTGTGTCATGGAATCATAGAGTAGAATCATAGTATAATTAAGGTTGGAAAAGACCTTCAAGATCATACAGTCCAACCATTAACTTACACTGCCAAGTTAACCACTAAATCACATCCCTAAGCACCACATCGACACCTCTTTTAAATACCTCTGAGAGGGCTGATAAGAAAGATGCCTGGCATGGCACAACCTCTTGAGGCAACCTCTCTCCATGCACTAGTGGTCAATAAGCCACATTTTGTAGCAGCCAAGTGTCTCTTTGTTAGAAAGACATCTGGAACAGGGGATATGGCAACAACCTCGAACACAGCAAAGAGAAGATCATGCAGCTTCATGGAGATGAAGAGCAGATGGGACAGTGTCTCAGCTCCTCAGACACCAAGCTCATAGTGAAGTTACTACTTTTGTTGCCAGGAGGTTTATTGGGCTGATACTGGCCAACAGAGACACCTCTTCCCCATGGCATCCATAGTACTGCTCTCCCAGATGGCCCATGCAGTGAGGCAGGGTTGTCCCTCCTATTTTCTGGGCGCTCTGGAGCAGTGTCTCAGGGCTCACACAGAGCAAACATCAGGGTCCTTTTTGCACCACAGATATCAGGACTGGGGAAGAGGTTGCAAGAGATCAGCACTGATTTGATTTTCCCTTCTGGAGACACTGCACTCCTGCTGTGTGCCTGCCATCACTGCACACCTCAAGGCAAGTCTTTGCTCCATCATGATCCTGAACTTAAAACATCTGGGAGATAATCACTTAATAAGAATAATTTGCTTTGATTTTGAATAACTTAAAACAAGGCATGATGGGAATAGACTATGCGGTCTTGTTCACAGCAGATGCATTTATCTGAGATCATAATCTTGTGCCTCTCGTTATCTCTTGACACAACTCCTTAGATGAGTATCTGGGTACAAAAGCTCCTTTCTGTCCTCGTCAAATATTCTGTATAGGAAACTGCTCTGTCACTAGTGTTTGAGCTTGTGTCCTGTTGAGGAGATATGAGGACAATGTCTCTGGCTTGTCTGAGTAGGTTTAACTGTTCCTCTTGTGTGGCTTGGAAAGCAGATGTGTAGTGTTTTGCCAATACCAGAGAATCCAAACTCCCCGTCTCAGCAGCTGCCAGGAGGAGGGGGCCCTTGCCAGAAGCAGTGATGGAAAAGCACTTTTAGTCATGGTTTTACTG
This sequence comes from Neopelma chrysocephalum, assembly GCF_003984885.1. NCBI lineage: Eukaryota > Metazoa > Chordata > Aves > Passeriformes > Pipridae > Neopelma > Neopelma chrysocephalum. Next base: position 29,081,687 of record NW_020897714.1, read on the forward strand.
GCTGGGCATGCAAACCTCTTCTGATCAGGTTTCAGAGCTGTGGAGAGTCAGCACTAGCAAGCTGAGTTTGCAGAGGTGTGGATTTGATCACTGAGTGGGGATGGGGAAGGAGGTGCTTCTGCACCAGTGCTGGTGCTGCAGGCAGGATGCAGGCTGGGGAGGTGTCCCTGCAGCTGAGCGCTGCCCTCCCACCCTATTTGGTCACATCAGGGCCTGTACAACCCCAGCTGGCCTCTGAGAAGCTGCAATGAGGCAGGGAGATGCTGTCTGCCGAGGACTCTGTTGGCCATGTGATTGGCAGCACCTGAGATCTGGGACATTTGGAATGGTGAGACCTGGCAGATCTTCATCACTGGGTGGTGCTGGGTGAGCACAGCCTCTTTGAGTGCCCCTTCCTCACTGCAACCCCGGTGGGAAAATACCTCCCTCCCTCCCAGGTGTGTTTTGGGTTAAATTAGCTGCTATTAACACCTTCCATGTGCAGGGGAATGCTTGATACAGTTTGCAGCTCTGCATGGGAGGGTTCTCTGCCACTGGAGACTGGGCTGATGAGTGCCAGTGGTCATAAAGAGACCCTAATATGACTGCATAGAGAAGGCACACAAAAACCTATTTACCATGGGAATGCACCTAATACCTGCATACCTGATAACTCACTAGAATCTCTGTAGGGCAGTACAGAGTCACCCCTAGTGTAATACAGGGGGTTATTACAGGTACCCTGGCTGGCATGTAGGCAAGTATTACACCACTGACTCATTTCAGGTTGCCTCAGAGGTAGTAAATAATTCATGAATGTCTGGCCTGCAGAGCATCACGAGGCATCAGCAGGATGACTTGGACCATCTGTGTCCTTCTAGACCCCACATTCCACCCGTGTGCTCAGTAAAAATCTGTCTGCAGACCCATTCATCTGCAAGCCACGTGCTCTCCCTGTAGTTTATAGAAGCAGCCACATAGGTGTCATGTTAATTAATGCCTTCGGCTGGTTACTTTGCCTTCTTTCCTTTTATTTTTTTTCCACAGCTTCGCTCTAAATTTAGACTTGTTTAAATACTCCAAGATGAAATGAGTGTTTTTTTAAATTTGTTTTTGCTAGCAGCATTTTAAACCCTCATCAGACACAGTGTTCTGAGCAGCAGGAAATTGAGGGCACAAAGGGAGACACCAAGAGAGAGCAGAATGCATAGGAAACAAAGAGCACTGAAGCACCTTTCCACTGCCTCTGAACCTAAAACAAGAAAAAGAAGAATCAATTGAAAATAAAAAAAGGAAAAGGAAAAGGAAGTGAAAGCAGATGCTCTGTTTGGGGAGAACTCTGAGCAAAATGTAGCTTTCCTGGGTGAAGCCACAAAAGCACCCAGAGTGAAAGTCATCCTTATCTCTCCACTACCAAAGGGTTAAACTTAATTTTTTCCATTTCAAGTTCACCTGAAGGAACTTGATTAAGAGGAAGGGAACCCCCATTTTAAAGAGATAAAGCCTTCTGTGATAAATTGGCTGCACTAAAACAGGTTTTTCGCAGGAGGAGGCTTTGCTTTGTAGGGAGTCCCAGGAACCATGTTGCATCAAGTGACTAAATAAATTATACCACTTATTCTGTTAGTCTCTACTCTGCAAAGACACTTGTCTCAGTGCACATCTAGCAACATCATCTATGTTGCCAAGTCCTTCTTATTAAATGTGTGATGCAATGACCCTATTCAGGGAACACAGGACAGATACCTCCTGCTCTCTACTCAGTGTGTAAGGATTCAGGGTTTTGCAAGGTTATCAAGACAGAGGTATTTGGGCCACATTAGAGTTTCTCCAGCCTGGCTGGGCTAGAAAGAGGGAGGGTCCCTCCTCCCATGTGTTCCCCTGTCAGGGTCAGCAGGTGTGGGGGGTGCAGAGATGATTTACCTGCCTTTGTGGTTTGATGTCACTGCCTCACCCATTTGCTGATAAGGATTTATTAGGTAATGGCTGTAGGGTATTTTGGAAATACGGGGTGTTGTCTAATTCTATGAGCTCTTACAGAAGGAGACAGCAGAACCTCCAAGACAAATGACCCTCTTCTCACTTGGCAAGTGATCTACTGGGGCAAAGCAACAAACCCATCTGCTTCCCTCCCCTCCCCTGATTTATTTGGATCACACTGTCAGTTTACACGGGGTTGGACTGAGCCCATAGCGTGGTTTTATCTGTTCCCTGGCAATAGGGGTGGATCAGGGAGCCAGTGGAGCTGGGCTGCAGCATTCTGCAGACCTCTCTGTAGTGATCCAGGCGTTAAACATCTGCCTGTCAGGAGAAATGGCATCAATACAGATGAGCTGACTATCCCCAGCGAAGTGTCTGTGGGCCACGGGCTCTGCGTCTGTGGGTTTGCATGGCATGTGCAGCAGTTGTGCCTGATCCCTGGGGAAGCTGCTGCACGCTACCAGAGCATAAATAAAGGGCAATGTCTAGGCAGAAAGACTTTTTTTTTTTTTTTAACCTTTTTAAGGTGTCCTGACAATTTTATTTGTTCTGTTGCTGATACTGAGTGTTCAGGCAAGAGCTATTGTAGAAATGCATATCGGAATTTCTGGAATATTCAGAACTCAATTAAAAATCTTAAAAGTCTTATTTTTTTTTGCCTTCCTTTTGATTTCACATTTGGCTTTGCCAAAATTCTAGGTCAGAAATTATAGCGTTTCATGCTTTTCTCCTTTGAAAACAGGACTACTTTTTTCCCCACAAAAATCAGAGGCGATCATTTTCAGTGTGATTAAAGATAAAAGCTGGGCTTTGGATACATTTTACCACACATTGATGTAGGTGTAGATAAAAAACAGTCCATTTTTTCATGAATATTAATGAAAACATGTTTTGTGATTTTAGGCAACCATCAATTGTTATTAAAAAAACCTGACAGATTTGAAGAAGGGGTGGGGGAAGGCTCCGCAAGGCTTTCCACATCCAATTAACACCATTTTGCAGCAGCTTGTGTTTTGCTCTGAAATTACTCTGTACCGAGTGTGAAAGGTGCTTCCCTGACCTCCGGCTGCTCAGCGGGCTGACAGGGAATGGTGTTCACCCGTCCAAGCACAGCAGCACAGGCTCTGCCTCCTTTTAAACTCTTTTAACCTCTGGTTACAATTCAAGTCACTTCCTGTCACCCTAAATTGCCTCCGAGCCCGTAATTAGCTCCGTCACCTGCCAACTTCCATAACACGCACTCATTCTTCCTCCCTTCAACATCTGACAGCATCTCGCTCGGCGAGCAGCTTTCAAACAGATTTCCCCTCCACCCCAGGGGTTTTTGCGCTGTGAGCCTGCCCTGGAAGGATGAAGATACAAATCATGTTGTGCCCAGAAGGATCATTAAATGCCTTCTTTGATTTCCTTCAAGGAGCACAAATGAGCTGAGGAAGCAAACCAGCGAATTTTTTGCCGGCATTTTTTGTTTATGTTTTTTAACCCCCATGGGCAGGAGATTATAGAGCTGGTAGCCCCCTGTGGTGGGTGAGGTCTCTCCAGGTTACAGCCATCTCCTTCCAACTGGGGTGCTGGCTAAGAAAAACATCAATCCCTACCCCAGGAAAGAGGGTCTCTCAAGGATTTAGCTTGGTCTGGGCACATATGTTTTGAGAGCAAATAATCTCTCTCATGCTGGAACGTGTAACATTGTGCAAAGTATGTGTCTGAAAAAATCAGTTTCTAGCAGTGGCGCTTCTTCTGCTTCCTCCTGCTGTTGTCAGCATCTGGGCAGCACGTGGGACAGGCAGTAGAGAGACAGTGAGAGCTCAGAAAACAATTTGCTTGGGAGGGGGACAGAGCAGTCTGCAGCATGCTTGAGATAAACCTAAGAACTGCATTCACTGTTTGTGACAAAAGTGGAATTGAGGATTACCAGAGGTATAGATAAATAAATATTTAATAAATATAAAGCTTAAATATACAATTTTAATAAAATAAATAAATATGTATACATTTTTTTATTGTAAGAAAGAAAATTTATATTCCAAATTGTGATGTCTGCCTAAAATCATCTGCCATTTGCTAAAGCAGCACTCCAGCTCCTGCCTTCTGATTAGTGCAGCGTCAAGGCTGAAGTTAATGTCTTTCTGAGCCAGAGGCTCCTGAAGTTTCAGACACAAGCCAAACAGTTGTGCCCTGAGGGATTCCTTCACAGGAAATCTGATGTGCATAAAGTAGGCAGAGCGGCGCTGAAAGCTCATTAGTGATGGTTGCTTGCTGCAGCTCTGACCTTAGCTTAATTCGTTCAAGAGATGCTGGAGTTAATTGGCATTCTCAGTTTGGAGTGATTCCCTTCTACAACTGCAGTTTAAACCTAGATCTACTCTGCTCCCCAGGTCTATAATTCCCCTAGAAAGAAAAAAGCATTATCTGGCTCTTCTTGTGCTTTATTGTACAGTGTCACACTTTGATAGCCACTAACCTATTTTATGGCTGTGTGGGGACCAAAGTGCCATGGCAGGCAGTGGTGTTGCGGCTTGCATGTTTGTAACCCTGGTGGAGTACTTCTGAACCCTTACAACAGCCATTGTTTTAAGACACTCAATGCCTTTGTCCATTTTCAAAGCACGTTGCAAGAATTGAAGACCACACCTGAGAGATCATGATGGATGGAGTCAGCAAAGCTGCTCCAGCGATGCCGACCTTGGAGCTGGTTGGAAAGGGCAGGTCCCTGTGGTTGCTCTCACAGGGCATGGGAGAGCTACACCCTGTTGAGAGGGAGAGGGACAGCAGCCTCTGCCACCATGGGGAATCCGTGGTTGGTGTTGCGACTCAGGAGAGCCCTGGGCAGATGTAGGTGACATTTCCACTGCCGGTCAGGTCAGGGTTCCCAGCTGAGCAGCCACAACTGGGACTTGCTGGCTGTGTCTTGGCAGCAGTGGCTCACTGTGATGGGACCTGCCCTTTTAGCATTAGTTGTGTACACAGTCTAAATTATGTCAGACAGGTCACACTCAGGCTTCCCCCTGCACTTTCCAGCCACGTAAGGCTCTACCAGCCTCTGAGTGTCACCCACCCATGTGGAGCCCAGTGCTGGAGGGAAGCCATGACCAAACACAGCAGCTGAGTTTTACAGCTTACGTTGTTGTGCAGCCTTAGGGTTATCTGTTCTCTGTTGCCCAGGTACAGGGTCAGCCACCTCTACCAGGATACTCCACCTGATCACCTGCTCCAGAAAACTCCCCTTACTCAGTGTGTACCTCCACTTTGGAAGCTCCAGCTCATTTAGGAGGTGAATTCCTGAGACTGGCTGTGGTTCTCTGGGGTCACTCGGGAAGCACACAAGGCCAGAGACACAGCATTCCTCACCCCACCTAGATGTAAACTAACTGTGCCTGGGATTTCATAGGTCCTTTGCTGGGGCACCTTCAAACTGTGCTGTGGCTATTGTTACAGCCCTCAGTTACTGGTCAGCCTTGTACCATCTTAAAAGAGCCATAAGCTTCTACTTATCTTCTAGAGGTTTTCCAGAGCTCTATTGGTATTTTTTCCCTGATATCTGTTTCCACATCCACCAACAGCTGTTCTTTCCTCATCTACCCAGGCAGAACTGGCAACTGGAGAGGTTATTTACTTCAAAAGCCTTCCCTCCAAGGATTGTCTCTAGCAACAAAGGGCAGGCTGGTGTTCTTTCTCATTGCACTGAAACGAACATCTGTTGAGGGTGATTGGGAAAGAGAGGAGCTCACTGCTTTCACAGTCCTCCAAAAATGCTGGGAGGCTCCAGCAGGCTTTCAAATTCCACACACTGATGGTAGTACTTGGGCTAACAGATTAAAAAGAAATAAGCTAACACACCTAGTATGGAATAAAATGGAAGCAGAGAAGCTAAATGTAACTAGAACTCTTAGAACTGCTTGCTTAGGAAGGCTAGGAAATCTGACAGGCTAGAATAGCCATGGAGCCCTTTTCCTGCTTTTTGGCAGAGAGGACACAGATTAGCTGGATTTAGTACGCTGCTGCACATGTTAACCAAGTAGAAAATTGTTATTAGCTCTAGAAAATTGCAAGTTGGGCATATGGCAGTTCAGGGCCAAGAAGGTGTAGAAACAAATGCTGATAATACACTTGAGAGCACACAGCCAGCTCAGTTTCTGAACAGGGGCTTTGTGGAGACAAGATGAGGAGATCCTGTGTGCAGGAGTCAGAAAGATGTTTTACCATCCACAGTGGTTTTTGCATTGCTGGGCAGTGCTGTGCTGGGCCCTGAGATTTCTCCAGTGCATGAAGACTGGGGTGGCAAAGGACAAGGACACGAACAGATCTCAATAGCTCAATAGTCCACCCTATTCTGGCAAATTCACGTTTGTGGGGGAGTAGCTAACACACGGGAGGTTTTTCCTTTTCCTCTCCCGCTGAAAACGGACCTTTGGTTAATTCCGATCTTTTCTGAAATGCCAGTAGCGATTGCTCACCTCTGGACAGGCCATCAGAAAACTTTTAAGGCTGCCTTTAGGCTGCTGCAGTCATCTGGCAAGAGAAAAACATTTCTAAGGAGTAAGCGCAACAGCATCTTTGTCAGCAGCACATCTCAAGTCACATCAGAGACTGCGAGCAAAGAGCCTAGGGAAGAGCAGACATTAATGGGACAGGAAGGATAATGGGAAACTTGCACCAACTGGCCTCTTTAGTGTCAGCTTTATTGCACAGCTGGGGAGAGTACATTTTGTAGCAACAGTAATTTATTTTTTGATCAATACAGGAATTGCATATGAAAGTACTCTTGCTCTTCTGATCGTTCCCGCTGGCTTTGTTCATTTGCTTGGCCTGCAACAGGCACAGGGCACACCAGGCTGCCACATGCCAGCCACTGGGATGCTGCAGAGGATTCCTGCTGGGAGATATAGCACCTGCAAAGGTAAAAAATATAATATCAGAAATCCCGCATTTGTCAGGACTAATTTTTGGTTGCTAGGCTGCTGCTATCTGCTCCTTGCTTTTTCCAGTTTTCACTGCCTACACAACATGCTGATCTCTGATGAAGTGCTACATCTGGGAAACAGGGCAGTTTTGGGCTGGACTGAGGGATTTCTCAGTTGGCTGCAAACAAAAATGAAGCGATGGGGAAAGGAGTGAAGCCCCAGTGAGGCGTGACTGAGCATCAGTCTCTGCCTGTGCCTCTTGACTTCTTCTGTGACCTCTATAAATCCATTATCAAACCACTCTTCATGTCCATTTTAAATGGAGATAGTATTTCCTTCTCTCTCTTTTGCATGGGTAATGTGTATAAAAGGCATTTCTAGATGCTTTATATCTATCTAGCTATTTGTGTAAATGCACTCTTAGAGCAATGTTGAACTCACAGAAAATATATATAAGAAATGGAAATCCTTTAAAATCATGTAAGAGTTTTCATCCAAAAATGTTTTAGTGGATTATGAAATCACTTGTTCTAAAAAAAAGAGCATATTACTTCAGTTAAATACTGACCAGAGTGTTTATATCCCTGTGTTCTGTACCTGAACCTGCCCATGTTCCCCACCCCACCATCTGTCTGCTCGGACCTGCCCCCACAGCACCAGTGCAATTAAGCAGGTTGTTATGGTGTGACAAGAAGAGTCCCCGACTTTTCTCTTTCTGTCACCTCCAAAGCTGATGTTTTATTTCTGAGACCTTCCCAATTCATAAGCTGGTTTCTTCAAGGTATGCACAGCAGCACTTGCAGAGTGCTCTGCTTTGCAAAGCCAGGGCTGTTTCGCCGGCCTGCCCATGTCTCAGACACGAGTGCTTGTTGTCTTCATCTTTGGGCATCCGACTGTTCAATGCACTTGACAATGAAGAGCATTTGTCTGCTGGATTTAGCAGCCCCCTGCAGTGAGGGATTAGCTTAGTGTTCTAAACTTTAATGCTCTCTAAATTTCTGCTTTTATACAAGGAAGTGAAAGTTTCCTGAACAATGTAATGTTTCATTTGCGCTTTTCAATCTTCCCTGCTTCCTCTTCCAATTGTCACGCCTTCATTTCTGCCCCTTAAAATGAAAATTCCCAGCTTTTGCTTATATTTTGAATTATTCATTATCATCTCAAAGACCTAACTGGATTTTCTTGAGTGCACAGCCATCATTTCCTCATACCTCTGAGTCAAAGGAGTTAGCTGAAAACTCTTCAACTTCTTCATGTTTCTATCCATTCCTTCTACCCTTCCTTTGATGAGGCTTGTGTGGTCCTGCTGACACTGTTAAGACATTCCTAAGTTGTGGCACACTTTTGGTGGGATGTGATCCACTTGAAAGTATCCTGTGGTGATGCACTTGCTAATGGGGGAGACGAATGTTACAATATCTTCCCGCAGCTGCTTTGGAGGAACTGGAGGTAGTGATTACAGGAATTGGGGTGGGGATAAGAAAGGAGGACACAGATTGCTTGGAAGCACTGGATTTTGGCCTTTAGGGGCACAGACAGGAGCAGGGAAAGGTGTATCACAAGAAGGTGAGACAGCAGAGACAAGCGGTTGATCCTGCTTGCAAACATATCTCTAAAAAAGATGGGAATTACACCTCTGCTGCCAAACTTCAAGCATTAAGTGTGCAACTCCTGAACAGTGTTACAATACTACAAGCTTGATGGCTCCTCTAATTCAAACTCTTGGCCATAGCTCACTGCATCTATAGGAGAAGCCAGGAGAGGAGAGGCAGGACTTCCGTGATAAGAATCCAAGAGAGGAGCCTCAGGCATTAAAAAACCCTTCCTTAGATGAATGTGAAAGGCAGGCACTTTTACTAAGTGGTAGGTCTGGGGCTACTGCTCTAAGCAGAAAGAAGGCAGCTGTTAGTGAGCCAGACTGCTAAGCAGCAGTAAAAATGAAGGAAAACAGAGCTTTTGTTCCCAGCCTGAGTAGCCCTGCTCTGGGAGGGCTGCCAAGAGCCTGCATGCTTCTTTCCTCTCTCCCTCTCAAACGCTGTATTTACAGGCAAGTGCTGAAGCCAAACCCACAGGTGGGTAGGTTTCTGAAGTGACATATTAATAATATCTCTCTCCATTTCAGTCTGTTTCAGAAGCAGATTTCAAGTATCAGTGAAGAGATCCGGCACGAGTGGCTGTACCTGCAGACACAGGGTGTAACAGAGATGTGCTGCAGCAGTTCAAGGCAGTACAGCAGCTCTGCATCCAGCCCATGGAGCAGGGTGGCAGCACTTGGGCAAGAAATGCGTTAATATTTATGTAGGATCTAAGGATGGGATTAGCATCCCTCTGTGGTAGCAGCTGTAGGACTGCCATCATCTCCCAGAGTTCCCTCATGGCGTGAAAGCAGGATATTCTCTTGCTGATAGTTAGATGTCATCCTTTCTATTTCTTGACTTTTGTTTAGTCACCACACGCCAGAAGGATTTTCCTTCTGCCTTTTTTGACTGGTGGTGTTTGTGCAGACACATTGTTCTGGACTCAGAGCTTACTTTGCTTTTTGTGGAATCTGGATACAAACATAGTTAGAAGGGCTTTTAATTAATTTATGCTCCAAATGGTTTAATTTTTTTTTTTTTATTACATGTATGACTGAAGCTGCTGCTCTCAAAAAATGTGCAGTGAGTTCCTGTTGTGTACACCAGATGTTTATTCTAAATTCATTCTTTGGAAGTTTTTATGTTGTTGCTCACCCATTAAAAGGAAGAAGCATGGAGATTGCTTGCAACTCAAATTCTTTCCACAACAGCTATAACATAAAGGCATTCCTATATTGAACACGCTTTCTCCAAAAGCTATTCTTTAAAATTACCTAAAAATCTTTTTTTTTTTCCTCTCCCCTTTATTTTTCCAGAGCTTATTTCCTGCTTGTTTCAGTAGTTTTTTCAGCTACCCATACAAAAGAATTATGGTTCCTGCATTTCACATTCACTTCCATGCTGGGCAGATTTATATCTGAACAGTCTGTCCTAGTTTGATGGTACAACCTCCATTAAATAAATAAATAAATAATAAAAAAAGGAATATTCATCCCAACATCTGCTGTATTCCAAGGAAAGGTAGGGTCTGGCTGTCATGCCAGTACTGGTCAGTACAAGATGGTGGTGGTAGGGAAGGCTAACTTTAGCCCAGACACTTTAATCTCCCAAGCTAAATTAGGTTTGTACTGAGACTTGTCCTCAAAAGGATCCTGTCTTTCTGCTGGGTCTGCGGTGAGATCAGGCTCATGATCTGTAGTTACCCTTTGTGAGGGTATCTGCAAACATTCCTAAGGATTTCCACAGACAGCCAAGGTAGGGGACACAACAAAGTCACATTTTGGTCTTGGTGCCACCATCCAAGCCTCAGTGTCAGCGAAGAGGCAAAGGCCTTTGCACCCCAGTTCCACAAAAGCTTCAAGTCAGTTTAATGAAGTAGCACAGCTCACATCTCCTGCCTCACTTTCCTCTCCCCACATGTCCCCTACTTAACTCCTGCACATCCCAGCCATACATTGATCCAGGCTCCTGGGCTGCTGCCCACTGAGCTCATATACATTAAAACCAACCTTGGCATGGTGGAAGTCTTAACCTGGACTAATTCTGCTGCAACATGTAGCCATCTTAAAATAAAAAGGGAGAAAAATTAATGAAAAAGGCAGGAAAGACTAGTGTGGGAGCAGGGATGAGCAGCCAGGAGTGGGTGGCTGGGATGGGCTGCAACCTTTGCTTCTTCAGTGTCTTGCAGAACCCCATTTTCCACTTGCTGCTTGTATATATGCCAAGCTCCCTCCTCCTATATTCCCAATTCAGCTGTGCACAGATTTATATCTAAAGGCCAGAAGATGCTTGTTAGAGAAATTCACAGCACTTTGGAAAAGGCAAGGACTTGGAAGAGTCTCTTAAAAGTCATCAGAATTAGCAGTAAAGTTTACTAGAGGATGACTGAGGATTAATTTTTTAGTACATTATTCATCTCCAGGCCTAAAATTTTGCCTTTTTCTAGCTGTCAGGGATCCCCCTGGGTAAAGCTGCCTTCTCGTAACATTTTCATAGAATCAGCCGGGTTGGAAAGGACCTCTGAGATCATCAAGTCCAACTCTTTTTTTTTTTTTTTTTAAATCCAGTCTGGGTTTCCCCCCCAATTCCTCAGTTTGGAAAAATCTGGTCCATTTTTCTCCCCATTCTTTACTCTGGAAAAATCCAGTCTGGGTTTTCCCACATTCCATACTTTGGAAAATCCAGTCTGGGTTTTTCTCCATTCCGTACTTTGGAAAATCCAGTCCTGGTTTTCCCCATTCTGTACTTTGGAGAAATCCAGTCCGGGTTTCCCCCCATTCCGTACTCCACCGGAAATCCAGTCCGGGTTTTCCCCCACGCCCCGAATTTTTTGTACTTACTGAAAAATCTCTTAATTTTGCCTTTTCCTCAGCAAAGATCTCCAAGTTTGCTAAAATATTGAACTATGATTTTAATGTGTCCTAAAGGGACTAAGATATCTCCAATACCCTCCACTTTTATGACTGAAATTCAAAGCGCAACACGTTCTAAATAGGCTGTCAGAGGAGATGAAGCATCCTGCCTGTTCAGCTGCATCCTGCTCCTGGCAAATTTTATTTTGCCGTACCATTTTAATTACTACCATTTGTAAGAGATTGTTCCATCTCTGACTCGCTTCTTTGTTTTTACATTGACCGGTGTAATGAACAATTGATAATTGGCCGCTCTGCCGAGGCGGGAGAGGTGTTAATGGGGCAATTAAACGCCTTGGGCAAGGCTTCTTCGAAGCCGTTTAAAGTTGCACAAGCGGCATTTAACCACTTCAGACTAACGAAGCCATTTCCATCAGTTGAGGTACCTGCCAAGTGTAAGTAAGTTTTGCAGGCTACCCGGAGCCTCCCCCGGAGCCCAGCGACTGAACATAATGGGGGACGCTGACTTTAGCTTTTAGCAGGGCTGTCTTCGTCCACCTAGGGGGGCATTTTGAACTGCTCGCTGGCACCCTGGAGAGTCTACAACAGAAAGCTGCTACATTTTCCCGCCTTGGTAGAGCCAGCCTGCCTGGATACCAGCAGCTTCACCAATCGACATCGTGAAAAGGTCTGCCCGGAGCCAAGCTGGCCAGTGAGCGTCCACCGGGGGGTATTTAAGGCAGTGCCCAGGGTTGTTGACTGGTCCAGTCCAGTCGGTGTTGCCCAGGGTCCCGTGCTGGCTGCTGGCCCCACTCCTCGCTCCGTCCTGCCTGCCTCCATTCCTGCCCCACCTGCCTGCCTCTCCTTGTCTTGGATTCAGTCTGCTCACCACGTGCTTCTCTCCAGCGGTCCTTCCCTGACTGCCTGAAGCTGACTACACCCGGTTCTCTCGCTGGTGGTGGTTTGTAGCCTTTCCTTTTCCTTATCTCTCCCTCTTCTTCTCCCCCCCCCCCCCCTTTACCATTACTTATTGTTACAAATAAAGTTAATTCTCTGTTTGAGACCTAACATTTGGAGTTTTGTACTTGCCTTCGAAGTAATGCTCTAGAAGAACCTCGATACAGCCTCTGAACGGTCTGTAACACCATTGCAGCTACAAGAAGGAGTAAACAGAGGAGCAACAGAGCGCTACTGAATAAAAATCATACTGAGGATTTGAATTTTCTGTGACAAAATACTTGGATTCCTTCAATGAATATTATGGATTTCCATGATAAACACTGACAGAAATTATGCTTCAGTATTTTCACTGACTTTCTACTCCTTGATTTCTCACTCTAGTTTTAAAGGTGTTGAATTTTCTGAGCAAGTGGACAGTGGTTAAGCGGAACTGCACTGAAAAGTAATATCAATTCAAGGCTGAATCTGGGATTAATGCATAAAAGCACTGCTGCAACTTCTGGAATTCCTGCTAAGCCACAATTTACAAGATATTTAATTCTACTGGAAATAAATAAAAAACCAACCAAACAAACCAACCCAAAGCAAGCACTATATTAAGAAATGCACAGACACTAAAAATATTACATATACATTCTGTGGAATCATTTAAAGCAGTTAATGTGATCCTTACACACTTTCCAATTTTCTGCTTGCTACCTTTTTTCCTTATTCAGGTGAAAAAACAGGCCCAAAGTAAGGCAATCCTAACTGCTGCAGCCTTTTCTTCTCAAAAGGCCTTGTTATCTTGAGAGCTCCAATCGTGACTTAAAAAAATAAAATAGGGCAACCTGAGTGTTCACAACCACTGTATTCAGAAGGGATCTATCAAACCCAAAATAACCTTTTTGGTGTCATGCTGGCTGCATAGAGACAGCACCAGCTGATACAAACCTGCTAAAAATCCACAATACCAAAAGGCAGAGATTAAGTTTTCAGTATTAAGTGAGAATCCTCCAGGTTTCCACAGTACTGGAAGGCTCTGACTATATTTCTGGAAAAAGCCTTTTTCTGAGACAGATACTTCAGTTTGTAGTAGAAAGAAGAGAGAAAGGGGCACAGCTCAGTTTTACACTCCACGCTCAGTCTTCAATTCCCAAATGGACCTGAAGAAGCAGATCCTGCCATCTGAGATGGAAACCTAAACATGACGTTTGTCTTTATTTCTCAACAGAATTCTCTCACTACTCCTCCTCTTCTGTTCCTTGTCATAAAATTCAGAGTTTCTTTCTGAGTTTGTTCTATTCTCTTATTGCTGTTGTTCTAGGTAAGCATGATAGTGAGCTAAAACAGCACCTCCCTTCTTTAGCTACTACTTTCCACAAGAGGCAAGTTTATGCCTCATGAACAATCCCAGAAATCCCTTACAGCATAACACAGTGAGAGAAAACCAACTCTGCCAGTGTTACTTGGTGTAGATGTAACCAGAAGAGAGGGCAGTGAAAAGAAACCCTGAATTAGCTCAAGCCTTATCTGCTTTAAGCCTCAGCTTGTCAAGTGTAATGCCAATACTACAGTTGTCACAGGCATCAAGAGTTAACAGATGTTTTAAAAAATATGCCTTTAATTTTTGTAAATTGCTCTGAAAAGCAATAAATAAAGAGGTTTTTAAAATTTTTACTTGCCTTTTTGTAAATAAAAATGTTTCCCCCATGAGTAGAAAACCTATCACAAACACAGTTTGAAATGCTTAAGGATTTTTTAGCCACCAATTAAAGAATTTTTATATGTCAAATGAGGTATTAACTATGTGTCCCCATCATCTTTAAATTGCACTCTCAGATAATCCAACATCACAGACACCAATTAGGCATGTATTTAGTTTGAAACCCTCTTGTGTAAACTGCAATTTCTTCCACACCAGTTCATTCAGAAATAATACCAATTAACTCAGTAGAATCCCATAAATTATAATGGCCACATTAATGACGAAGGCTGCAGGATTAGAATTAGGCCTTGCTATCTTTGAAGTCTGTTTTTCCTGGTATCTGCTCAATATGTTCATTTCACTGAATCTGCAAGAATTGTAAGCAATTTGGTAACAAAATGGAACTAGAGTAGGACTTGCTGTCTGCCAGTTACTTAGTGAAGGGAAAGTCTGGCAGCTTTATGGGCACGAGTCCCTTGGGGTTATTGGCTTGTGTGAATAAAGAAAGTAGCTCTTGACTTTATTTTTTACTATTGATTTAGAGCCTTTCTCAAAGAAGAAGAGTGAATTCCCCCCCACCCTTGCATGGGTATGGGGGCAGGAGCAACTGTTTGAATCATTACAACTGCACTAATTGAAACCTGCAGCCAAATTTACATGAAGAACTTTCACAGATGAGGCTAATGAGATGTGCCTACACCAATGCCCATAGTAAAGAAGATTGTAGAATCACTCATGGCTTGCAGTTTGGGTTCTCTGCACCCACAAAAGAAATGCCTCCTCAGCAACAACTGTGTGTTCCTAAAGTGTAGTAAACTGGCACTTCAGCAGCAGATGCTAGTGAAAAATTATTTCAGTCATTTATTCTAATTGATTTAAGATCTCATGCGTCTTCTGACAAGCATAAAAACCTTTTAAAGTCATACAAACAAGAGACCCAACAATCCTAAATACATAGTCCATGGTACAATAAAATGAAATCAACATACAGTAGGAATTATCCTTTTTATTTTCTTAAGAAATGGATCAATGAAATCACTGTGCTCCATGAACACACTAAAAAAAATTTAATAGGACTTTTACACCAGGTAGCCTTCCCCTTAACAAATTTTCACATTGCTTATAATAATGCAGATTGGGCCTGGAATAATAGAAACATGAATCCAGTGCAACCCCAGAGCTATGTGATAGCAAGTACATTCACAAACCCACCCCCCCCCGCAATTCCTCAAAACACCTGCAGAATCCCACTTCTACATCTAGCTAAAAATATTCTTGTCAAAATAGAAAAAGATTTTTCTACAAAAATTTTGGAGGAAGTCATGACACTTCATCTAAATTGCTTTGCAGACAACTAAGCACGATGATCAATCTTCCCGAGACTTTCCGTTCCATGATTTCACCCGGATTTTCACCCGTTCCTAAAAATAGTCCAACATTGCCACCATGTGGTCAGGGATGGGCACGTTCACCGGGACAGCTGCACAGGACGGCTCAGGGAAAATCCAGGACAAACACCCAGTCAATGAATGACCACACTGCAAGTAAAAAAAGGGAAACTGGATCCCGAGAACTGAGTCCTTATGCTGGGAAACCAATTCTAAGCGTGGACCAAGATAAGAAAAATAATTTAAGATATTTTGTGATTAAGTCTTCAGTATTGTGACGCTCCCCTTGCTAAAGGCACAATCCATTTCCGCTCACTTTTTTTCCTCAGTACAGCATGTCTTTGCCAACAGGCAAAATCCATGTGTATGCAACATGCCTAAGACCATTCATTTCTTCAAATATAAACATACTTGAAAATTTCGAAATCTTTTTTCCTGGAGTTCAGGAAGCAATGGAAATTGAATTAAAAAAAAAAAAAATCATCCTTCACATAGACTTCTTCATCGCCGCCTTTCTCACACTGAAGAGATATGCTTCATAAATAATATTTAAGAAGTTGTCATCATTCTGAAAAAACAAAACAGGTAGTTGTTAGCAGGATTTGGCACTTGGAGTAAAAAGATCAGAAGGTTATTTATTCCATTTTATGGAATAGATACTTTTCAGCCTTACTCTGTTTTAAAAAGCCAGCAATAGGAAGGCTATTTCCTTTATGTAAAAATATTTACATATTATTTCCCAGCCTTGCCAGCAGCCTTACAAGAACTGGACATGACTGTATTTCAGCAAGTAGCAATAAGTACACAGAGAGTAGGTTTTCCAGACTCATTATGGATTTATTCTAGCATGATAACCCAGTGACAATACAACCCTGTAATTCCTTCTCTTTACCACCACTGACCTAGAGATTTCCTTAAACTGTGTCCTCCATCAGGTCAGTCATAATTCCAAGCACATCTAAAGGAACAGTGAAACACTCTGGTCTTGATCCTGTACTAAATCCTACCTGGGCAAATCCTTGCATCTTGTTTAGCTCTTTTAGGCTTAACACTCCTAACAGATGCTGCTCCTTTTGCTCTGCTGCTTAACTTTTTCCTTCTGGAGAACAATTTGCAAGAATGAGTCAACCCACATTAAGAAAGAATGTTATAAGTAGCTCACATAAACATATGAGGATAATTACAATCAAGATGATATTTATGGAAAATCAGGAGCATCCAAGATTGTTGTTTTATATAATGGAAAATGACAGCTAACAAATTGGCAGTAAATAATTTCCAGGTAACTCAGTTAATCCTAACTACCACCAAGAAAAGCAGGGTTAAATATATATTTTACAAGTACAGAGTTACAGAGGGTGAAACCCAATTTTCCTTGACTAGTTTCCTTTTTAATTTTATATATACTATCCAGATACTCAAAGTATGTAAAAACAGGATAATGAGATTTTGTTTTTAATCCCAAAATAAAAATACAGGGAAAAATGAGAAAAACTTCTAATTTGTTAAAGATACTATTTTCTTTCTGGATTTATAATATAAATAGCATTTTAAGTAACTTCAACATTCCAATAACAACTTTTCATCTTATTCCAAAGCCATACAGGCACATAGTTTTGGCCTACAAAGTGGACCCTTAAACCTGTGTCTCTGTGTCTTGTGTTTTGTAGCCAGGTCTTTAGTTATGTAATGTCTCCTCAACTTCTACTCTTCAGATATTCATCACATGGCAAGTTAAGGAAAAAAATATTCATAATTATGCATCATTCCAGAGCAGTAAGCAACCATCTCATAATGTTGTTAATGCTTTGTCACAATCAAACCTGAAAAACTGCAGCAAAAGGAATTTTATTTGATGTCATTCTCCAGTTCAAATGCTAAGCTGAACTAGTATATATTCATGTTATCTAACCCATAGTTTAAAGTTGCTCACACTCATCCCGCAATTTTAATTTCCCATCTGAATTCCTCTTACTGCTTATACGCATCTCTGAAATTTTTGGCAGCTGGGATAATCACCCATTATTTATCCTTAGCTAAAAATATAAAAGATGTCTCTCTGGCTCATAGGCTGACCTTACAAAGCTTTCATTCATTTTGTTCTTTTCCATCAAAATTATTATCTTTCCTGAACCCAAAATCAGACACATTAATCAAAATGCAGTTGAACCACCAGTGTGCAAGCAGAAGCTCTCACATCCCCAGCCTATGTCATGGTGCCTTGTTACTAGGCAGCCACAGGGAACACAACTTCCAACATATATTTTAATTATTCATTCAGCCTCTAGACAGACACAACTGATTAGAGGGTGCTTATACCAAAATGGGCATCGGGATTTTAAGGAAAGTGGGAGAATCCCTGGCGCTTTACCTGGATCAGGTGTAGAAGTGTTTCCTGCAGCTGCATCTTCGTCATGGAGGTGCTGTTGGCCACAGCTGGCTCTGGGGTTTGCAGAGGCAGGAGAAGGTTGGCTGAGCTGGCAGCAGGGTCTTGGCTGGCTGCTGCCAACCGCCCACTGTCACTGGCTTTTGGTGGAGCAGGTGTGGACTGTGTGAACACCATCGGGGACATCAACAGGGTAGGAGTCACAGTGGCAGGAATGCGTTGAGGTGAGATTACCTGTCCATATAAAAATAAAGTCATCAATTAAACCTATCCACTTAATTCTATGGGAATGGAGACGATGAAAACTGCAGAGAGGTTGGCAACAGGCACAGAGACTGCTGGAGATCGACACACTGATGTAAAACTCCGGCTCGGGACCACCTATATGGTCTATTTTCAGATTAAAAGGTCTTCCATCCAATTTGAGATTGCAGCAATGGATTCCAGTGTGATTAAATCTATCTGATAGGCACATGATCTTAGGACAAGAGCATGTTATTACAGAAATCAGACCACTATCAGCACTCAGAGAATGCAGCTGTAAAGTCTTCTACACAGGGATAGTAAGTCAGTAAGTTTAATCTTTTATAGTATACTTATATGCAACTATTACTACTAAGACTGATCTTTGTACCTTATACTAGAAAGTATTTTCCAATTAAAATTTTCACATTACTTTATATATATATATATATGCATATATTTTATCTTCTCATTTGCTTAAGGAGAATGGAAAAAATCCAGAGATTAAGTGATTTATCTGAGAGTCATAGTGAGCTGGTGGCACTGTCAGAAACAGAACTCCTAACCAACATAGAGTTGCCAAAACCAAAATGACCCTCAAAGAGAATGAAAGCATTGATGCTGCAGCAGTTCTGAAAGTTCACTCAGTATCCTAACCATGGCAACCTGCAAAGATGGGTGTCAAATAATTTTTAATTTCAAATTTTGCAATGGATCTTGGAGCTGTAAAACATGCGGGATTAGCAAATACTATCAGATGTAACACACAACATAACAGAAAGTTAATTCACTCGGTTTGCAGATATTAGACCTCTCTCCAGGTAATTCTAGTAATAAATCTTAATCCTAAACAGCCATTTTCTTGCTATTCATGTATCCAACCTTCTGCTCAAAGAACAGAAAATACAAACTAATTGATACAAGCTCACCAAAGCTCCTTCCTTTTGAACTGGAACATGATTTATTGCTATTATATAAAGGTGAAAAGCTACTGAATCACTTCAATCTGTGTCCTGGGTTACATTTCAGTTTTGAAGAAAAATTAAAATTAAGAAAATAAAACTGAGGCTGCTCCCCTAGGTATGCAAACCCACATAATTTAATATTAAAGATCATTCCTATTTTTGTAGCTTGTCTTACTCCTAGTTATGATCATTCTACCCAAGACATTCTTGAACAACGTTAGTGAGACCAAAACACAAAAAGAAATAGAAAGAAATGAGGAGGACAGTTCTCATGCTGTTTAACAGAAAATTTAAGGAAGCAGAAAGACTAGGGGTTAGGAAAGACTCATGGATATTAGAGAGCATGCAATATGCACCTAATGCAAAAACCTCCCCTACTTTTTCAATATTTACCCAGTTAGGTAAATATTGTTTCTGTTTCTCAAATAGAAAGTACTACTTCAAAACTCTTGACCTGCAGCTTTTTTCCAACCCCATGTCATGTAATCATAACAGTGATCATCAGACCTTGTGTTACAAGCTCCTGAGTGAGGAGAGGTTTCACTAACTTGCTGTAGGTTTGCTCCAAACAGTCAGGTAGTGCTTATGTTTGCTCACCTCCGCTTGAAAATCAACACTGAATTTAGAAGAAAATCAATGTGAGTCCAAAGTGACATCCCCCTGTGGAGTGAGACCTTCGGAGTGGGCACAGATGTTCTCCTCTAAGTGAGAGGATTCTTCTCCTGCCTCTGGAAGACTGACTGTCCCCAGACACTTATCATAATTTCTGCTCTACTCATCCATGCTGCTGAAGTAACTTCTCTTTAATTTACCTCCAGCAAAATTGGCAGGGTTTGCTTAAACAAGATGACTCTTCCTAATGTGATTTAAAGAATGGATATACAAACTGCTCTGCAAGGGCAGAAACCTCCCGCAAAGGGAAGGTTGGGAGCAGCTGGAGGAGATAATCTGTCCCACTGACATCGCTGAATCTACCACAGACTATGTCAGACCTAGATAACACATCCCTCAAAATCAAAAGACAATTTTCTCTAGAGTCCAAGGCAAATAAACAAAACCTGAGACAAACTGCCCTCTTAGTAACATGCAATTTCTCCTGTCAAACATGTATACATGCTGTGGTTTAAAAGACATGTGAAGAATTATGTCTTCTCAGCATAGAAAAGCTTTTGGTAGGACTTTCCAAGCATATGGAAACTATATGGAATGAGCAATATTGCCATCTACTGGTGACACAGCCAACATCTACAGGTTAGTGCAGAACTTCAAACATTTGGGTCAGAAGACCAGAAAACATACAACTCTTTTTTTCAGTGCATAGCATTTGTGTCTCTACACAATATTAAAATGTATTTTTTGCTAAGTGTTCATGCTCAAAACTTCTCTTATATAACAAACTTTTACATAAATCACATGGGTGGTTTTTTGGTTTTTGTTTTTTAATATAAAGGAAAATTTTCATTTCGGATTTAGTTCAGATCACCTTGAGTCACTGGGACAAATGACACCCACCAAAAAATGGGATGCTGATCTTGGCATTAATTGCAATTTCTATAACATGATACTTTTGCAGAAAGCACTGAAAATGCTCTGTAGGGACATTAACAGCCTTTGGACCAATCTTATAGCTTTGAGTCACAAGTCACAACAGCCCTTCCAAAATTCTGTTGATCAACTTCTTTCCCACACAACCTAACCTGAGTTGCTTGTTCACCCAGCAATTATCTCCAGCTTTATCAGGTCAACACTTAAATCTCTGAGTCACTAAGAGTAGGAGTCTACCGTCAGCTGTGCAGTAAGAAAAATGAGAAAGGTGCAAAACAATTGTTGCAGTATATAGTATTCCTCCTCTGAAGCCCAAGTGCTCCCTAAGATATCAGTCTGATATTCTGCGTGGCTGCTGGCAGATAGATGACATGGTAGCTGGCAAATTCACATAACACCATGAGCTAAGGAATGCACCAGATCTCCTGTAATGCAAACTGATACCTCTGTTGCTCCTGCGTGAGCAGAATCCCATGTGCACCAAGTGCTCCTCTGGAACATCGGAACATCAACACCCAGTGGGTGCTGTGAGCCTCGAACAGTTTTCAGTGGCATTACTTAAAACTGAGAACATCTAATCTAAGAACAGCTCAAGAACTTTAAATGCAGTTAATTAAAATAAAGCTGGTTACAATGCTAACATGGTTTTGTCTTTCAAGTTCAATTTAGAATATTTAATTGATGTTTAGCTACAGAATCTTAAATTAATTTTCGAAACAAGTTTAATGCACCTATTTGCATTCCTCCCGTGCATTTACAATCTCCTGCTGGAACTGCAGTCAGGACAACGGAGAGGCAATGGTGTGATGCTCACACCAAGGATTCAAGATACCATGCACATACTCAGACGATGTAACGCTATGTACAAAATACACTCTTGACAGAAAAATGCTCCAGGAAATGAGAAAAATGAGCTGCAGGAGAAGTGGCCTTCTGCAGAAAAGATAAATTTATGTCTGGGTTCTTGTAAGCACTTTTAAAACCATAATTCTGATTAACATAAACACTTAAGCACGCATGTATCTATAATCAGGATAACACATGCCTAACACTAAACATATCCTTAAAAGCCCACTGCAGATTAATGCTTTTTTATTGTATCTTAAGCACATGTTACTCACTGTCTGCATAAGGAATACTTCACAGAATAGGGCTGGCTCCAGACCAGACTGAATGCTTCCAAGTATTATTCTTCGGCTTCTGCTTTTTTCTTCTTTTCTTTTTTTTTTTCCCCCCTCTTATTTTTTTTGGTAACTGGCCTCTTCCTTTCCATGTGGGAGATCACAGTTCTTATACCATATGGAGATGCAGCAGAAGCCAATTTAAACTTGGACTTGTAATGTGTCAATTGTGGAAAAGACTATTGCTTTCATTTTCTTAGTGCTGCTGATGGATTTAGGGTGTTCCTTTAATATGATTTTTCCAACAACAGACACTGTCCAGATACCTCTCTATTCCTGTCAGACTTTTTCGAATTTGCTCTTTCTATACGCTGAAGTATAGCAGAAGAGGCAATACCAAAAGGCAAATAATTACAGAGAACAAACCTTTTGCAGCGTTTGTTGTCAGGATCTGCTTTGATCAATTTTGCATGAGCATGTGCAGATGTATTTGTGCCAATTCAATTTCACTCCAGTGTCTACTCTGCAGGCATGGCAGCACTTAAAGCCTCTGGTCTACTGCAAGGATAATATTATAAAGATTAACGTTGGTTTTAAAAGTTGTTTTTTATCTTCCAGGGTTTTTTTCAAAAGGAGGCATATTTCATGTGGCTAATTCATGGCTTCCAGAGGAACACAGGCTCGCTCCTTCATTTTTAGCCTCCCTGCCTTTGCTTTTTTGGCAATCTGCTGCATGTGAAGGAGGCCATTCCTTCCAGACTGCAGAGCTTTAGGTGTCCTAAACAACAATTAGTCATGCTTTCATTATCATTTTAGTCTATGCATTAAATCTCAAAAGCAATACTAAGTGTGTAGGAAGAGCTGC
The DNA here is from genome assembly GCF_003984885.1 of Neopelma chrysocephalum. Lineage (NCBI taxonomy): Eukaryota > Metazoa > Chordata > Aves > Passeriformes > Pipridae > Neopelma > Neopelma chrysocephalum. The sequence continues at coordinate 29,104,139 of NW_020897714.1, forward strand.
ATCTAATAGTGTTTCGACAGCAGCTGTGGCTGTGTCAGCCTATGAAGCCACTCCTAGACAGTCTCAATCTCCTTGGTCTGCTCACAGCCACAGAAAAGGAGACTGAGAGTCTCAGTTGCTTCCTTTTTTTTTTAAGGTAAACTTGCAGCAATAATCACAGTGAATGAGAAGATTTTTCTTTTCTCACAAGCTAGTGTTCTATCCAAACTCAAGCAGTAAAATTGTTGTAATTGCATTATGTCAGACTTCAGTAATTGCTTTTCAATATTGCAATGAATGCTGGCATCATTTTCTTTTTCATATATACACAGTCATTAGCCATAGCAGGATCTATGGGGATTTTTAATTTGAAAAAATATATCAGCATATTTCCTTTTTTCTTATTTATGCATACTGACTGGCACTTGCCTCATTTCACTTTTACCTTCAAAGTAGGAATGTCTGAGGTCCTTATGCTATCAGTACATGTACCAATGAATCAGACAACTTCTTACATTCAAAGCAGGCAAGTTCCATTCCCAGTGAAAACAAGTGAATTTTTGTGACTCTGGATTCTCTTTTTATTCTTTAGCTCTCCACTGGAAAGTCAGAGTTACCATCTGTAAGCAACTGATTCTGAATAATTTTCATGACTAATCCCCAAAAAACTCTTTCACACAGATTCAAAATCATGCTGCACTAATTAAGAGAACAAAAATAATGATGGCTATTTGCTATATCAAATTCATCTTCCTCTGACCTCTCTCATGGAATTAGAAAACTTGACCTGTCACAGACTTAGTGACAGATGTGGCCCTTATATTGTTACATGACTGTTTCAGCCTCTTCACATACAGAACAACTTTCCAGCATAGGGAGGATTCTTGGAGCACATTGAAGTATTTTGTAGTCTTTCATTCAGGTTTTGACAGAAATAGAAAAATAGAATAAAATAGAAATAGAGCAATGGAATAGCTGCAATAAAAAAGCAGCTTCTGAACTCTACACTGAAAAGGGGAATCCTTTTTCAATTGGATAACTAACTTCCAGACTCAAATACAAGTCATACTCCAGCACAACACAAGCCTAGTGGAAAGTCTGTCCACAATAAAGGAAGCTGAAAAGAGCTTAGATGCCTCCCTAAACAGGACATGTAAAGACATTCTAGTGTAGAAGATCCTTTAGCAAATGAAGTTAAAGACGGTAGTTGTCCAGGACGGGACATTTTGTAATTGCATGTGCTGCTCTTCTGAAGACCAGAAAAAAGTACTCATGAGAGACATACAGTCTCTTGACACCTGAATTTTTTAAGACACCAATCTGACTTTTAGGATCAAAATCACCAGAATTATGGGGATTTGCTTTTTGATGGCATTCAGGTACAAGACCTTTTTTCAAAATAATAGATAGCAAACAAAAAAGAATAGCTAATGAAGAGCTAGAAGTAACAGGTGTGGTACAAGATAACTAATTCACCAATATACAAACACTTCAGAAAGCTGCTGTTAGAAAACAAGGAACTTTTTAAGCATCTTTAGCAACTGGAATACAGAAGAATGCATATCTTCAGAGAGAAAGCTACAACTAATTTTGTAGAAAAAATTATTAAACCCAAAATATTACACTCATTAACCAGCAATGACACACAACAGCCTGAGACTAAATATGGGAACTGAAAAGTAGGTGACTTTTCAAAGGGCCTCTGGAAAAACCCAACACTGCAGTATTTTTTGGTCATCACTGATGTGCAAGAGATGTGGCCTTCAGTACTTACAATACCACATTTTGGTAAATCAGAACTTACCTGATGTTGTTAAAGTATCACCTGCAAAATGAAAGACGTGCAACATGTGGTAAGACAGTTACAAGCATATGCTGGCCAAAATGAAGCAAAGACTAACATAATAAATAATCAAGTTTAAAAGATTGCTAGAATTTTGTTTGTTTATTTATAATTTTTAAAGTTCCCATTTACCTGAAAGAGTGCACTCTGTTTTTCTGTACCCGGTGCCTTTTCTATCCAGGAATCCAGTGGTTTCAGTGTATTTGTATTCTGAGTAACAACAGGAAACTTAGCTGCCAACGTTGGTCTGCTGGATACATGCAACTGTTGCTCTTGTTGCACTATCTGGAGTTTTTTCAGTAACTCTTGAGGTGAAATCACCCCAGAATTGGCTGCTTGATTGCCAGAGAGAGAAAGTGGCTGTCTGGGAAGTTTGGATTGTTCTTTACCAAGTGTCTGAGCCTCTAAAGTCTGGCCCGGTAGGGACCCGTTGAAATACACCAAAGGTGGCTGGTTCATGTTATTCCCTGTCGCTGCTGGTGCTCCCACAGCAGCAGGAGTCCTGCTGAACACGGAAGCCGTCGAGTTCACAGGTGCTGTCGCACCGGGGTCCATTTTTGCCACTGACCCGGACTGACTCTGTAATTTCTGCAGCAAGCTCTGAGTGCCGGCAGCATCCTGAACCACGTGAGATGTCGCAATACCGTGAGAAGTCACAGGTTGGAAGAGTCCTGTGAAAGTCTCACCCGCAGGGTGGATATTGCCGTTTTCACAGAGCCGGTTCTCGGGGAACTCGGCAAGGGGGTGAAGGTCTGTCCCACGCACCATCAACTTCTGAATGGCAGGGCAGAGCTGCTTCTCCACGGAGGGCGACTGCCTGCTGGGCTCCTCGTAGGACAGCGAACGTACCACGCCCTGCCTGACGGGAAGGTTCTCCTGGTGCTGTTTGTTAAGTGGTTCTGAGACATCTTGCTTTCCAAACAGTGCTGTCAAAGACAAGTGCTGTGGTTCAGGATCTGCATTCTGTGAGGGGACAAAGGAAAAGAGTAAGCGTAGTTCCCTCGTGCATAGGTTGCATTAAGTGGTGACAATATTTAGCCAGCGGTATTCAAGGAAAAGCTGAGAAAACTGCTATGCTCTTTTTTTCCCCAAGAGGATTTTTAACAGTTTTGTCACATAGGAAGGGCAAGAAGACTGCTGCCAAGCTGCTAATGTGGGAGAAAAATCACTGAATCTGAGATATAGCAGTGGCTTTGCTTTAAATATCATGAGAGAGCATCTTCTCTTTCAGCCATCAGTGCAATATTAGTAAGAGACAGAAATCTGCCTGTGTATGAAGTAGGGTTGCTTCTTGTGCATCTGCTGGTCACAGCTGAATTCAGTTTTTAGGATTTGGCAGTGTGATTTGGCTTGAAGATATATTAAGAGAGACTTTTCTTTATTTAGATTAAATTATTTCACCTAAAGCAAAAACAATAAACACAAAAGCTGTGGTCCAGCAATTGACTAGATAAGCTTGTGATCAAAGAAGCATCTAAAATTTGAAAGACTAATATTTCTTTGTGGCATCAGGATAGCATGTCTGTAATTCACATGCTTCTACATCATATGGTGGGGGTTGGGGAGCTTTTATAAAACAGATTAGTTGTGCATTAAAATCATTCCTTACAGTGGTTCCATCTCAGATTCCTGCACTGACTTTCCCACTCATAAATATTCCTACGATTCCAGCAGCACTAGTCAGAAGACACACAGCACATTTTACCTTGCTTTGCTGAGGGAGTCGTTGATGCTGGTTTTCACTGGGCTTCACTGGAATCGGTTTGATTAGGTTGGGGTTGTTATAGATTGCAGAGGAACTGGTTATTTGTTTTGGCTCTGAGCAGGTCTTACACTGCAACAGAAAAGAAGTATCTTTTAGTAGGTGTGACAATATCTTTTCCCTGTAGTTCACAACTGTAGTAAAATACAGACATAAACAGGTATTCAATAACCAAAAATGCTAATTGCAGCACTGATTATGAAGTATCATGCTACTGGAAGAACTATAACAACTGCAACCTAATTTTCTAAAACCACGAGGCATATGAAAAATGAACACTTGATTCCAAAATTTCCCTAGTATGAGACCTCCCTCTAATTTAAATCTCAGTACTTTTTTTGATCTTCTGCTTTTCCTGCACTTAACAGAACATAAAATAATTTTTAAAAGCACTTTAGAAACCAAGCAACAGACATGCTTTTCCTGCATCAATAGGCAGCTAGAAGTAGTTTAGATCCATAAAGGATAAATGTGCCCATAAAGAACATTTAAAATGCTTTTTTTAAAAAGCAGAATTATAACTCAAACTCTTTTACATAAATCTTCAGTTTGTGGGAACTTGGAGGATGCATATACCTGCACAGAAAATTAATGAAAGATTTAATCAATTTGTAAAATCACTATGTTTTCTTATTAAATATGCCAATATTAATAACAAGATTTATAAAAAGATGGGCAGAGACAAATTACTAAAAGTGATCAGAGACATGGAATGACAGTCATATGAAAAGGGCATGATTTAATTCAGAAAAAAACCACCGAAAATGCTGCATGAAAGAGATAGAAAAGCAAAAGGTAAATAAGATGCTCCTATTTACATTGTAAAATATAAGAATATAGTCAATGAAACTAAAAAAAAAATTAGGTATACAAGGAATGCTACTGTCAGTAGAAAAGAAAACAGTATATTGGAAGTCATTGTCACTTGATACAATTGAAACCAAAAAACTGGAAAGATTTTGAGAAGAATTATCTAACAACAAGTTAATTCTATCCAACAATAATATTCATAGTTAATTATCTGAATTTGATGGGCTCTAAATTTTACACTGCAGGACAAATGGCTGGGTGAGGAATGATCAATTTTGGTTTCTCATTCTTTCCTCCAAAAAGCCCAGCCTTGTGTGTTACTGGGAACAGATTTCTGGGCTGGGCAGACTATGTGGACACACAGCAGAGGCACTGCTGTGCGATTATGAAAATGCCAGTGTTCTTTCCAGAACTTTCTGAGAAAAACTCCTTGGCTCCTTAGGCTAGGTGAGAAAATAACCCCCACTCTCAAATATACAAAACTCATCATTTAATCGATTTCTGACACCTGCTGCAGCAATAAAGACATGCTGGTGCCAGGGCTGCTCAGTAAAGCAGAACCAGAGTTCTCCCGGGGACTTAAGGGGCTCTAGGAGGTCCTGAATGCTTTCTCTGCAACATTTTTCCTCAGGAATCCCAGGCCCCTGAGGCTGGTGAGAAAGTCTGGAGTGATGAAGACTCACTTGGTGGGGGAGGATCAGGATAGGCAGCATGAAGCCCCTATTTGATCTATACTAAAACAAGTGAAGACGATTTTGTTTTTCAGATTGGACAGATCCTACCTGACACTACATAGACCAAAACTGCACTTCAGCAAGATTAAATAGTTTTTTTCTCCCAAACTGTTCTCTTTCTAATGATGCTGCTTTTTCTTCAACATACCTCCTTCTTATTGCTATTTTTCAGCATAACCCATATAAGCTTTTTCTTTAACACAGCGGATAACATAATCTTGAATATCTCACAATGAGTTCTGCAGAACTTAAATAATGTCCTTATTTCCTCAGGGTATTTTAAAAGGCTTAATTCTTCAGAAACCATAAATACCTTAGATTCCACTGTCATACTCTGCATGATCACAGAACTAAGCACATAAAAATGAGGCAAGAAGCAGCAGAGTTTAACAGAATTAACATTATATAAGCATTTTTCAGACCAAACTCCTCAGCAAAATGAACATCAGTATACACAAAGGCCTATGGAGAATGACACTGACCTGACTTGTTATCATTGCTGTGATTTAATAACATGGCTACTAGGCTGGTATCAAACACAAAGTAGTACATTGAAGAGAAAAAAAAGCCTGTGATGATTTCAAAAGAATCTGTGACTATTGGAGCTCAGAATATAAGGCCATTTTGGCAGATGGGGAGCATGGCCTTGCTGATGAGTAAGTTAAGAGCACCAGCATGACATTTTAAGCAACTGTCAGGTAGACAGGTAAAGAAGGTACCAGATGTTATCATCAACAAACAGAAAAAAGCAGCATGAAAGAAATGTCACCATGCTCTTTAGTGATAGAACTCATCAGCCACAACATTTGACTTTGTCTTGTTCAAAACTACGCTCCTACAAAGGATGCATAAGAAATCAAAAAGTTCTAAGATCAAATCAAAGAAAGGCTCAGCAACATTGGAACAAAATGTGGTGAATGTGAATCAAAAAGAGCAAGAACATCACTGAGGATGTTTTGGTGAGTTTGGTACAGGCAGAGACACTTGAGGAAAACAGCTGCTCTGTGTTGGGAGATTTCATAGTCTACCTGTACAATATGAAGCTCAAGCTGAACAGGACACAGCCAAAGGAAACAGGCAATGGATAAGCACAGAAGCTCAGCACTGCAGTTCTCCTGAGGCAAATACCATGTCATATCCCAATCTTATGCTCTGTAGCGAAAACCTGACTTTAAGACGTGAGCTACAAAGAACTGACAAGAATAAGGAGGAGATGTAGAAGGTCTGATACAAGGAAAGAATATCAGCCACAGCTTGATGGAACTTAGAAGACCTTTGTGAATTGATGTCTGTGCTGAAAGAAATGAAGTGGGCTTTGAAGTCAGAGCTTGAGTGCAGACCTAAAAGGCCGTGGAAAGTGAGGATTTTTACCTACCTGATGTAGTGCAGCCACAAAATGACATTAATGAACAGTCACATGAAGGTGTACAGGGTGCTCAGCAGAAGAGAGTAACTAAAGAGGATAAGAACTGTCTCCCAGAAGAGCAGTAGCAGCAAGGCTTTCCAGTCAAAGCCCTGCTTAAGTGAGACATATGGAACCACTTCAGACTGTTTAAGCATAGTAATGTCAACTTTGCATCATCCAGGCTGCCTATGGCAGTGCTCTCAGGGAAGCTAGACCTTCTGTATCCTACCATCAAGTCTCCCACATAGTCAATAAACCAAAAGCTAAGACACCTGAAAACTTTGAAACTATATTCCTGTTTGGTCAGGGCAGTACCAGTGGAACATTTTGCTTAAAACCAGTGAAGATGCAGGCAAAGAACAGAAACAGAAGTCCAGAGGTCATGCTTACACACTACCAGAAATTATGTTCTCATCAAATGGTTGTGTGTCCTTAGTAATGAAGAAGGAAGGTTCAGTTATATTGGACACATCAAGCAGACAAAGGACATCCACTTAATCTGACCTTTACTGAATCAAAGACGGTGTGGTAAGTGGGTAGATGCTGGAGAAGATCTGTGCAGCACAGAGCTAAAACCAGAGCTTGTCCTGCAGTACAAGGCACAATGGTTAAGGAGAAACACATTTTGTCATGCTTGGTTCTGTACCCTCAGAGCTGTTCTACTGTGTATCTCCCTGGCTATCATTATGAGGCCAGCTAACACCACTTTTTCTTGCCAGAGATCAAGAGAAGGCAAGTGCATAAGAAGCACATTTTTCAAAAAATAATTCAGTGATTTAGCATCTTAAAGCTCCATTAAAAAAAAAAAAGGAGGTGGGGCCTATGTATTTTATTTTGCATATAACCTCTTATACATGTAACTTAATTTGGGAACAAGATATACCCTTCAAAATTAGTTACACCACTGAAAATTGAGCAAATTTCCTTAAAAGAATGCAAAGAAAATTGGTGTTCTTATTCTACAGCTTCCAATACTTTAAAACACCCTCTTCACTGAAACAACATAGAATTCAAAAAGGAGCACAACGTATTTCATAACTGGTTTTAGCATGTCAGCATTTTAATTCATAATACATACACTGGCAATAAAGCAGATGTCATAAAGCAGCCAAAACATGCTCCAAAACATATTGACATTAAATACAAAAATGGTTGTCATTGCTTTTATCTATCACACTCTTTTGAAATTTATATTGCTAATAAGACAAGAAATCACACATATCCTGCTCTTAAGAGGTAAGACACTCCCAGTACTCATGTACCAGATGAAGAGGAAGTTATCATGTTAGTTTTTATTTTCTTGGCAATCCCTTAAATGCACAAAGATTAAAAGATGAAGTAAGAAGCAAGTTTTCAAAAGATCTTATCTGCAAAGAGAGAAGTCCTAAAAGCTATTATTTAAACAACAGAATTTCCTCTTCTTTGTCTTGATTTTCTGTGCGCTAATGTAGAAATGGAAGGTAACTTCTTTTAGATTTATTACCTCCTTTTCATAGAATCTGAAGGCAGCTTAATATTTTTCCAGTTTTCCATTTACAGTATTTTAAGATTATTTAATGGAAACCTCTTAAACATTTGGTAACATCTCAGATCATACTCTCTAATGCCAACACTAGATACTGATTCAGTATTAAAACATAGAAAATATACCTGGTTTTGGAACAGTTTGTCCACCATAATACTTTAAATCACAAAATACAAAGGCCCCAAGCTTCAAAAGAAACTATACCACAACAAAAAGGGCTAGATATCACCATAACTCAAACAGTTTGCTATTGTCTTTCTGAGGATGTTATTTGTAGCTACATTTCAGAAAAAAATAAACATGAAATTTAAAGAGAGAAAAACGGATATATATATTTCTAGACTCAGAACACTTATGAGCTTTATTATTGCATGGACAGCACATAAGCAGTACAGGAAACAGCAGCAGGAACCTGCAGGGTCTGTAACAATTTGCAGCTTATATATGAATAGTTAAAATTATTAGATTTTTATTCCCCAAAGTAAAACGTTTTTGATTGCTCAATAATAGAGAACATTATTAGTCCATTAGTTACTTCTTTATTTAGAAGCCTCAGAAGACCAAAGAAGCACATGGGCTGAAACCATACTACATTTCAACCTTTTCATTTCCTTCCATTAGTGTCTGAAAGTAGCTAACAACCACAATTAAAAGCAGTAACTTCACTGTCAAAGGCCTCCTCTGAGCCAAGTCATTTGTACAAACCTCAGGAACTATTACCAGGTGAACACTTCACCCAGAAAAAGGGCACAAAGTGCTACTCAATAAGCACAGGAGATCTAAGGATAAAAACAAAAGGCAATTTATACTTGTTCTTACCCTCTACCATTCAACAAATAATCAATCATATCCATGTTCTCCTTCCAGAAGTTTTTATCGATGGCATTTATTTCTTTTGAACCCTTAGCAAATTCTGTCAGAACTTTGCTACCAGCCGCTCCACAAAACGAGAGAGCACACTGTCCAAAAGCAGCTTCACTTTTGAGTAAAACTATTCAAAAAGGAAACAAACCAAAATCAAACCTTTTATGTTTCATAATGTAAAGCAGGAGCATGTTGGCATCATAGCATTGCCCAAAAGAAACGTCCTCTTTTCATAAACAGCAAGTCTCACCTTGGTATACTCATCTTTGGCCTTGGTAAGCATCCGTAAGATATCCACTTCTTTGTTATTAGCAGAGTTCATAATCATTGGGGACACTCCTGTTCCTGTGCCCTGCTGTGCTTTGAATTGTTCCTGCTGAGTGAGGCTGAAAGTTGGAGGGGAGAGGAGAATATACAAGACAAAAAACCAGATAAAATAAAAAAAGTTTAACCACAACTACCGTACAATGCTTAATTGAAACTCAAATATTTTTGTTTTCCCCCCATCTACATTAAAGCATGTATTAAAAAGACCTCTATTAAAAGAGCTATATAAACCCATAATTTGACAAGAGATCAATTTTTTCCAGTCTTGAATACACCAGACCATAGAATAAAATTTCTGTAACTGAGTCACAGCTTCTATATCCAGAAGGAGCAGGGAATTTATAGTGTTATTCAGTTCTGCTGGTGGTGGAGGATGGCAAACACACACAAATCAGGCATTAACTACCAGCAAATGACCAATTTCCTGCCCCAGCTGTTTTACTATTATTGTAGAATGCTGAGAATTAAAACACGCAGCCAATTGGCTGAGCAACAGGGTATTTTTTATCTATATGAAATACTGCTATTATAAACCACTACATGTGGTTTACATTTGCATGAATCCTCTGAAAACTAGGTTTTATTGTAGTAAATTACCAGTTTGAGAGCACCTAATCACCACCAACTGAAACTTGAGCTAGTTAACTAAAACGAGCTGTCAAAAACCTGGGTTTCCTGGGGTTCATTGCTTATTTCTGTAAATTCATCCCCATCAATTATTTCTTGGGTCACAACTGACTCATTTTAGAGCTGTAGGATATACAGTAAAACCAACAAGCCCCACTAAACAAACCCTCACCACTGTCACAGTCAGTGTTTCACAATGTTTTGTCACTGCAAAATGAAAAGCAGCAGGTAGTACTTTAAAAAAAGGATATACAGAGGAAACATGACTACCTTCCCATCCAGTATTTTATCACAAATCCGATGTGGAACATAGAAGAATTAGAGCACTTTGCTATGAATTGAGATGTGTGAGGATGAGCCTTGCGTGGACTTGTACTGCAGGGCACATAAATGGGCTTTGGGGCACTTGGCAACTCTGGCAATCAAACTTGATGTCACTCCCTCAGCAAGCCTCTGGCTACAGAAGCTGTTAGGACTGAGACAGATGACCTGAAAAGGAGAGTTCCACAGGTCTTTGCACTGTGCTTTGTTAGCACCTAATACTGTCAGCTGGACTGTACCCACTTGCCATGGCTTTGCTTGGGACGATAAAGACGTGGCTCTACATCATCCCTCCTACTGTCCTTGCAAGATTTGTGATGCAATGATATGTCCAGCCCTGTATACCACAGGAAACCAGAATATCCAATCACTGCCTGTCCCTACCCGGCCCCTTCAGTATATCCTCCACGTTATAGCTCTAAAAAATTTAGATTGCACATATTGATAAAATCTGTGAGGCTTCAGCTCTTTCCTCCTCCAAGCAAACATTAAATCCTGCAGAACACAGTCATAAGAAAAGGCTCATTGCAAACAAGCCCATAATTAGGCTGCCTGAGGGCAGAGCAGAAGAATGAGCCTTGTCCATCCTGGACACATGAAGAAAGGAGTGGGAGCGGAAAAAACTATCCATGACATTCTTATATTAAAAACCAGCTGAGAATATAGTTCTGTGTGATCTCCAACTTGACTGCAAAACTAAAGCTTCTGTAATATGTATAAAATAATAACATCTTTATGTACATGAAAGTAAGAAATTCAAAGATAATTGAAGTCTTGCTTTATATTGCAAAAACAAAGTGAATTGTGTACATATCACTAAGAAATGAAGAAGCAGGAATTCAGTCATGATGTACAAACAGGACAAAACCCACAGAAATTGTATTAATATATTATGCCTTCAAGATAGCCTGCACTTACCTTGATTGAAGAAAAAAGGTAACAGTAACATTGAAAAACAAAATCTCCCCAAACCGAAAAATATATTAAACCCCCAAAGAATACAGTTCTTCAAAACAGATCTCTGAGTCATCAGGAAATAAATCATATCAACTGTTACACTCAGATGTAGCTGGAAAGCTGCACCACAAATTAGGAAAAAGTATTGCAATACAGTGACTTATTACTGATTATACAAAATGCAGGCTTGACAATTGCAACAAAGTTTATAAATATAGGTTTAAAGCAGAAAGGTATGATCATTCTAGAAATATAATGTGCATGTATGTACAGAAATACATACATAAAAAAGCACATAAAAAAAGTCTTGGTTACCCATCACTTACTTTTTCATGAGCTCTGCAATTCTTTGGCATTCTTCCTTATCATAAAACCAAATCCCATATATGGACACTGCAAATGCACATCAAACACAAACTATGAGAATCTCCTCAGACAGCAATTCTACCTGGTAGATATTTAAAAGTGACCTGTAAAGAAATTTTAAAATTTACTTCTGTCTTATGTTTTCCCCATCTATAAACAAAAAAAGACACCTGAGATCCTATAAAAATCAGAAAAGATCAAAGGCACATTTCTAAGCATGTAAATTACAAGCTCTTAAATATTCAATAGAGGCAAAGGTATTTGATTCTTTTCTTCAGAACACTAAACCAGTGGGGTTTTTTTCTTTAAAATCTTTTTCTCTGTCATTTTTTTTCAGTTGTCATATCACATCCATTAGACTCCAGTGACTAGCCTACTGCAGGGAGTGTTGCATGCATACATAAGTAGGAAAATCTGTTTAGCTTTCAACAGTGTTCAGGTCTATCCTATATAGCATCAAAGTTGTTGAAGTAGTAGGAACATAGCTCTGCCTCCCTGTAGATTTCCTATAATGCTGTCCATTGTTTTCGTCATAAAAGAAGTAATTATCTATAGCCAACCCCAAGATTAGAATTCTATGCATAAGTTTAGATCTTCACTAAAGTAAGTGTCTGCAGCAACAACAGATTTGAATTTACTAGTAGTTCAAGATTTTCAAACATACACACCGCTAATGAAACCATCATGATGGTAAGAACCATAATGGGACTGTACTTAGTGCAGGTTCCATAATCATCCTAAACAGGGAGCTTTTTTCCACTCACAGCCATGTGATATAGCTCTGGTAAGATAGCCTGGGAATAAATCTACAACACTGTCTCAAAACAATCTGTCCACATTTGTCAGGGTAACTGTCCTAGTTTTAACCTCAGGCATCTGCTGTGAGAAGAGGAAGGCAGAAGCACAAAGGCTTAACACAGATCTTCCCATCTCTATCACCACAACCTTGTGCACCACCCATGTTCATGGCACCAAATAGGCAGGTGCTGTGTTTCTTCCCCCTTCCCCCTCCTACCCTATTGCAGGGAAGAGTTTTCCCTTAACCTTATTAAGAAATGGCAGTTCTTAACATGTCTTCAAACACAGTAGTGGCTAGATTTTGTTTGAAAATGGGTTTCATTTGAAATGGATTGAGTACCTGCTTAAAAACAATTGCAACACTGACCCTGATGATGTAATATTTCCTTAGATCAGCAGAATCCAAAAGCAATAACTCCTTCAATTCCACTGAGCCAAACCCATGGCACATGAAGTGTATGTTGGCTTTGTTAGTGTTTGGAAAGAAAATGAACGTACAGCTGCTTGTAAGACACAAGTGTAATAGTTTTCTCCATTCCCCCTCAAATTTTTCAGCTCTGTATTGTGTCCTATAGAACTAAAAATGGTTCAAACTGTTTAATGCAGCACATTGGTGAAAAGTCTAAACTATCCCAAAAACCAAAAGACACCCTGTAGAAATACAAATATTGACTTTTAAAAGATGTACTGTCCTTTTTATGATTAATGAAAAGTGTGATGATTTCTATTATTCACCTAAAAAAGGTAAGTAACATAATACGCACTTGTGGTTCTACAAATATGCAACATAAGAGCTGAACTGCACAAATAATCTCAGTTTTTTTAACATAAATATTAAAATATGCATGAAAATATACATTAATATTCTAGCACATTCCAATAGGCATCCAATAATAAATTGTGAATTTGTAGAAGAGTGTGTGAACTCACAAGGTTCCAAAACACCAACCTGTTATGCAAAACTACACATTCTTCTGATGAAACACATTTGAAAACTTATTGTCCAAATCACAATTAACCTTATATTCTTCAATCCAACAACACAGCAAGCAGACTGAAAGCCCAGACAAATCAAATTTGTTTTAATCAAGATTCTTCTTTGTTATAAAAAAATCTCCCGTGCTGAAGAGTAATGATGCAATTTTGGCCATCTGCTTCATCTTCTCCAATTTTTTTATGTCTGCCACAGCTGGTGGCACCATCAATATGAAACATAAGTTGAGCAGCTTCACCTTTTGGCCAACTGATCAAACATGTCATAGGGTATTTATGAATATCTAATAAATCTGAATGCTGACAGTCCCTTGGAAATGCTGCAGGGCTTCTCACCATTAAAAGTTGAAAGGCTGGAATCAACAGCTAGTTTATTCCAATCTAGTTTACTAGTTTACTAGTTTACTTCCACTCAGTGACAAATACAAGTAAACTGTCTGATAACCAGTATAACAGATCATTTCAGATTTTACAGAACTACTACTAATATTCTGAAATAGAATACCCACAAATACAAACCCATTTCAGATCACAGAATAAGGACACTGGGTCTGTCCCACCAAACCAAACCACCATCCTTAACTCCAGCTTTAAGTCAGGATACTGCAGAGCCAGAGACCTTCAGCCTAGATGTCAGCTGAGCTTCAAACCCACTCACAGTTACTTTCTCACCTCAGTTAAAAGGTACTTTCAACTCAGATTAGGAAGCGCAGCTGAAAGCGAGCTAAGACCAAAGCCCAACAACCTCTGAGCTTACAGCTCACCCAGTCAGGAGTGAAATCTTTCAGAAGTGGACAGTTCTACCCTTCTTCCTTCCACACCTCTCCCATCTGCCCAGAGCAGATGAACACTTCAGAAATACACTGAGAAATAATCACTCAGCTGCTCGATTTGTGGCAGCACAACATACTCTGAGCTCTTCCATGCGTGTGAGAATGAGGTACTGGTGAGAAGGCAGCAAATTGTGGAAATCTGAGATACCCGGAGTAACCACGGTGTAAATTCACACTACAGTACTATATTCTGCTATAATCTGCATTTAAGGGAGAAAAAGTTGTAAATAGTAGTAGCAAAAATGTGTATTAATGGCCTCCATCTTGTTTAATGATGAACACAAAATGGCAAAAAGAGTTCTGATGTGTGTGACAACACATGAAACCCCACGACCAGAAAAAGAACCCAAGATGATTACGAACTGTAACTGTCAAGTCGTGAACCTGGCACACTTGTACACACACAATAACAATTTCACTGCAAGCTTTCTACCATCCTGAAAACACTGCATGTCTTATCAGGATTAAATCTAAACAGATTACTTTTATCTGCCTTCCCTCTCTATCAGACTGTTTGACAAAACTGAATTCCTGATCTAAGTATCACCTGTAGAGTGGTAATTTCACTAAAATATTCACATCAAAAATACATCACGAAACAGCAGAGGAAAAGGCAAATTTTTCTACTGCTGCACAGAAGAGGAACTATTAAGTCACTTTTAGGCCCAGCTTCAACCAGAAAGTTACCCAAGAAGAGATTATTGTAAAAAACAGAAAAAAAAGAAATCAAAGTCAATTGATGACATTAAAGGAAAAAGAAAGCACCAAAATTACGATGTTCTTAACAAGATTACACAAAACTAGAAGGATATAATGCAGCTATCAAATCAAGAAGATCCAATTAATATTGAATGGGAAGCTAAATAAATGACTGAAATAATCTAACTGAAATTATTAAATACAAAGGGATATCAGTCTTTAGAATTTTTAGAATTTGAAAAAGGTAGACTACTCATAAATCAAAACTGAAGAATTTTAACAAAATCTGTGAAGCTCCTTTAACCACTCCTCAGTGGTTGAATTTCAGGAAGTACACTATTTAAGTTTTAAATCACGACTTCAGAGCCAATTCTACAGCTTCCGCCTTACAATTTTCATTTTTTGGCTATGGATTTCTCCTGTCCTCACAAACACTAGAGCACTTGATACTATTTATAAGCAGAAGCTGACAGCTGCTATCTACCAGAATTATGGATAACAATTTCTAACCTCTCAGTATTTGAAACATTTATTTAGTTATTATGATAATGCAGAATTTCCTATCAACTTGAATCATTCGCGTTAAGTATTCTATTACAAAAGGACAGCATTCTCTAGGATTATTTGTTTTACCCTTTATTTTTCCAGCTATTAGCTTTTCTGTCTTCTACTGGCTAGATGTTTCCATTACCAAAGTTTTTCTTTCAGCATACCTGGAACACACGATTTTTAAGCTATTGCTGCACAGACTGTATAAAGTATTTAAGATTGGTAAAAATTAATACAGAAATAACTCCTGACTAGAGACTCCCCTGTACCTAGAAACTGTTTTACACTTTCTGGTATTACAAATAAATAAACAAAACTAATCTTAAACTTTCATATTTTATTCTTGATATCATGCTTCTTAAGGTACTTTATTCCCTATGTATGGTCTAGACTCTTGCTCCTGAATATGTAAATCCAGGCTTTGCTATATTAAAAAGTAGTTTCTGTACACACATCTTACATGGCAGCCAGACACCTCCATGTTGGTCGTCTTTTCTCTGTGCTGTCTACCATTCCTGTAATATTTGTCTCTTCAGCAAACTATCAATGCTTGCATATCTTCTCCTAGTACTTTTTAAAATACTGCAGCCCCCAATTTGCAGCACCTACTGAAAAAGGAACCAAAGTGAGTTATATCCACAATGATCATTTTTAATCTACAAGTTCTTCACTTAAAACATGAACTAAAGCATGCCATGTTCATTTTGTGCTCCTCTACTCCAATGTAAGTGTGTTCCTTTTGTCCATGATGTTTACAGTCCCAATACAAGCATATGATGTTCCACCTACTTTGCTCGGGCTCAAGAGGTGCAGGAGACTTGCCTGTTGAAGCTCTACATCCTGCTCTGCAGCACAATGCAAGAGAGGACTGCAACAAAGGAAAGCAAATACAAAAAAACCTGCAGCTGAGGCAACTGCACACTGTCTTGGAAAGCTGAATTCCATCTCTGACGCTGCCCCAGAGATGTTGTGCAATAATACACAAGCTGTGAAATGTCGTCTTAAGTGGCCGCACTGACTGTGTGTGCCTCATATCCCAGTGTTTGACTTGAGATCCGAGACCTCTGCGTAAGATTTGAGTGCATGACCTGCAAAAACATCAGCTACTTACGAGCACAATCAAATTGAAGTCTGTAAGAAGTGGTTTTGATCATGTGAGTAATAAGTATACTGGAAAATTTTGGCTTGAATAATGGAAGTCAGGCACCCCTTATTTAATTGGTCTCTGTAATTTTAACTGCTCTGCCCTAGGACCCCAACTTGTAAAATGGGGAGAATAATATTTCTAATCTGAGCAAGGTAAAACAGTTCAGTTTGTTCACAAGTTATCAGCTATTATACTGATTATTTTTGCAGAAAACAACAAGAAAAAAGCAATTAATAATTCTGTCCCTAGCGCAGAATTTCAGTGGCATTTAACAAAGCAAGAGACCCACGTATCAGCTATGAGAAAAAAGCCAGAACACTGAGTAGCCACTCTTCCTGTGAACGTCATTCTGACTGTTTGATAACTGAAATAAAGTCCTTATTGCAAAAGAAAATGATCACATGATATAAAATTCCATAAACAGAGAAATTGCACAAGCAACCCTAATTCTGCTATTTCCCAGTTTAAGAGTCAAAGTTCTTCTAGCTCTTAAGAGCCTTTAAGTTCTTTCAAACACAACATTTTGCTTAGGTCTTTAGGTACTTAAAACCAAAATACTAGAAAAAAAAATTCAATTTTATCCTATTATACCACATTGATGTGGTATAATTGATGTGGCCCATCAACAGTACTGGAATTTGTAGATCTCTTGCTTTTCTACATTGTGCAAAGCTGCACAATACAACATATATATAAAAAATGTATTTGCTTCTAAATAATGGAAATACAGCTCTAGATATATCTTGTTATTTCAGGAAGTTTTTAAAGGGGAACCAAAACTTTTATGACTTCTCAGGCACAAAAACGTCAATAAACTGAAGCAAGGGAAGAGTTTTTCAGGTAACAAAAATGTGTACTTTGATATGAGCTTAACCTAAATTCCTAAAAAGCTCTGAAAAGATCCAATCTGTTAAATCATCAGACACTTGTTCTTTCATTTAAAGGTTGATAAAGCTTCTAATCCACTTACTTGGGGAACTGCTAATAAAGAGAGGGAAAAGGATGACTTGGTATTTCCATTATTTCAAATGTTTAAAATATTAAATACAAACGAGCAAGGAAAAAAAACAAACAACCAAACCAGTTAAAGGGAAAAGAATCCTACTTGGAGACATGTTAATGCAAAGCAATGATCAGACATAGAGAGCGAAAATATGCAACAACAAAACCCCCAAGAAAATGAAAAAGCCCCTCAAAACCCCTTCCCCCAAAAGCAAATGGTTTGAGAGTGGGCAATGATTGGCAACACTACCGAAGTCAAGAATAAGTTCCTCACCACCATCTGTTTAATTGTGCCTGGAACTATGCCTTAAAAATCAACACAAGAAACAATTTTTGTTAATAGAATGGACCCTGAAATGTCCTTGCCATCTTCTACCAGTCACGAAAGTTGGGTGACTAATTTGCAGACTTCCAGATAGAGCCAGCAAATATTTCTGATTTCATGAGGCAAAAAAAGGGATAACACAGAGATGGTGAATTGTTTACTAAATAATGTCTGTGGCTCTACTGTGACAGCCTGACTTCAGGCAGATTTTTAATCAAAATTTATCAGAAATTCTTTATGGTAAAAAAATCAACTCTGTAGCAGAGACACAAAATTAGCTCACTGGAACGCCCCCTAAAATAGCCTCAAAGCTCAAGTTCTGTTAGTACTGTAGGAAAATTTTAAGTCCATTGATCCATATATTTCCATAAAGCTCAGCAGATGTAAGAGTCCATCAGCAGGTTCTTTACTTTTTTTGGAAAAAAATGCCTAAATGCAAACTGTATTTGCAAGATTTCCTGTAAAAATGCATTCTGTTGATGCTACGAGAAATTTTTAGTCACGACACAGGAATAGCATCTATGTTATGATCCATCTGGCTTAGTGCATTTATTTTTTCCCCACACCACTGGTTTTCCAGTCACACCTCCTGCCATTGCATCATCAGTTCCCAATAATTTTTAAATCAGGATGGTGTGTGACACTGAAATTAAGGCAGGAAGTGTGTAGATGCCAGGCTATCAACTTCTTAAATAACAAGTTGTTCTTAATAAATCTTTTATTGTTCTTATTTATAAGCTGCTCTTAAGTAACAAGTGGTTCTCATTACTATTTCACAATAGACTTCCGAAATGTCCCCATCAAACTGGAGCTGGAGCTCCTTTGCCTTTTGTAATGGAAAAGACTAAAGAGTCTCACTCAAGGAGTGTAAAAGCTAAGCAAAGAGATATTAAGATAAACAAATGGTGGGTGAAAGTTCTGTTCTAGTTCTGATATAGAAAAATGAGAGATATACACTGACTTTAGAAAGGCAAGTGAGTAAGTCTGCAGCAAAGCTAAAAGCTGCATCCAAATATCCCGAGACAACAAAAGAAACCTTCCTGTGAAATAAAAACCCACCAGAGAAAGGCTTAGTGGAAAGAAATCCATCGCCCCTCAACATCTGAAACTATTACCTTTATTAGCTCTATATTCTCTGCTAACTTTCTAAAGCAAACAACAAAACATCCTCAATACACTGAAATGAAGCCAGGCCCTGATCTACAGGAATCATTCGAACAAAACTGCCTTGCACAAATCTAGGCTAAATATAGATCCATATTTTCTATCAGCAGAAAAGCTTACACTAACATAAGACTATCATAAGTAGAAGCACTTAATCTAGAAACCACACTCTTTTCTTGATTCTGTGCATCTCACATCGTACCTAGAACTGAAAAGGAACGAGAACTTCCCTGGAGACAAAAAAAATTCCTTTCATTTGAAAGAATAGGAAGGAGAGCTGCCTTCTGCATCTCAATTTCCATCCTGCCTTCCACTATGTTAAGAAAAGCAGCAGTTTCCATGTTTTTTTTGGAGTATCTGGGCTTCCAGTCCTGTGGGGATAAAGCCTCCTCCACTGTCTGCCACACACAGTTGGTAGAGGACTCCTCAGGATTTGAACATCACAGTTTTCATTTATAATTTAGTCCAATCTAAGAATACGTCCCCAATTACTTTTAAAGTGCATCTCTGAGGTACCTGCCAAAGGTCAAGGTACACCTCTAATTCCAGAGCTATAGCCGAGTTCAAGGTCAAGTTATTTTCCAAACTCTGACGATGCCATTTTTCCAGTATAATAGAAGAGAGGGGAAAAAAGAAGATTATTTTAACCTCAAATAGGTGTTCAATAGCATGTAATTTTTTCCTGAAACCTGAGTTTTTACTATAATCAGTCTGATGAGCTGTCACTCCAAATGGTTTAACTCCCACAAAATAATGAACAACTTCAAAAAGGGCTTCATGAGGAAAATAAGCAACTTTAACTATAGAAGATGTTTCTAATTCTGACTGTTGTGATCTCATCTCTTATTTCTTCACTGCATACCTTCAGATCCTAAGTAATGGAAATACACTTGCAGATCTGGACTAAGTTCTTAGTCTGTAACAACAGAAGTCTAAGTTACTTGTATATACAAGAAACACCTAAGAAATACCTTAAGAGAATTTTAAAAACCCCACTTCTGTATTTTTCTATGTCTATACTCTGTACACACCACCACTTTGGAGGCAGGCGATTTGTTCATTTTTCCTACACCATCTCTATTCTGAAATGGTTAGAAAAAGAATAAAAAAATCCACATAGAAATAGGCAAAAGTAAAGTCAACTACTCCTCCTGAGATTTTAAATGTTTACCTCATATTTACAGCATATCTTACATATTTCCTTTTATTGCTTTGCCACAGCCTGTTACCATGTTATATTCAACACATTAAAGAATTCTTCTCTATTACTCTGTAGCCATTCCTTCTCTTGCAGTCAGCTGTTACATTGCCTTCAGTGACATCTGCTTGTCTGTAGAGCTGCAGTTGGAAATTTTTAAGTATGTACAATTTTTAGTGATATAACACAAATTTCACAGGCCCAGAAAGGCTTTTCCTTGTTCTCACATAATGACAGGCAAACAGTAATAGGTTTGCTCCAGCTGTGGGTTGGTTCATGCTGTGTTCACAAGATAAATTTCAGTAGATGACTGTGCCCCTGAACCCTTTATCGTTCATATATGGCCCCTGCATTTTTACATGCTTGAAAGCTGAATGATCATTAAAGTATGAATAGGAATGTTTCATCTATATTTTTCTTGTGAAATCGCAATTTAGTAATTTCTTTCATGAAGATACAAATACCACCTCCTTGAACTACCTCGTTGCTTTTTTTTTCTGATTACTGTAATTATTTTTACACATATTTGTGTATCTTTTAAAACTGTATTTTAACTATTGAAGTTAGTGTTCAGATTACTTTGTAGTTTACTGATTTTTCTGCATTCTTGAACACAAGACATTCTATGTGGGCATATGTACAAAGGGAGAAACAGACTGTACCCCTGAGATCAAGTTTGCCACCGAGAAAATGCAATTTCAGCAGTAAATGTTTCCTTATTTTAGACCTGTAATCCAACTGAACCCCCCCCACATTTATCAAAATAATTTTATATTAGCAGCCAGACATTTCACAATAGCAGCACTGGGAGGTACCCTGCAACTTAGAACCCATGAATATACACTAGACATATAGTTGAATTTAAATAAAAATTTGGAATGTTGCACTGGATTATTTTTACTACAGCAATTGTATTATTTTCACACAGAAAGTAAAAATGCATATTTCATTTTGCTTCAGAAGTTAGCAGTATTTTATTAGCTCATGTATAATCCTTTAGGAATAAAATATATCTTCTGCTTCCTCAGTCTTTCCCCTCCTTCAGCTTTTAACTCTCAGTGCAAATTTGAACATCTACTTTGTTTTCTGGTAGAGAGAGTTAGAGAGAGAAATATTCATGTGAGAGAAACCAGAATAAAAAAAGAGATAACAATAAAAAGAAAGCAGTAAAGCCCTGCAGGAAGGCACATGATACCTTACATAAAAATCCAGTGTTATTTCTCTCCTTTTTCTAATTATTATGAAACTTCATGAACTTCTTAATTGAGAGATGCTACACATTCCCATGTAGAGAATGTAACACTGTATGTTATTTAGCAAATAATACTAAAATTTTACAGAAACGCAGTTTGTTTGGCAGAGACAAAAGAATTGGTGGAGCTCATCAAACTGAAAGTCCATATCCTGTCTAAGACAATGACCAACACCAGATGATTCACAGGAAGAATCTTCCTTGTCCCTTTATTGCTGACTTCTGACCTGAAGCATATGACTTACATCTCTTACTTTTTTTTTCCTCCTGGCTACAGAATCTCTGGTTGGTTTTATTCATATAAATAATATCTCTGCTATGTAAAAGGATTACTGAAACAGGCCCCAAAAGACCTAGGCCTATGTATGTTCAAAATAATGAATCTAGCAGGTAAAACCCACTGGGGTATTTTATGATTGATTTTAAGCAACTCTTTATGACATGAGAAGTTCATATTTTATTAAAGCAAGTTCTGTGCAGCAAAACCAACAACTGGGCTGCAGCCACAACCATTAAAGCAGAGCAGACAGCAGGCATCAAGCCCAACGCTGTTACTAGTTTGTAAGGCAGTTAAGTCAAAAAAGCAACACTGCATTAGCAGCCCGAGTGGAATTCCACTGGAGCACTTGCACCGTGTTTCTGTATATAACACATTCCTTGTCCTTTAAAGGCTATGCTATCTTACACTTGGGAAGGGTTTCTTTCCTTTTTCCTCCTGTAATTGAAAAGTATTGTTTACTGCCGATTTAAGGCTTGTTTTGACGAAGGGAGCGCTGATGAGGCACTCAAGAGCTCGGATTAAATCAATGTTAGACAGAAGTGAGCAGCTTGTATATGCGCTGTGGGATGCACTCGCTCACATATTTATCTTCCATGTTTTCAGAGAAGGTTACAAATATTTTTATATATATACACACACACATATAAAAGAGCACAAGTGAGCAAGCTCACATTCCAAGAGAAGTTTTCTGGCTATGTCAGGAGTGAAGTCCACCCTCTGCTAGACAAACCTATTTTTTTCAAGCACAAGAGGATATTATCAGAGAAGTCCGTGCTGATATACAGAAACCAGAGATCGTCGTGGCTCGGTGAGGTGATGAGCTGATGGGTGGATGGCGCCCATTATCTTCACTTCTCAATCCAAGTTTTCCTGAAAAACGACAGGGGGAGGAGAAGGCTCCAACTGAGCATAAGGCACAGAGGACAAGGAAAGGATTAGGAGTGAAGAGCAAGAAAAGGAAGGATAACTCAAGAGATATTGCAGAGGTTTCAAAGAGCTAGAAAATAGTTTCTAGATTAAAAGATCCAGTTGTCACTAACTTAAAGGAGCATTCAAGTTTTAACTTCTGTACAAGGCTATTGCATAAAACAACTCAGAAGCAAGAAAAAGTTGACCAAAAGGAATGTACCTTTTCTATCTATAGAAAATACACTTAGGTTCAGCTGTTTCAGCGCTCCTTGGAATTTTAAAATGTTTCAAGCCTTGGTTCGGCAAGCGTATCACCCACTCCCCAGCCACCAGCCAGGGGAGCCTGACACGAAGTATAAGGGGAAGCTGGTGCATGAAACTCAGCTGAACTGCTTCTACATCAAACCTGGAGGTAAGACAACGTTATCCAGTTGTGTGCACAGGAATTGTACTGTTCTCTACCTGCTGCGATGAGTATTGCCTTCCTATTTAACCAGAGCAATCTGTATAATGTAGGAGACTACACTAATAACTTAGAGAAATATTTGGTGATAATGTACTGTGAACTCCTGAATGTGTGTTGATGCTACCACAGGATTTAGATAATTCTGGTAATTCTCGAATCTGTGGAGTTAAGTAGGTGAATGGCTTCTCTTAGTAATATATTGTATTTTGAGCATCTAATGAACATTGCTTTCCAACTCCCACCGTGACACGATAAAAAAAAAAAAAAAGGAATGCAAGTATAAGGAAAAAGAAAGATAAAGGTTTTCGGGGTTTTTTTTTTGGACAAAGAGGCTAAGAAGTTTAAAACATACAAAAGCTGGAAATACTAAATACGTGTGTTAGGATGTGAAGGGATTAAGCTGAAAAGGCGGTTACGCAAGAGATTTCTGAAAGCAACTTGCTCTGTAATATTCTCGTTTGCAGAAGAAATATGTAGGCATTCAGGTACGTGTTTACCCTGATTTTGAAACACCCACCATTTTATGCTATACAAGGAGGTGTGTGTGAAGTAGAGGGTATACAGGTAGTCACATGAAAATAACCTCCCTGAAAAAAAAAATAATTATCTGTTCCAACTTGAACCCTTGAGCTTTGCTGCATCATATGCCTATCTTATCTTGAAAAGATGTCCGGAATTCCCAGCACTGGCAGTACACTCTCAACAGTGAACCTCCAGACAAGCTAATATCTTGCTTATATGCTGACATCCATAAATGGGAAACAAAGACTGTGTCTAGCAGATACATGCAGTATTACTCTCCTTCCATTCTGTACAGGAACTCATCCACAACAGCAGGGTGCTTGATATATGTTTTTAATTCTACTCCATGTAACTTTTCCTATGAATTTGTTTGCCCAGGCAGAGGTATAGTTCCACCATACACAAAATAATTACCAGCCATCAAAAAACTACATAGCTTTGTTATCTTAGCTCCTTAGCCCCTTTCTTCTCACTTGGCATATAGTTACTCTGACTTTCAGACTGGACTCCATCATCCCCACAGAACTGAAAACTTGCTTTAGGATTACTGCACTTCTTTTCCTTACACTCAGTTCTGACCACCTTCAAGGCACAACACAAACACATCATTAAGAGCAAAAAGATGGCTGCAGTCATCATAGTTACAGCTGCAAAAAGCCACTTCATGAAGGCAAACCATTCTAAATCGTTTGCTTTGCTCAGTCAAAGGCTTTCACATCAGGTAACAAATCCTCAGGGTAGGAAGGGTGAGGAAGAAACAACTAAAACATCCTTTTAAGAAAGTCTGAATAGAAATATCTGTGCTGTACTGGGTGGAGTGATAAGGGACATGGTGTTACACAACCAAACATGTCTTAAACTTAAGGCCTTCAGAACTGGTATCTACAAATTCCCCTGAAAAACATAGGTTTTATTTAGTTTTAAGGAAAACAAATAAGGCACCACCGGAAAAAATAAATTTAGAAACACTTACTAGTACAAACATTTTTTCTTTAAAAACAACAAACAAAAAGGGATATTGCAGTTCCCCCTCTTCTTTTGTTTTTTTTCATTGGAACCCTAAAAACCTAAATCACAGAACATTTATTCTCCACAATAAGCAGAAAAAATCCCAAACACTCTTAAGTAGAATTAACCAATATCTGCTAATCCTAGAATCACAATAATAATTTAGTTTGATTGGGACCTCTGCAGGTCATTTATTCCAGGGCTGGCTTCAGTAAGAGAGATACTTAGGAAAAGAAAAAATTATGATCAACTAAAAGTTTCCACAGAAAACAATATCCTATGGCACTTTTTCAGTCAATTTATTTTTAATCAATTTGCATTTATGCATATTTCTTTAAAACAAATTTTCCTGTCCCTCTCACTACATTAAAAATCCACTTCTTCCATTGATTTGAGTCAGGTTTAGTTGTAAAACCAGGTGTATCAGCTTTTGTACTCTAGAATAGGCAAGCCAAATAACCACTAGATAGCAAAATCACAATTCCTGATCTTAAAACTCACTTGCCTTGAGCCAGAACTGCTGCACATCCATCCATACTCGACTGCAAAATAGTATTAAGTTATGCCATCAAGTTACAATAATACTTTTATATCTCAGCAGGTGGGCATTCAAGATTTTCAGGCATCCCTGAAAATTAAAATGAGGCAGAAAGCACAAGGATCTAATATATAAATGTACATATTTTATGGGTTTAGTTATAAAAATGTAAATTGGTATCTATACCACTTCCAAGGGGCAGTTTATTATTTTTCTTGACATTCTGAAGCAATTTTTACCATTTTCTAAGTACATTAAAATCATCAGTTAGTTGAAATACAGACCACAAAGGGAGGAACTATATGGGAAACATAGTAGGAAATTAGTAATGCCTTTAAATATGCTTTTGTAAACTAGCCTATGAACACATAATTTCTGAGTGTAGGTAGAAGGAAGTCAATTAACTGAGTACTAGAGAGCAAACCACATGAAAAACCATAAATCATCACTATGCACTTGATAAATAGAGGCAGTAAGAAAGTTGCTTGCTTGTGTCAAGAAAATTTGCACTTGACAAACTCTAAAGCAGTTAAGCTGGACACAAACTGTAAAATAGGTTTCAGGAAAAAAAAAGCAAATAACATGATAAAGCTCATGCTGCAACTTTCATTTTCTGGGTTTAGAATTAACTCTTAGTAAAACATTAATAATTTTCAGTACGTATATTTTCTTTTGAAACTTAAAAAAGGGAAGTAATACCTATGCTTGTTGGGTATGTGTTAGCATTCCAACACTCTCAGCAAAACTGAGGTTTCACTTTAGGGTCAGGAACACTCAGGGAAGACAATCGTGACCTCTGCTGTTGTTCTGCCTTGCTGGATACATGATGAATTTTTATAATGCTGATCAAAGGAGAGAAATTGGAATGGAGAGAAGGAGGAGAGGTTTGTTTGTATCTCTGAGACAAAAATGTCTCCAAGGACAGAACCGCAGGTAAACCACAAGCATTCATATTCTGAACAAGTGGCAGTAGTCAGCCCAGGCAGACTTCTTAAAAAAACCTTTACTCAAATCTGTTTAACAAAAAAACACGCTGAGAAGAATATACCCCTAAAGAGGGCAAGGCCCTTCTACCAAAATTACTTTGAATTTCTATAGTTTTAGCTTGCATTTTTGTTCCAAATTGACAAACATTTTTCAAAGAGTTTTAAGCTACAGAAATATTTTCAACAAAACATGCAGGTTGTAGCAGGCCAGAATAATAATTCTGCAATCAAACTTAACCTCAAAAAAATTATTTAAAGTTATTCAGCTGTGACAAAACCACTGCATTTTGCTTAATGATGCAGCAACAGAAAGCCATGTCATATTTCTGAATTAGCAGACCACTGAATTTAGAGAAAAATAATACAAGTTGAATGAAGTTAAAAACACTTCAAGGTATTTGTTTCAAAATTCTGAAAAACAAATGAGCATTTGGGGAATAATCAACTGAATACACGTTGCAATTTACTGCTTTCATCCTGTTGGGTTTTTTGTTATTGGACCAGATACTGTATGTTGGCAGGCAGGAGGCTGATAAATAAGGCTCTCCATTCTAAATGGAACCAAAAACCAAAGAGAAACACTACTACCTCATAAAAACAATGCCTGGAATATCTATTTTGCCTGTCTCAATGGAAACAATTGAGCAAGTAGTAGTTTACTGGTCAATATGCAGAAGGCTGAATCTAAATATATACACAAATAAATTTAACCATCAAATGCTCGATTAAAAACACATTTCAGAAGAAAGAAGAGACCTGAAACACCATGTTACAGAATATATAATGTAAAATAGACTAGAAACATATTTCAGGGTAAACAAGACACTATGATACCCAAAAAAGGATTGGTTTTCATGATATATTAACTTTTACATATCACTCAGATTCCCTTAGTGTTGTCTCCTACTTTTCCTTCCGAAGTAAACTTCTAACAGCCTTCAAACTAAGAAATGCTACCTGCAGGGTCACTGGGTCTTCAGAAATGCCTGCAGAGGTGGGACACTTGTTATCCATTTAGTATTTTTCACCAGGATGTATTTACTTAGAAGGGTGAACTAAAATGAGCCACAATCAGTCTCAAAAGAAGATGAGTTGTTCTATTTAAGAAGGCCCTCGGATGCTGCAATTTAGAATTTAAGAGTGAAATACAATAGTTTGAGAAGAATATACACATTTTCCTAAACATTTTACAATCACTTGTGCCCAGGCATATATTTGGAAAAATTGTCATACAAAATAATTATGACCTACATGGGAAGGAAAAAAAACAAAATCAAACCACAAACAAAAAACCCACAAAACTTCTTTGTACAGCTGGCAAACTTCCCTCTCCCTTCCATCCCATCTACTAGACATCTTTGCAGTATAGAAATCTGGGAAAATATAAAATTTTCAGGGTTCTGACAGACATATGGTGGCATGTTAAACTGGACAAGTATGAGCTTATGTATGTCTCACATGTGCCTAGGCAGGTTTGACAAAAACAGGCATGTACCATGCTTTTGTACCACTTACTGAACCTCTGCTAAGGCTCAAATTCAGCAGACACATCTGACTAGAAAGGCTTCATTCTGCTTCAAGCCCAGGAGATGACATGATCAAAGGCCTTGCTACAAAGGTGGCACAGAAATGAAAAACAACTGCTCTGCCAATAGGTACAGAAACTTGTTATAAAGTATTTGTCAATCTGCCACACAATTTCTTTCTCCACTCGTTATAGCAGAAAAGCACCCAATTAACCTGTATCAGATCATTGTCACAATTAGCACGCTATTTTAAGGTAGGATCTTGTGTTCTTCTCTGGCAGCTGAAATGCTCAAGGTGAAGCTAACTCTGAGATATACAACTTACTATTGACCAAATTCTCGGTGTCCTGTAAGCATGAAAAACAGTATTCAGCTATGAAAAGCTAAATCAGTCAAGTGAGGAAATAATTCACTGACCCAGTACATAGGCATAAACACCTGGTACAATACACAGTGAGGAATAGCTGTAATTATTATATAGCTGATCAGTGCTAAAGAGAGAAAATTAAGTTCATTTACTCGATAATTTACCACCATGTATTTCTTCTCAACTATCTCATATTATTCGGCACCAAGGCTTAAGCAACAGGCTCTAAACACTGGTTTTCACAATAAATATCACCAAAAACCAATGAAAAAAGTAGTAATTATGTAGTTAAGATTATTCAAATATAGAACCCAGGAAATTTTGTAAAACCCTTAGAATTGTTAGATGATCTAAACGAAAAGAGGACTTCTGTCTTGCTCTCATAAAGAAAGCATCTAAAATTGCAGTTAACTACATAAGTTTAAAGGTCACATTGAAAATTCCTTATCTGATACATACACCTTCTGTTCTTGGTGGACAAAGATTTCTGCTGACGTTAAAAACTGTAATTTGATCTTCCCTCCTGGCTTTGAAATGAATAATCCCAGCTCCAGCCTAACAGATTTCTCAAACTAAACTTTTCTGTAAAACGGTGGATCAGTGCAAACATTAACTGGCATGGATCCCAAATCCAGCCTGAAAAGTCCTGGGATTAGACTGTGTCTCCAACATGGTGTTTAGACAGTATTTCAACTTAAGATGACCAGGATCACATGGAACAATAGAAGAAATATGAAAAAACAATAAAGTAAGATGAAATATTTCTTTTCTTAATTTAAGTATTCCTAAAACTTATATTTATTGTGTATAATTTTGGAAAAAATCTTTCTGTTGTAACCATATATTGGATGCAAAGCAAGCTTTACAAAATGACAGCTATTACAAATGTTGGCGGACTTGTCCAGTACACAAGCACCACCTTTTGCTGCCAAGAGGTTTTATTTTAGGCTGTGTGGTACAACCAGCCATAGATATTCAGCTGCACTAAAGTGAAGTTGGTTTCAACAAATATTCAGAATATTGGGAGAAGCAAAACACTGGGCAGGACTTCTTTGTTTCTCTAAATGCTTCCTTTTGTATTTTCCTGATATTTATGTTATAACAAAAGTCCTGTTATATAGGAAAGCCACTATATCAATTGGAAAAACAGAGGAAACTGTTAGTTTTGTAAGATCTAAAAGAAGACATATGAAAAATTGCATAAGAAGTCACCAAGTCAAACAAAAGGTTAGAAAAAGATAACTTGTTTCCAGATACTGTTAAGTATTACTGCCAAACTGTCCACTGTTTTGCCAAGTAAACAGCTATTACTGAGTACTCCTTGTTAGCATCTGGAAGCAGTAGAGAAAAATAATACTACGACATCAGGGCTTAAAACCCACAGGTTTAAGGGGCTGGAGATCTCTTAATTTCTTTTTTCATGACAGCACTCAAGGGAACGATACAGTACAGAGTGCCATGAAGTCAAAAAACTGTCAGATCTCATGGCTCAGAAATTCTAAACTAAAAGAAAGGTAGTTCTACTTCCATGTTGCCACTGGCAAATTGTCAGTGTAGGTGCTGGGGGTCCACCCCAGCCGGCAGCTCAGCCCTATGCAGCTGCTTGCCCCCTCCCCTCGGTGGGATGGGGGAGACAATCAGAAGAGCAAAAGTAAGAAAACAGGTTACTATTTAAAATATATGAGACCCTGCAAACCCGAAAGACTGACATCTCTTGGGAAAAACAGCTTATACTCTCCAAACCCCACAATTTTCCTCCTAATAAAAAAATGAACCAATCACAGTTTACAGGTAGTAATCAGACTTATTTCATGTCAGCATAAGAGTTATGACAACTTCTAATTACTCTTTATACCAATTGTCTCAACAAAAATGAAAAATTAATAGACCAGGTTTCAAAATGTAGGTACTAGTATATACACACATAAACTCCTAATGGAATTTCAAAATGAGATTAAAGAAGATTACACTTACATAAGAAAGACCCTTCAAAAACAGATGGGATAATAGGTCTCATGGTACTTAAAATCCCAATATCCTAGGTCAGCCTGAATATGTCTGCATTTCTTTTCAGTTTCTTTGTGAATTCCAATATTTTGTCAACCTAGAAAATACTCTCAAAAATAGCAGTTTCATTTAGGCTATTTAAAATGTTATTTCTCTATTGCTTCTACCACATAGTGCGTGTGAACAACAGGATTCCCTCTTGATATACTTTCCAACTCCAAAGGAGTTTATGAAGTAAAAAGGTCTAGCAGGTGATCAAATTGGGCTGCTTTTGCCTTTACTTCATCCAGAGGGAACACTTCTGCGTCACAGCTCACATAAAACACTTTTGCAATCTGCTTTTATGCATCAAGGACAAAGCACAGATGATACCACAGCTCCACTTCCAAGCACAGATATGAACTGTATATTTACAACTGCTCATTCTCATGTAATTGCTCATTGTAACACTCTGTATGCATATCTGCATGCACAAGTAAGCTTTCTCATGTCTTCCACTTATTTCCGAGTTTGCCTGACACTTGCTAATTCTAGTATAAAGATAATCGTGCAAGATAAACACAGAGCCCAAAGTAATAACTCTGTCTTTCATCAGGGTTTAAATTAGACTCAACGTTCTGTTGTCAAGAGTTACGCCTAATGGCTGAGAGGCACACTGCCTTCCAACTTGCTCCAAGGACAGTACTTTGGAGCTGGAGCAGAAAACAGGGTTTGAATTTGCTGCATTTGTCTATTTTTATGCAGAAAGCCAAGACTACAAATACCACTCCAAAACTTCCCAACGCTGACTGGGATACATTCAGAAAACACACACTCTCTGCTTCTCTCAGCCCATCACATACACACGACAATAAACATTTACTCTTTGTCAGTTAAATTAAGAGATTACTACTAAGCACGTGCTAATACTTTCTTTAGTAGAGTGGCATTTTAGGAAGCACTGAGCAATTCTTCTCTTTCAGCACACCAAAAAAGCAAAACTCCTTTTGTTTAATTTCACCTGTTAACCAGCTAATTTCAGCCCTTGAGAGCTGCAGTCTAAACACTTGGACTGCCTTAACCAAGAACAGACTGAAGAGAAGCTGACTTCAGTATTTAACCTCACGTGTCACATACTTACATCTGGCATTTCTGTACAGTAGAAAGGGGTCCTGGAGCTGGAAATCAAGGTCTTTAGTAATAGGCTCCGTTCGATTTTCCATGCTCAGTCTGTTCATAATTGTGAAACCATGCCTTGGAGAAGCCGATCTGAAAATTAACAAGCAGAAATCCCATCAAGTCGAGGAAAAAAAAGAAATCACTAGAATTTCTTTCCTGTATAGTTCTCCAAATTTATTAATCTTTTATTATTATTTCTAAGAGGTACCACAAAAAACTGATTTTGTTGCCAAGGAAATAGCAATTGGCTCTTGCAGTATTTTGTGTAATCCTTTTAATTATGGCAAAACCCTACGTTATGTATGAGAAATAAACAGACTATCAGCATCACCTTATCCAACACCACCATCTATCCTATAGTTTCTTGCTGGAGTAGAAAGAAGCAATTAAAATAAGTCAGTCATGGGCCAGTGCAAGCATACTTTTCAATACTCTGGTTAACAATTGCAGACAGTAACAGTTACCCCAAAGAGGATTTTCCATGCCATCTAAAGTGTAAGAACAAAAGTGAGGGTGCTGGGAAACTGGAACAGGTTGCCCAGAACAGTTGTGGATGCCCCATTCCTGGAAGTGTTCAAGGCCAGGTTGGACAGGGCTTTGAGGAACCTGATGTAGTGGAAGGTGTCCCTGCCCATGGCAGCGGGAATTAGACCAGATCATCTTCAAAGGTCCCTTCTAACCTAAACCATCCCATGATTCTATGACTCTAAATCATTAGGCATGTTCATGGGGGTTACACTTCAAGTCATTTAGATAAAGGTGAGCTGTTAAATCCATCACGATCCTGACAGGAGATACTACTTCCAAACTAAGTATGACAATAAAGGAAAGACTATGGATAAACATTTGGGAAAAGTGCCATCTCTGGCAATTGCTGATGTGTGGATTTCTCTATGAAACCCAAAGCACAGGAAGCTGCATTACAGCATCGGAGTCAACAGAAAAATAAACAAAAGTGGAATCCTTGACAAGAATCCTTAATTTGCAGCAGTCAGCGCTTCACTTAAAACAAATAAACAGTCCACTTCCACTGGTGTTAACCCAGCTGGAAGTCTGACTTTTTGACTGTTCCTCAGAATTCACTAGGATGGGATGGGTAGTAAATAAGTTATCTCAAGTAAAATGGTCACATCACTTTACATTGTGACTACATAGAAACAACCAAGGCAACACCAGTGGTCTCCAACCTATGATCTGTTGGCAATGTCTTTTCCACAGAACTTTATAACTCTGTTCAAAGCAACAGCAAATTAAAGTTAAAACTGATGATGTATGATGTTACCCACAGTTCACAACCTGTTCCATTCTGTTGCCTGTAGGGCAGCCAGGCATCAACCCCTGCTCTAAATGGAAATTTCTTCAGGCAACAAAAAGAACAGTGAAAGATCACAGATGCAAGGAGTACCAGGTTACACGTTGTCAGTTCTTGAGCTTTACAACCAACATACCAGGAAATACTGCTGCTGTTCTGCAGCCCATAACTAGCCACATCCACCTACTGCTTGCACAACAAAGAGCTGGTTCTTTCCTCTCACGGTGGTAATTAGAAAAGCACCTGAAAGCAGCTTAGAAAAATTACTATTGACCATTTCCACTGCTGGTACAAAAGATCTCTACAGATTGAAACCAGCATTCCCACTTCACACAAAGCTCACAGACTCCTGGGCCTCTCTGTCAGTTCACACATATATCTCTCGCCTTCTCAAAACAATCTCTTGCTTTCTCAGCTCTCCTACAAGTTCCTCTTTGACATAAAAGTTGAAGAAGAAACTTTCTGCTTTGGTGTTAAACCCCGGCAGCTACTGCAAGATCTGCTGACTGTACTATTTTCCAACTTTAACAACAGTCACAGGGAAATGCTGGGGCACTAACATGGAAACTACAACATAGGGCAGGCTTCATAACAGAACAAATGTGCTAGAACAAGTGACGTAAAAATGATGTTCTGAAAAGCCACAATCAGAGGTGCTGCTAAAAGAAAGCATTAAAATCAGCCAAAATGTTGGATGAAATATGCATGAAAAATGAACAATCAGACATAAGTAGTATGAATGTACCCTAAGCAGGGAAAACAATGCTTCCTAAGTTGTACCATTCCCTTACTTTAAAGAATATCGTTATTTATTTCACTATTTGCTTTTTGTCCAGACACTTTTTACACTGCTACATCCTAATTAAACCAACACAAAAGATTTCTACAGTTTACCCATATTGAGATTTAAATCACATTTGGAAGTCTTATCAGAATACAAGGTGGTGCCTCCTTCCCAGTGTTTTCTTCCCTGCATTTGCTTCTACCAGTTTCAGTTTCTTTCCACCCTTGAACAAGGGGGAGCATTTACTTCATGACTTCATTTACTTCATTCACACTCCATCCCAGCTAGCTTTTCCATATCCACAGGTTATGGAAACATCCTGCAGACGTTAAAAGGTAGTGTCCTCACCTTGTGTAAACAAACAGCGTTCCCTCCACATCAGTCTTCTCCTGAAGAAAAGGAAAGTTAAGGAAGTTGAAATCAGGGCAGTGTTTTGCTCACTGTCAGTGAACCCCCCTTTATCTCTGTTTACCAGGACCATCAGTTTCACTTCTCTCATCCAAGCCACGAATAAATAAACCCAACTTCATCAGCTGGTGGTGAGAGGCTGGAGCCAGCACAGGTCACCACGCATCTGACCCAAGTTTTATGATAAGATATGGAAAGCCTAAATGCACGACACGGTGAGGCTAAACTGGATTAACCCTCCACTACACCCGAGGGCAGTGCACAGCCCAGAGTCAGGGAGAGGATTTTCCAAAGGGCACCTGTCCTCAGGGGCAATGTTTGGGACAGGTACAGGGGAAATGACACAAAAGGGAGGTTGTGCAGATTCTTCAAACATGGGCCCTAAGCCCCACCATTACAGCAAAGCAAGAATCACCTGGAAAGAGCCTGAATGTTAGATCACCAAAAGTTTCCCTGAGTTAATTAAGGTTTTAAATCTTACAACAATCTTTTTAGCATTGTTAACTCCTACACTCACTCTTTTGTACATGTTTGGGTTCCATTATAGGTGTTTGAAGGGCAGAGGAGTGTCTGAGGCCCATGTCCCAGGGTTAAACCCCAGCCTCCACAGACCTGGGTTAAACCCCAGCCTCCACAGACCTGGGTTAAACCCCAGTCTCCCACGGCTGTGGGTTAAACTCTGTCAGGCTTGGTGCTGTGACCACATCCCTGGGAAGCCTGTTCCAGTGCCCAACCACCCTCTGGGGGAAGAGTGTTTTTCTTCATCCAATCTAGGCCTCCCCTGACAACTTCAGGCCATTCTCTTGAGTCCCATTACTGGTCACCACAGAGAAGAGATCAGGGCCTATCCCTCCTCTTCCCCTCACGAGGAAGTTGTAGACCACAATGAGGTCTCCTCTCAGTCTTCTCTTCTCCAGAAGAACAGACCAAGTTCCCTCAGCCGCTTCTCATATGGCTTCCCCTCAAGGCCCTTCACCATCTTTGTTATTCTCCTTCGGACACTGGTTAAACTCCACTCTCCCACAGCCCTGGGTTAAATTCCAGTCTTCCATTGCCCTGGATTAAACCCCAGTCTTCCATGAACCTGGTTAACATCCAACCTCCCGTGGCTGCAAGTTAAACCCCAGTCTGGGGTTAAACCCCAGCCTTCACAGCCCCGTGTTAATCCCCACTCTTCGACAGCCCTGGCTAAACACCCACTCTCCCGTGTCCCTGGGTTAAACACCCAACCTCCCATGGACCTGGTTAAACCTCAACCTCCCATGCGCTTGGGTTAAACCCCAGCCCCGTGTTAAACCCCATCCTCCACCGCCCTGCCCCACAGGACACAACTCCTACATCCCTGCAGCCTCCCAGAGCCCACTCCCCGGGCCCTACGAAGCTGCTCTCAGCTGTGTCAGGCACACCCCTCCCTCACTCCCACCCTCACACCTCGGCCATGGCCGGGCGGGGCGGGGCGGGGGCGGGGCTCTCACGGCGGGGGCGTGTCCCGGCCGCTCCCCGCCCCGGTCCCCGGTGCGGCGGGGGTGTGTGCCTCGCCGGGCGCACGTACCCACTGGCTGGCGCGGTGTCCGAAGGTGTAGAGCGCCACCTGGCTGGCCACGTCCACGATGCCGCTGATGTAGGGGTCGTGCTGCCGCAGCGCCGCCAGGCTGATGTCCAGCCCCCGGCCCAGCGCCGCCGCCATCTTGCGCCCCGCGCCCAGGCGCGAGCAATCCACCACCGAGCGGCACCATCACCACCACCACCAGCGGGGTGGCGGCCCCGCAGCGGAGTGCAAGGCGCCGCAATCGAGCGCCGAGCGCCGCCGGCTCGGGATTGCCGCCGGGGTGTGTGGGAACAGGGGCTGTGCCGGCGGGGGGGAGGTACCGGATCACGGGATCACAGTCACAGCATAGTTAGGGGTGCAAGAGGCCTCTGGAGATCACCCAAGTCCAACCCGCCTGCCGAGGAAGGGTCACCGAGAGCAGGTGGCACAGGGGCGCGCCCGCGTGGGTTTGGAATGGCTCCAGACTCCGCGCCCTCCCCGGGCAGCCTGTGCCAGGGCTCTGCCGCCCGCAACGAAAGGAAGCTCTTCCCCACGTTAAGCTCGAAATTTTTTGGTTTAGTTTGCGGCCCTTGCTCCTCGCCTGCCGCTGGGCACCACAGGAAAGGGCCTGGCACCGTCCTCTGGACGCCCGCCTTGGAGGCATTTATGTGCATTGATGAGATCCCCGTCAGCCTTCTCTTCTCTGGGCTGAACAGGCCCAGCTCCCGCAGCCCCTTCTCACAAGAGAGATGAGTCCCACGAGCCTGCCCAGCTGGAGCAGGAGCAGGGGGCACCACAGCAGGCGGGCTCAGGAGGGCAGGGAGCTGCCAGCCCGGATGGAGCTGGAGCCACGCGGGCTCAGCCTGGCACATGCACAGGAGCGTGTCTGTGTGTCTGTCTGTGCTACTGGGTCCAGGTCTGGGCTCCTCAACTCGAGAGAGACAAGGAGCTGCTGGAGAGGTTCCAGCAGAGGCCATGAAGGGACTTATTGGAAGGGACTGCAAGAGCTGGGCATGTTTAGTCCAGAGAAAGGATGACAGAGAGGATCTCATCAATGCATATAAATATCTCAAAGGTGGGTGCCAAGAGGATGGTTCCAGACCCTTTTCAGTGGTGCCTGGTGACTGGACGGGGCATAATGCACATAAACACAAGAAGTTTCACCTCAACAGGAGGAAGAACTTTACACTGAGGGTGGCAGAGCCCTGGCACAGGCTGCCCCGGGAGGGCGTGGAGTCTTCCTGTCTGGAGCCATTCCAAGTCCACGTGGACGCATTCCTGTGTAACCCGCTCTCAGTGACCCTGCCTTGCCATGGGGGTTGGACTGGATGACTTCCAGAGGTCCCTTCAACCCTAACGATTCTGTGATTCTTTATGGACACTCTGTGTGCCTGCAGAGAGAGAGATGTGTGGGACTGAGCAAAGCCAGCAGGTGTGTCTGTAACCACAGGAATCTGTCAGGATGTGTGTGCTTCCCATGGGCTCAGCCGTGCACCAGCACAGTGCACGCTCAGCACTCGGGACGGGGAAAGAAGTTGGTTCAGAGCTATGAGCACACACCGTCTGTGTTTGCTGGCACACACTCACAGGCTCCTGCATCGAACTGAAGGGAACAGGATTGTAAACTAAACCATATACAGCCCTCTTGTAGATATAGATATATATATGTGTATGTATATACACTCATACATGTGACAAGCAGCTGAAACCTAAACAAGCATACTATGATACAGAGATATACAAACCACAAGCAACAGATGGACAAGACCAAGAATTCAGTTACCACATTTTCCTGTCAGACACACATATTTATCATTAATCTATTGATACCAACAGTTTACAGCAAATACTCAAGCTTTATGAGGCATGCAAATAAACTCAGCACATACTCATATTGAAAAGATTTGCTTAACTGTCTGGCCTGAATCCCCAGCGAGAGCAAATTATTTTTACTTCATCACCTCAGACTGACGTAGCAGTTTTGGAAGGAAACACTACCTCCTCTATACAGAAGCAGTAGGGCGATATATTTACTTCCAGAGAATGGGATACCCTGGAATAACTCAAGGCAAAGGTAATGGACACTGTCTAAATTGTTTACAATATTCCTGACATGACATTTTTAGAAGGGGAGTATCTGGACAAATGGGATGAGGGCTGCCATTTTATTTTCTTCCCTCCTTTTCACTCTAGGCCAGACGGAGCCTGTGGGGCAGAGTGAGGAGTAGCATCTGGTCTGAGAGCAAATGGGCAAGCCCAGGTGAAAAAGCTTCCATAGTGTGAAGTGGGGATAGGAGCAAATTGAGAATTCATAGTATTAAATGTAGGAACAGTGAGTCTCTTGAAGGGAGCTAGAAATGGGCACATTGTCAAAAAGGACAGAAATAAAGACTGGGTTTTGGGACTTAGGAGAGAATGTGTAGGTTTTATTTTATCACAGGCGGCCACTAAAAGTTGCATCACTAAGAATAAGGACCTACAACTTGCTCTGCAAGCATACAGTGAAAGAGGAAACATCTGAACACACTCTTTAGTTATAATCCATCTCATTCTTGGTTCCTCCTTTTCTAAAGGCATCTTGTTTCATTTGGGGCTGTGATGAAACACCACTTTAGAGTTTAGAATTTGATAAGTGTTTTTTGTTATATTCTTGGTAGGAAAAGGCTCTAAGCAGTTCCGTTGGAAAGCTCTGACTGACTTATAGATCCTGTAATATCAAAGAAGATATATGGGCTCATAGTGGACAAGGAAAACTGCTGTCCTTAATCTGGAAATGACCAGAGTAGAAAGGCAAAAAAGTAATATGTAGGAAAGATAAGTCATGTTTCTCAAATAGCTAACAGATGCACAATAATTTCTTTTTGCTGATTAGATAGTTCTCAATTCACAGTTTCCAGGCACCCCTAATCACATTCCTCCTCATGTGCTGGGGTTTCTCATTACCACCATCTTCAATTCTTTGGCAATTCTCCTGCTTACACAAAATCCCAACTTGTCACCAAGGCTTAGAAGTGTGAAACTCTTGAAGTCCCACTCCTGGAGTTTCCCTTTCCAGATGCTCTTGCTTCCTCCAACAATAATACAAAAAAGGTGCCCTGCCTTTTCCTTTTTCTTTTCCTTTTTCTTTCCCTTTTCCTTGTTCTTTTCCTTGTTCTTTCTCTTTTCCTTGTTCTTTTCCTTGTTATTTTTTCTTTTTCTTTTCCTTTTCCTTGTTCTTTTTCTTTTCCTTTTTCTTTTTCTTTTCATTTTTCTTTTCCTTTTCCTTGTTCTTTTTCTTTTCGTTTTTCTTTTCCTTTTTCTCTTCCTTTTCCTTTTCCTTTTCCTTTTCCTTTTCCTTTTCCTTTTCCTTTTCCTTTTCCTTTTCCTTTTCCTTCTTTTCCTTTTCCTTTTCCTTTCTTTTTCTTCTTCTTTTTCCTTACCTTTTTGTTTTTTCCTTCTCTTTTTCTTTTTTTTTCTTTTTTGGTGGTAGTGTGGTGGGGTGCGTATTGCAAAAAGTCCCATAATGAAGAGAGTGTTATAGAAATTGCATTTCAAAGGCTACTTATTTGAATTAAGAAAGGTACTCATAACTGTTATCGGGTAGGAGAAAGGAGTATTTAGAAGATATATTGCAGCCCTGTTCCATCTGAAAAAGAAAATGTTGAAAGCAGAAATAAGGTACCTTTCAATTGTTGCAACTTTGTTTCTTTTGTTGCCTCTTTTTTCAGACCAAGCAGTAAGTAATAATTAAAGCCTTACATATTTGTTGTGTTAGAGAGACTGACTGGCTCAAGGTTATCTCCTGTGCCCTTCTCTTGACATAGGAAGGCTGTAGAGTGTCCTGTTTCCTTGAGGTCCATGGAGGAAAATTCAGCTGTGAGGTTAAATATCTTGAAGTAGGCATGTAAAAAATCTTGCCTGTCTGTTTTCAGTGCCCTGTTTGCAGATGCATTTTTAGTACTACTTTCCTCCCAGATCGCTGTGCCCCTTCCTAACACAGCTGGACAGACAATTCCTTCACCCTGTGTTTTTGAGTCAGCAAACCTGTCAAGCTTCTGATCAGGCCTTTTTTTATATTTTCTGCTGCACTGCGAGGTGGTTTCAGCTGGTTCCAGCTGTTTTCCTGTATAAGTGGGATGTAATTTCTCCTTCCATTTAGCCTGAAGTAAATATACTTAATAAAGCCATTAGCTCTGCCCTGCTTTATGGGATCACTTGATAGTAGACTAAAACTTTTCCAATGAAACAAGATGCTGTTAAGAACAGAAATGCTGTGAATTCTCACTGCATCTAAAAACTTGGGGATTTTTAGCAAAAATGTCACATCTTAAAAGATTGATTCTTTAAACTGTGGTTATTTGCTTACAGTCAGTAATCCAGTAGTCCATAATAACTATAAATCGACTTTGAATGATTTTGCTGTAATTCTGTTTATGAAACAAAGTGATTTTATAGCTTTCAAAATGTCATAATTTCATGAAGTATATTATTAGAATGTCACTTTTTTGTCTTCTACCTACCTGGATACTATTATGTTAAAAAAAACCCCAATACCCACACCTATGCTTTTGACATGATATGAAATGTGTTTTGTGTGGGTAATATTCAGAGTGATTTAAGGCAAAATCCACACAGCATGACATTCTGAAGGTCTCCTTTAATAACACAGGTTGGGATGGTCAGGCCAAACCCTTTCACAAGGGTTGTTCAAGCAGTTATTTAACCTTCCGATTCAAGAATCTGTGATGCTTGTAAAGACTGAGCCGTGCTTCCTACGGCAATCACACCCTACTGACACTGAGGGTGTGATTTTATGGGGATGCATTTGGTGGCACTGCTGGGGATGTGCAACCTGTGTGCCAGGCATTCAGCCCTGCCATTCTGGCACCTTGGTTACTGCACTGGCACAGGTGTGTACGTGGCCTCAGCATGAACCAGGCAGATGGGGGAAATGAACTGTGTGAGAAACAAGTGTTCATGCTCCCCCTGAGATCACAGCCTCCCCTGGCTGCCTGCCTACCTGTTCACATTCACTCCCTTCTCTGAGCAGCACTTCTTTTAATAAACGGCAGGAATCACTTGAGCCAGGGGAGTGCTGAACACCTCATTTGTTTCACTTCCTCTTCCCCAGCCCATTTGGAGTTGTTATTGCATGGTAGTTGCCATTTCCTTTTTATTTCTTCCCAAAGGCTGCCATAATTTTCTTCTCGCTCTGGCTGGTGGCACCACTGCTTCCCCTTCTAGAGGAGCAGCATTAATAAGGTCCTCTTACTCCATCCAGGGCCACTTAAATACCTTTGTGTGATGCTGTCCAGCATGGTGGCTTCCTGGGAACAATGAGTTGCTCTCGTGGAGCCAGAATGATCTCACAAGGCTTGATTACCCATGCCCCCCATATATTCTGGGGATGTGCTTTCAGCTCTGCAGCGTGGTAGCTCTCAGCATTTGGGAACCAGTGCCTTGTGGTGCATCCCTTCCCAGGCACATTTGAAGTATATGGTGTTTTCAGCCCACGTTTATTAGAGGCTCTCATTAGTTAGCACTGGAACACTTTCCTCATCCTCAAAAGTCGAAATTCTCGGTTGCACCGTTGGGCCACTTCTTAACTCCAGTCCTAATGGTTAAAATAATGTTAGTCTTTTTGCTAGTAATTTATTACTTGCTAAAGGTTCCTTAATGAATATCAGGTCAGACTATTATAGTTTCATCTGCTGCTGTTATTAAAATATTCTCTCTCTGCACTTTCATTCCAATTCAAAACAACCTTCCCCCCTGCCCCCAAATAAACCCCAGCGCATTAAGTTATTAGCAGGCGCACGTGTGTCTGTAATGTTGTTCCCTGGTGAAGTTTATGAGATTGTTTTGAGATTTTCTACAAATGTTAGTCCACACAGAAGCGGGATAATGTTCTTTGGCATTGTTGGGTTTGAAATTCTGATATTATACATACTGTGTATGAAATAATTAGCTATAATTTACTATGATTTTCAGTTGGAGGTTGCATTTTTCCTGTATATAAGAGCCTGGGCTTTTACCAAAGGACATTTTCTTTCTCTGACTTACATTTTGCTAAGTAATTCTCATAGTAAGTAACTCTAGACATTTCTTTTGTTGTACATTTATTTGCAAGGTATTGAGCTTTATCTTTTTGATAGGCCCAGCCTCTGCCAGCTTGAGGAGAGCAAAAGGAAAGTTCTCTGCTATCATTAGTAGAGCTACAGTTTTTTCTTTCTAACTTCCTATACAGATATTACTCTTATGGAGTGAAGAATTCTTTTTGATTTAACTTTAGTCACTTTTCTGAGGGCATAATCTGAGATGAAAAAATAAATTTAACACCAGGAAAGGCTTATTTCAGGAGGAGGAAGGGAGAGGCTGTACCAATATAATTGTATTGAAATGTAGTGTTATTCAGAAAAAAAAATCTTCCTTCTGTACATTTAATCAGTATTAGATTTTCAGTGTTTTAAGTAACTATATGATATCAGTGTTTTATCTTTCAGAAGAGCAGAAATGAGAAAATGATGAACCTAAAAAAGGTCTTTGTGGAATATCTGTGGAATATTTTTCCCAGGTAATCTAGTTGCCACAGTAAAATGTGTTGCCTTTATCCACAAAATTTGCCTGACTCCTAAGGCTATACATTTGTGAGTATGATTCTGTCAGATCTCTTAATAAAATTCTAGATTTCATCCTCCAGTCTCTCTCTAGTGCTGGTAATGTTCAAAACATTGTTGATTTTCCTGCTGTAACAATGAAAAAATATTGTCAAAACTTACTGGTTTTCCCCCCTTCTTTCTTTATTTAATGTAGCAGAATTCACTGACTTCAATAACATTTATCATAAGGTTTACCTGTGCAAATTCCTTTGCATCACCCCCATACTCCTTTAATTACAGTTTAAAAATTAACACTGGATTTTATTATGAGAAGGCAACTATTTTGGGCCAGTATTTGGGTTTTTTTCAGTAATTTTTTAACCACAATTGTACGTGCTTAAGTTCAATAAAATATTATTTATAGCCCTTACCTTCTTGCTATCCTGATAAACTGACATAAACTGTTTTGATCCACCGGCTTCATTCTTTGCGCAGTTGATTGGCTAGAAAAACCACTAAAATACTGAAGAGCATAAAGCATTCCTGCTGTTTCCCGTAGGTTAATAAGAT
Organism: Neopelma chrysocephalum; assembly: GCF_003984885.1. Classification (NCBI taxonomy): domain Eukaryota; kingdom Metazoa; phylum Chordata; class Aves; order Passeriformes; family Pipridae; genus Neopelma; species Neopelma chrysocephalum. The sequence continues at coordinate 29,146,566 of NW_020897714.1, forward strand.
ATAATAGCAATTATATCTTACCTAAGGTAATACCTTTCCAACCACATCTTTCTGGTAATCACCATTTAATTTGGCAGAATCAAACACCTGTAGATCTACAAGAGCTATTTTCCAACTAGTTACAGGGAAGATGGCCCCATTTAATTAATTCCTAACATGGAAAGTTTCATTAGATAATTACATTAAATCAGGACCTCGTTTTCACACCTCACTTAGCAGAGCAGCTCTTGCCGTATGAAGGCAATGGAGTCGGCACAGAGATGTGACACTGTTGCTGCTGCAAAAGCAGCTGATACTGCTGGGGGAGTGTTTGGGCTGAGCCCAGTCAGGAGGCTGGGATGGGGTGGAATGGGGTGCACTGGGAGCTGTGCCTGTGGTGCCAAAGTATCCCTGTATAAAAATGAGTTCTCTATGTTCAAATCGGCTTTTGGTTGAGTCAATTGAAGTAAGGAAAAGGTCTAAATAGCTGTTATACCTGTAGCTGTTATGTTACAGTGTTAGTTTATGAAAAGAATTTGCATTATTGCCTTGTCAACTGACAGAAGTATCTTCTTGGTGGTTGTTCTCTTGTTTGTTTGGTCTCTTGTTCATTTGTTTTAAATGAAGAACGTTGGTGCTTGTTAAAGACAGATTTTCACAGCTTTAGGCGTGAGTGAAGTTGGAGTGTTGTAACAATACTGGATTCTAAAGAGCAGATAAATGAGGATAGAAGGAAGGATCCTTAAAGTTAAAACAATCCAGCAAATAAAGTGGGATCTCTGTCTCAAATATTTCCCCAATCCTTTTGTATTTTTGATAGCTGCCCATGAATATTGCCCTGGGGAAATCCTTGTGATGCTAATGACTATTTCAGATCTGCTCCTGCAGGTGGGCAAAGCTTCTGAAGGTTCTCACAAATACATTTTCTGTAGTTGAAGTTAGGCTTAAAAGCTACTGTGTCTTTTAATGTGAGATCACCTAACTTATTATAGCATGGTCTTGACATTTTGTTGTAACATGTCGAGTGATCATTTTTATTAGTTACTGGCTTTGTTTGGCTAGCAAATATCAGTGTGAGATTTGTTTTAAAGTAAACTTCCTTTCAAACTGAAAATTGACTTTTTTCTTTTATTATGCAGCATATTGTAATGAGGATCCCCAATTATCTCTATGCTTTAAATGCAATTCCTTGCTTCTTCCTGGAGCTTAGAACTGGTTCATTTTGATTTTATTTCCTCATTTTGGTCATTATTTTTGTTGCTTTAAGGTTTCTGGGTATGGGAAGAAAGCCCTGGATAGAAAAACGAGCTCAGATTTGTGTAACTGTATCAGAAGATGAAACTTGATAACAGTTGAAGTGTTGCCCTTGGAAACAATGAATGCAGTCTATCCCTGGTTTTCGGGAGGCATGGATTTGGGCAAAGGCACCTTCCAGCAGGCAACCAATAGAAGAGATAAGCACTTTGAATGAGATTTTGAAGTGGAAACTAAAGGTATTAGCACCACAAACCTCCAGTGAATATGTGAGTCTGGGTTTATTACACTTGTGTGAATTTGTTTCCCTCGGTGAATTCTGAGAGCTGTGAAGGCATTTGGCTGTCCCTCTGTTACAATCTGATTTTGTCATTTTCTGGTGAAGCTGTGCTGTGTCTTCTGTCAGATTACATTTACAGGCATATTACCTCGCCTGGCTGAAACATGAACTACATGGATTTTTCAAAGAAAAGCTTCTACAAGCATAACAGGACAAAGTTCCCCCTCCTCCCCCTTTATTTTTCCTACTGGTTTGCCCAAATCTGTTAATTTTATTATCATCCTAAATTACTCTTACAATCGTCAGATGAACTTGCCTTGTGATCTGCAGTGAAATTGCTGTGTCACTGAAGCACTAGTAAACCTAAAAAACTGTATAAAACTAAACCAGGTTCAGGACATTTTTGTTAGGTGCTTCTGTTATTTACTTTTGACTTAGTACTCAAATTTTACGTGGCTTCTGAGGGAGTTCTGTTATTAAAATATCAGGTAATGCAGTAATTCATAGTGCTCTCAGAATCACAGAAGGGTTCAGATTCTTGAGGTTGTGTTGTTCAACATGATTATAAAGGAGAGGCAAGGATTGGAAGAGAAATAGTGAGAGTTTTGTGTTATTGTTGGTACAGTACATGAGCATACAGACTGGGGAAGCAGGATGCATGAATCACAGCTGATGTGATAAGAGGACATAAGAACCAGGAAGAATGGGATGGAGGACAGGAGGCAGAGCTGAGGTGGAGCAAGGCTTGCTGTGGTGGAGGGCAGGATTAGCATGGGAGCAAAACTGAAGGAGGTTTGCAGCCAGAATGAAACACCTGCTAGGAATAAAATGAAATGGAAAGGCCAGAATTGTGCAGATCTCAGGGCAGGAAAATTCAGGTAGATTCTATAATATGCGGTTTTGGTGGCAGGAAATGCTGAGCACAAGGATGGGTAAAGAGTGTTCTGTCATTACCGGAAACTGCCCTTCTGCCATGACCATTTTTTAGGTCACTTTAATTGCTGGTTGTGACATGACCTAGTTGGAAGTGGTTGCTGTTACGGAACACAATGTATGGAGAGTCTCTCCTCACGCAGCACCGAGCAATTAGGAAGCAGATACAGCATCACATACATTTTCTGTCTCTTTGTCTCCGAGTGGTTTCTGAGGGATACAGAACAACAGCAATTTTCTCTCGAGGAAGAAAGGGACACAGACTTAACAGCCGTAGGAGAAGTTGACTGACCATCAAAAGAAATGTTGTAATGATTGAGGAAGAATTTATGAAATGATAAAGCCTGCTAGAAGCATCTCTGTTTTCCCTACTACTTGGCAACAGTTGCCACAAGATGTAGAAGCCCTCTGTACAGTTCCAAGAAAGATGATACAGTCAAACACTTTCAAATGTCCAGGTATTGTTAACTCCAGCTGATAAATAGCAGTTACATTTTATCCTAAAAGTCACACTTTTCCTAAAAGTATGTCAATAGAGACTGCTGTTTGAAATGTGGTTTAAGAAATAGAGGGAGGAAAAGGCGTGAGGTGCTATTTTTAACATTCTGTCTTGGATATTGCTGTTTGCAAAAATTATATAAACCAAGCTGTTTTGTCTGAGCTTTAGGTATATGTATGTGTGTTTGTATACAAAAAAGCCACAGGCCCAAAAGGAGAGAGCGGCTTATTTTACTTATCACTAAAAATTTCAAGCAATGAAATGATGTAAAGCTTTTCTGAAATTTGTTTTCCTCTAGCATCTGGTTATCTGCATTAACTCCATCAGCGATGACTCCATTTTCATTCAGTGTAAGTCAATAGGATGGCTTGACTTATGGGTTTTTCCTTTCACATGGCAAATCCATCTTGCTATACCTAGGAGAGAGTGAAAACCACATGAGTTTTGTAGTTTTATTTATTCTGAGGTGTCCTACAGTACTGAGGAATATGATCTTTGTTCTGTGAATGAGAATACTGTACTTAAACTGCTACACTAACAAGAAAAAAAAGGATACCAAATTTGCCTTTTCTGTAGATGTGCCTCTGAACAGATCTTTGATTTAAACTAAAGTGGTAGCAACAGGAATGGAGATTCCACAGCATTTTTGGGCAACCTGTTCCAGTGTTTTGTTTCATCCTCACAATGAAAATTATTTTCCTTGTGTCTAATTGGAATTTCCTCCTTTAGGACTTGTCTGCTGCCTCTTATCCTTTCACTCTGTACCTCTGATAAGAGGCAGACACCAACTGCTCTCTGCTCTCCCCTTGAATACCTGAAGGCAGCAACAAGGTCTTACCTTAGCCATCTCTTCTTCAAGCTTAACAAGCCCAGATTTCTCAGCCTGCCCTCAATACATCATGTGCCTCAGCCCCCTAATTCTCTTTGAGGCTCTGGACTTCTTCCAGTGCTGTGGTGTCTTGTACTGAGTAGCCCAAAACTAGACGAGGTGTTCCAGTTGTGGTCTCACAGAATGCATTCTCTGTAACCTGCTGACAACATTCTTGCTAATTAGATCTGGGATGTGGTTGATCTTCCTCAATCAGGACATGCTGCTTGCTCATGTTCAGCTTTTTGTCTACCAGGACACCTGACTCTTTTCTGCAAAGCTGCTTCCAGCCTCTACTGGTGCATGGGATTATTCCACCCCAGGTGCAGGATTTTGCGTTTGTGATTTGTGCTAGTCCAGGGAAATTTTAATCTTCGTGGATCTAGTCTACATCTCTGACATTTGGCTGCAAAATAGTATGGGAGACTGTCAAAGGCCTTGCCAAAGTCAAGGTAAGTGACGCCCTCTACTCTCCCCTTGTCCACAGAGCCAGTCATCTCACCACAGGAGGTAGTCAGGTTGGTGTGGCATTGTTTGCCTTTGGTAATTCCAATCTGGCTGTTCCTTTTTATCCTTTGTGTGCTTGAATATGGTGTCTGAAATTACTTCCTCCATGATCTTTCCAAGAACTGAAGTTAGATTGACTGCCCTACAGTTCCCTGGATCCTCCTTCTTGGAGATGGATGTGATGTTTGTCTTACCAGTCGTCAAAAACCTCCCCTGATAGTCATGACCTTTTAAAAATAGGAGAGTGACCTTGCAGTGACATTGGCCACCTCTCTCCACACCTTCAGATACAGATCATGTAATTCCAGGAATCTCTCTATGTCCAACTGGCTTAAGTGCTCCAATCCCACACACTCATGCTGGGCTCGGAGACTTCAAAGGCCTAAAGACAAACCTTACTAGGAACTAAAAAACCAAAATAAAACCAAACCCTCCCCCTCAAAACCTCAACAAAACCAACATAAAACAGTCATTAAGTATCTGAGCCATATTCATGTCCTTTGTCACTGCTTTCCCTGCCAGACTGAGCTGTGGGTCCACATTCTTCTCAGCCTTCCCTTTGCTGCCAAAGGGAAGAAAGGAAGCCCCTCTTTTCTTTCATCTCTCACTTTTTTCAACTACCTCTGAGCTTTTGCTTTCCATCTCTGTGGTCTTGGGCTGTGTCTGTGTATTCTTCCTGTGTACCCTGCTGCTGCTTCCACCCTCTGTGTACTTCCTTTTTCCCATTTGAGCTGAGATGGGAGTTCCCTGTTCATCCATGTTTTCTGCCATGCTTGCTTCGCTCCTGCCTATCCTGTGCTCTGTAAAGGGGATCCACAAGGACCAACTACATGAACTGGGTCACTTTGCCCTGAAGGGCAGTCTTCTATGGGGCCCTCCCAGCATATTCCTAAACAAACTGAAATACAGTCCAAATTCCAAAGCTGTAATTCCAGTATTTCTCTTGCTCACTTCTTCAAGGAAGTTGAACTGCAGAATATCATGTTTGCTGCATCCTAGGCTGCCCTCAACCTTCACATTGCCCAGCTTTTCCTTCTTTTCTGTGAACACCAGGTTGAATGCCTCTCCTAGTGATCTTGTAGATAATCTGCATCAAGAAATTGTCATCAACATCTTTACATGATTATTCATGAGAAGGATTTGAGTTCATGAAATGTCTGTTTCAAAATTACAGACTAAAGAAGTTTGAATAAGTTTCCCAAACTACTGGGTAATTATCCTAACAGAACCATTTAAAGTTCTTCCGCTCCTTGTATTAATAGGAGCCACAATATTCCCATGCTGACTGTGAGAGGAAAAATCAATATCAGCAAATGTGCATTCATATTGATTTATCTTCCCTTTTGGTTTTCTAATTTAGTAAAGGCTACTAATGCAACATTACATAAAGATTCTCAGGAGAGTAAGAAGGCCAATAAGAGCAGGTATTGCTCTTTGTTCTGGGCAAGTGAAGTGACTTTACAGTTCATAGTCACCTGTTGAGTTGCCCAGTAAAGAAAGTCCAGGGTGGAATTTTGAGCCATGTATCAGAGGGTGTCATTCCAGGGAAAGGGACTAAAAGTAGGCATCAAGGTGACTTTTTGGAATGCAGGCCCAGCATGCTGTTACAATATACATATTAGAGAGGAGAGCTCTAAGGAACCAAATACTAAGAATTTTGTTTTCCACAGAGTATTCCAAGAAACGTTGTACATGCATTTGACTGTTCTGCTATACATGTTTGTTCAGAGCAGTCAGTAACCTTTGTCAAACCAGGTTGGAAAAGGGTTTTCAGGTCATGTGCAAATTCTTATTAAACATTTGATTTTTAATATATTATTTCATGTGTTGTATGAGGAAAAAGGAATGCATTATGAAAATTATCATCTTGTTTCAGTGACTTGTTCTGAACAAAGTGAAGAGAAGCAAATGAGGGGAGAAAATACTTCTCCTTATTTGAAAAATGAAGGTTATGACTGTCCAGAACACCAGAAAGTTGTCTTATAGGAAAATGAGTAATGTATACACATACATGTAAAATCTTTAGAGATGAAATTAGGATATGATGTAGTGCAAGCTATTGAGTGTTTGAACTGATATACAGCTTCAGAAACAGAACTTTTTCATTTCTTTCACAGTGTACACTTAGCACAGCTGTATCAATCTTGTAACACTATCTCAAGATATTCCCCTTGTAATAAAAACATACATATTCCTTGTTATGTTATGAACATGGAAGTGCAACAGGTTACAAAATGGGAACAGCATTATCTGTGTTCTTCTGTCCATCATCTACTGACACAGATTCATGATTGGAAGTATTCCACATAGTTGGGGTTTTTATGCCTTCCCTTTTTGAGGATAGGACATTCATGAGGACACTGTCAAAAAGTAGGACATTTTCTTATCCTATTGAAGGACAAGGAAAACAGCGGATTACTGAAAAATAAGACTGAATAATTAGGTCATTGAAGGTCCAGGCTCATAGAGGCTTTTAGTGTCCCAGAAGAACAGTTGATAATCTGCAGCTGAAAAATCACACTTTGAGGATGATTGTGAAAGTTGAGTTCTGTCTTCCAAGGCCCAAATTCCTAGGTTTTTTTTTCAATTTCTATTGAATTTGCCTATCAAGACATTCTAGTAGAGCAGTAAACGTAAGAACAGCCTTTGTCCCTTTCTAATTGATGGAAAATTAATTTTCATTAGTCGCCTTCACTGGACCATCCACAAGCTCTTGCTTATGAAGGAGAATTACATCTTGATTTGGAGTACCAAATGATAGGGTGGCTATCTCCAAATAGCCATGACATCATAGTTTGAAAACAACTGTGTTCAGACTGCTCTTTCCCTGTTGTCCATCAGCAAAGACCGTGAATCCTGATGGGACTTAGAGTAATACGAGTTTGGTTCACTATAAAGATCTGCTTTTTACCTAGGGGAAAAGATTCTACTGTAAACGCAACCTCTTTACTCAGTCCTTTGGTCCCAAAGGTAGAGAAGATAAATCAATATCACAGAAGTAAGGTATTCCAGCGGTTCTGTCAGAAAGTAGTACTTGAATATGATGTAAATATTATAACTCCATGGAAACAGAGTTATGAGGTTACTCAGGCTTAATTCTTGTATCTTTCACATCGTCTTTTGGAAATAATTTTCTTGCTCTGTATCTCCTGAAATACTCTTGTTGTTACTGCACAGTTTATTCAAACAGCTGAAACATTTCTATTCAGAGAACTTATTTTACCATTTGAAAAACGGGAGTAACATATAACAAGTGTAGGTGCTTGTCTTCTCATGGCAGCCCTGGAGAGAAAACAGGGGCTACACCTGCAGAAGGTGTGGAAGCTACTTTCTCTGAGCAGGAGAGTGTAGAGATGCAAGTGTTACCTTCTAGTGTAGCTTCTAAGGTCAATGGCTCCTCTCTTCTAGGATGTTTCTGGCCCTATAGCTTGTTCTTTTTCCATACTGAACATATGGAAACCACAATTCTTTCATGGAACTTTAACTTGACAAGATTCAAGTCATGTACATGACAGAAGGCCTTGAAATCTGGGCAACGTTGCTTGTCAGATTGCAAGTCCTGCCTCTGAAGCATTTATTACCCATTTTCATGGGGAATTTCTACTATGTGAATTTTTGAATGTTGTAAGATAAAGCATAAAATAAGATAAAGATAAAACTCTCCTCTTAAAAATGACTTGGGCTTTTTTTCCTCCTGAAACTTGCAGAATAAATTCAACTTGCATCCTGAGAAATTTGAATCCAGGTAGTTAAAACTTTGCTATCACAAATGGAGAAGAATGTCTTTTCTTAGTCTTGCCTTGTACTTGCATTGTGTAAAGGAGGGTTATATTTAAATGAAAATCAAATTGCAGGACACTATTTAGTAATACTATAGTTCATGTGTACTAATATGGATTTTCAGTTTTTTCATTACAAGATCTCAAAAAACTTCACAAATATTATCTCAGTGAGATTCAGAAATACTATATTCATCTTATTTTAAAAAAAATATGATGGGAAAGGCTGCAGTTGTTCAGTATGAGTGAAGAGGCAAGATGCATTTGAGGTTAGAGATGAAATAATTTATCAAGTCCTTCCTGTTAAACTTTGAATCTGCAAATTTGGGGAAAATTTAGTAGTTCCATTTTTGCTTAGGATGGGTGCATTATTCACTGAAGTGAATGTGACTCTTTAACTTCGGTAAATTTTGAATTAGGTCTCTTATTGTTGCTTGCACAGTCATAAAATCTTGCTTAGTGGCAAGAATTTATATGTTTTCCTTTTACCCTTCGTGTTCTTTTGTAGGTAATGCCTGGGCATGTCCCGCCCAAGTCCCTGGTCAGTAAATCAACAAGTATTTCACATATTCACCCCATCATTTTGGCCCACTTAGTGCAAAACCACAATCACCTGTGATATCTTGTTTTCTAGAAAAATGCTTGTCAAGACAAAGACTAACTTGGAAATAATTCCAGATAGTTTCTAACAGAGGACTCTCTCAGTGCCCTTCCTTTAAATAGGCTCTATTGACTGTAAGTTAAAGGGACACTGTCAAGCAAAAATTTGCATGGGGAAAATTTTTAATGCATTTTAACCCTAGGCCTGCATATGTTAGAAATATTTTTTAAAAATCAATACTGTTTGTTTATATTTTGCTTAGGCTTCTTATTACAGTGATCAGTGTCATTCTTCATTTGCAATAATTTTCATCTTCTACTTCTAATGCACTGGTCAGGAGTTCATCTCGTGTAGCTTGGTGAAGTTATTAACCTCCTTACTCTCAAGGATTTGCCCATATTAATGAAATACCTCTGAAGATACCTAATATATCATCTGTCTGGACAGCTTTCTGCTGGTGAAAAAATAATGAGATTTTGTTTCAAAAATACTTCCAGTATTTAGAAAGTTTGCCAGTAGAAATATTGACAGTATTGTTTGTCAATGATGCAGTTTCCCTCATTGAGATGTCTGAGAATTATTAGGATTTGCAGTAACACTGTTTTTCCCCAGTAATCCTCAGGCTTCTTCAGAGGTTTTTAGGATGTATGTTACTTACCTGAAAAATGTATTTTCTGATCACTATTTTTTTAATCTGAGGAATGGAGGTTTACCTGTATCTAGCTTTCCCCATCACTCTTTATCCAAATACCTGGGTGATGCTAGTAAAATATATGAAACAGATAAGTCAAAGCTCAGTCTGAGAGAGAGATGAAGTGATGGATGGAAAAAATAATACAAGGAAATCACAATACACACTGCATCCCATCATGGGGAGATCTACCTGAACATTAAGTGTTTGCAGCCTTTTGTTCTCCTAGATCTTTTATTACTTCCAGAAATCCATAAAATTGACTGCAACCCAAATCTTCGAGGTTAGCAGGAAGGTTGCACGTCTTCATGTTACTCTTGGGCTTAGTTATAGAAAACCACGTGCATACTATGACCAGGTTTTATTCTTTTGTCTCCCTGGTGCTGTTTGTCCCTGTGAAATGTGGTGACCAGAATCTCTGGGGAGAGGAACACAGAGCATAGAGGAGAGAAAGGACTATTTGGTTCGCAGTGTTACAAGAGGCTGAAAGTGCTGGGAGGATATCTAGCCAGTGATACAACTAGAAATTAGCAAGGAGATGCCAAGTGTTTCTTCCCTTTTCTGCAAGTTTCAATAATAAATTACTCTGCACTTGCAGATCTACTCCTCCCACCCTCCACTGGGAACACACGAGTTTCCACAGTGCCTCACAGATGGAGGGGGGGAAATGGGAAGATGTCAGTACAAACATCCTTACTAGTGTGTCGTGGCTGGGAAGTAAAGGGTGGAGGACATGACAGTTTGGCTAAGGTAAGATATGTCTTGAAACCAGCATGAAGGAAGAGATTGTCTTTATCTCTTTCTGGAACTCTAAATGTGATCTGAAACCAGAAAGCTAAGTAGGGATAAGAATGAAAAACTACAAAGAAAGTATGCAGATGATGCAATGAATTGATACCTTAAATAGTGACAAATACCGAAGAAAAAAATATGTTGGGTGTTTTTTTTCTTTGTTTGTTTTGGTGGGGGCTAAGAAGGGACAGCTGGTACATCTCTTATTCAAAGGTCTAAGATATACTCTAGCTTATCCTTTGGAACTGAATATGAGAAAGTATCTGTAATAAAAAAGGTCTTGAGTGTTTCAGAAGTCATTGATCTTTCTCTGAGTATTCAACAGTCATTGTCACTTGGGTATTAAGGATGACAACACTTTTCCTCAATGTTTTGGTAGTTTGAGAGTAAATGCAGGAGCACTTTCTTTATGCACCACTTGTAGTAAATTCCACACATTGGCCTCTCACAGGCTGACGTTTTACTCCCTGAGTTTGTGATTGCAGGGCAGTTTTTCCCCCACCTTACAACACCTGGCTCAGGTCACTCAGTGAGTGTATTTTCTGTTCAGAGCTGAAGATGGTTTGTGTAGAGAGGGGAGTGCAGTGTGCTTTGTCAGGTGTTCTGTGATACAGAGAGCTGCAGGTAAGTGGTACCCTCAGTCCTTCCTGGGATCACTTCTTACATTCAGAAGAAACAGGGTAGTGGAAAACATCTTCTTTCCCACCCTGCTGCATGTGTGTTTTCTGGTAGGAGAGGATAATTCAATTGGTGGTGTGCATTGTAGTTTTTTGGGTTCAGTTCTGCCAAGTGTGTAGACCATAACAGGCCAAATGCGGCCTTTTACTTTTGTCTACAAAGAGCTTAATTTGGCTCTGGCATTAGTTCTAATTGCTTAAAGTCACAAAGCAACTTTTTTCTTTCTTTTAACCCTATACAAAAGAGAAGACTGCTAGTGTTGCAAAATAATTGAGTCAGAGCTTCTTGCAATCAAAAGATGATTAGCTTCTTGTGTTTGTGTGTGTTCTGATGTGAACCAATCTATTATGTCTGTTTTGTGTTCCTAGGGATGCACTATTTTTTATGTGGAACTTGCAAAAGCAGACACAGTTCATTGATGTTTATTAGTGACCTTCTCTTGTCCTCTGAATTATGGACAGTCTGCTTTGAACATGGGGAAATGCTACTAGCAGTCATTATGTGGATGTTAGGGGTTTTTTGTACTTGTTTAACCACTCCAAGGCCCTGCTGCAGTTTTAGATGTAAAAAAAGGAGAAACTGAATTATGGGTGTTTAAAGCTGAAATATTTATAGAAGCAGTTTTTTATTTAAAAATAGCATTTGTGCCTGAGAAGATCAGATGTACCACTTCAGTATGAAAAACAAAACCAGATTTTAGTTGATATTACTAATAGAAAATGCATGAAATTTGATAATGTAATTTAACTGAAAATATTTTCTTCCAGTCTAGGTTTTGGAGTGGCTTTTGTGTTACTAAATATTATAAAGAAAACAATTCTTTAAAATTCTGGGATTTTTCTTATAGTTAGAGAATGCAAAGGCAGATAGTTGACTTACTGTTTATTAAGGAAGAGAATATACCAAGTACCAGAAGATATGACTTAAAAAGGATACCTTTCAAATTAAAACAGGCAAATGACATTATAAAAATAATTTTGCTTACTATGGAAAGATGGAATCTCCATCTATCACCAACAGAGTGCAATAAACTATGATGAAAATATGTTTTAGAAATAGATTAAAATTAAAACCTGGATTGTTTAGGATCAAAAGTTACCTTAATTGCCTGTGAGGGAAGCTTATGTGGACTTTCAAAATCTATCCTTATTAAAAATGAAAAGCAACAGTATGTGAAATCATGAAGTCATTATTGACTTGCAGTCACTATTTAGGTTGATTAACATTCTAACTGAATGAATTTTAGGTATTGCAGGATGTGGCCCCATTGATTTTAGGGTGGTGGCAATTATTAGTGCTCCAGTACCAAAAGTGTACTCAAATTTGGGTCATTTGGAAATGCTTCCTTTTTGGAGAAACCCAGCATTGATGGGATTGAAAGAGTAAAAAAGTATTCTGAATTTGTTTTCTAAAGCTCAGGCAAAGGATGTAATATACTGTTTTTCAGCTCAGTGAAAGGAATTCTTGCACATTCTTTGTAAAATGTTGAATTGTGATAGGGAATAAAAGAAATTACTGTTGTGAGTTACTGCTTTGACTCTTCAAATGCTATCTTAGAGCACACTTTGGGGGGAAGAGAAGTGCCCTCAGAGCAATGATCCACGACTCTAAATAAAAAATGTAAATTTGAATACATTTTGAAGAGGGGTATTCCCAATACTGTGACAACTCTCTTAAATAAAAGTTTGAAGAAAAAAGTCTGCCTAAAACTTTGGGTACCAATCAGAGAAACCGAAGCCTGTCTGAATGAAGAGAAATTCCTGCTTCGTGTTTCCTTAGAATGACAGTTCTCCTTGGCTTTGCAGCCTTCTCCCCCAAAACAGCGTGAAGCAGCGCTCTTGATTAGTCAAGAGAAGGCAGCATGCAACCATTAATATTAACTCTATCACATCACACCATCTGGCTCCACCAGCTTGGAAATTATGGCCTGTATTCCTTAGTCACGGTGGACAGGAAGCGGAAAATTAATTGGGAGTACAACTGTGATTTACCTTTTACCCCTTACTCTTGAACCCTGTAGCCCACCATTCATTTTACTTTTAAAAGGCCTAATAATTCTAACTGTATTGGTTGATCTATTAAAAAGAGAATATTTGATGTATATTAGAGAGCTAAGTATATAAAGGAGGACGAAAAGTAGGTGGAAGCTGGTATAGAGCTCAAGTTTTCTTTTTAAAAAAAACACAAACTCTTTTTAAATTACAGAGTTTAAAGAAAAGTTTGAAGGAATATATTCTTCTGTGAGGATTCATTTAACATTTATTCTGAGATGTATTTATAGACAGAGAGGGATATGTTAGCCTGTAAGAATACAGTTGGGCAGCCACCTACTCACCTTTTTATTTCCTAACACAGAATTGACCCGATTTATTGGAAAATACATTTGATCTTACCTTCACAAGTAGGTTTTGCTACAAACAAAATTTCCAAGAAATCTGCAGTTTACTCTGGTTGAATCCAAGCACAAAGACCAAAATCTTATTTGCTGTCTTCATAGATATTCTAAAAATTGATTGGTCCATGCTTTGCAATGCTTTAAAGAGTTATAAATGCTATGTAAGCATGATAATTTGGTTCTTCACTCCAGTGTAGCCCAGCTTTTGATTGTTCTACTTACCATATTACCAGGAATTGAACTTTTGCAAAATCAGTCATAGTTACTAATTGGATGAGACTTCAAGAAGAATTTAGGGTGACACCAGATGCAGTAAAGCTAGTGAGCAGATTGCATTCTTCTCCTGGAGTAAGTCCTGAGCTAACAAAGCTGTATGTTTTGGGTTTCACTGTGTTGCCTAATGTGCTGCTTTTCTTAACTGTAACATACAACTGATGGCTCAACAATTTATGGTCATTATACATATCACTGAACCTTTTCACAAAGTTTAGAGGACCAAGTGAATTTCCTTTTTTTTTGTAGTGATATTCTGACCAAGTTCTTACAATAGCTAAATCATTTCATGTGGCATTTTTCAATTCCAGTTCCAAGGTGCAGTGCGGTGTTAATTCAAAATGAAGCTTTAACTCAAATGTCAGTTCTATCTTTGTGACTAGTAAAATTATTTTTAAACAGTTTTTGTGCGCTCTGAAGTTTTTTGGATGCAAGGCACTCTGAATATCATCAGCGACTATATTTGATGCTGCTGCAGACTATGGGAGCTTCATCTCAAGGGCTGAGAAACTTAAAACATGGGGAGTCACGAGGATGTTCTTAACTAGTGCCAGAACATCAGCTCAAGCTGATTGCTCCTTTGTGTCACTCTTAGGGCAAAAGTGTGATTCATCACTTCCATTTTGCTGAATACTGAAGTGCAGATGCATCTTTATGGGTTAGATTTTACTTCCATTGAAGACTAAATGGCATCCTGATCTCGTTTGTAATAATGTAAATTGGGAGTAATTTGGTAAAACTCATAGACATACATCAGTATAGTTCTTGTGTGAGATCTTCTCAGATTCAGCAGCTTCTCTGGAAATAGCATTGGTCTCAGGAAACACACATATTTAGTTCCCTTGGGAATTATGTGGATTTCCCTTGAACTGGAGAGCATCTGTGGATTCTGCTTGTTATTCACCAGTAGAATATTTGTAAAATAAATTAAGACATTTAGGCCATGTGTTCTTCCTGTGTGAGAGTTCAGGCATGATGTAGCTTTCGATGAATGATTAGACTTGACCACCAGCTCACTTCCATTTTGACAATAATACCATCTGCCATTCTTTCATAGTGTGCTTGTTCTTCTATCTTTGTAACTCTCTGGATGACTACATTGTTTTGATATGCTAGGCCAGTTAAGCTGCAAAAATCTAGTTTAAAAATAGCTGTATGATTTTAAAATGATTTTTAAAACCTGGAGGAGCACAGAAGAAAAAATTGTTTATATATGGTTATAGATCTATTTCTGCAGTTCTATTTCTGGTAAACAAGCTATCTGATACACTAGAGTAGCACAAAAAGGAAGACTTATGTAAGTGTAGATATGGAGTCATTTTGGGCTGTGGTCAGGATGACATTAGAGGCATGTCTTTGGGTCACTAGGCCAAGCAGCATTTGTTTTGGTTCTTTCAGGGTTTGTTGTGCTTTTTTTCCTTCTTTTTCTTTTCTCTTTCTTTTTTTTTTTAATTTTTCTTTTTTTTCCCCTCTCCAACATTCTTCTTCTGTCAACATGTTTTATTTTGAGAACAGAATTTCCTCTCTGGTTTCTTCCTTCTTCAATTAATTGATGTCTTTTACTGCTAGACATCCTTTGGGCTGCAAAACAGCAGTACAGTAATGTACAGCTAAATACAGATATTCAAAATGTGAAATCTGTCAGTCCATCCCCTGGGCACAAGTCTATGCCTATTCATGTTAGAACAACAGTCACATGCCTTATTAAATCAGGTACTCTTTGTGCAGCCCATGTACTGTGGATTTTCTCTGCTCTATAGTGCATAAGCTTCACTGTTGTGCTTGTGCTGATAAGAATTCCTTCCTCAGGCTGCAGTGGAAACCAGCAGCCCCTGTTGTGCATGGTAGCAATTGCCACAAACACTACAGGTTTGAATGGAAGAGAAATGGAATCAGAAGGATGTAATAGCCCCGTATTATTTAAATAGTAATTTTCTACATTCTCAAACTCCACTAACCTGGAACTTTCAGACTACACTTTGCCTTTGGGTCTGACAGGCAGCACTGACCAGTAGAAAGCTCAGAAAGTCGATACCTCCATTTTCCTGTCTTTTTCCAAAGTTCAAGCTGTGTTTCTTCAGGAGATGGCAGCAGATGACACGGTAATGGTAAAAGTCAGAGACTCTCCTATGAGACTGAAGAGGGAAAACTGCCCAACAGTTACTCAGTTAAATAACAGAACAATCAATCCTTTTGCATTATGGTGATACAGATGGAACTGAGTAAGATTTTGAGCCTTTTGTGTTCCTTTGACAGAAGAGAAGTACCCTTGAGACTAAAGGGAGATGGTCCAGTGCCGGACAGCTCGCAGGGTGAAAAAAAGTTTTCTTTACGTCAAGTTGGATCATCCTGTGTTTTAGTTTATGACCACTGCCACTTGTGCCTCTTGTAAAGAGCCTGGCTTTGTTTTGCTCTGAAAGTCTAAAAGAAGAAACTAAGGAACTAGATAGAGAGAATTCCTTGGGAATTTAGTTGTTAATGAGACCGGTCTGAAATGTTCATCTTGTTTCGCCTAATCTTCTTCTGCAGTCAGAAGACTCGAACAGTCTTATGGAAACACAAGAAATGAGATATAGAGAACAGCTGAAAAGGCAGTCAGAGAATAAAGTGGGCAGTGTGGCCTCTTCTGTTTTCTTTACAGTTTATAGCTTGTGCAACATCAGGTCACACATTTATTCTGGTTTTTGCAACTTGAAAGATTACTTATGATAGGTATTATTATGTTTTATCAGCTTATTGGTTTAATGTCGAAATTCTATATCAGCATCAGGGCCTGAGTCCTTTACAACTCGTGTTCTTTTTCTGTTTTAAGAAAACATTGCAAAGAGGTGAGGAGGACAGGAAAGAAGGATAATGGCAAGGAATGAAAGATTGCAATTGCATGTGCTTGCTATAGGTGTAATTGCCAGGAGCTTTCCATTCTCTTTTGATTTCGGTTTTTTTTAGTAAAAGCGATTAGTTTTTCTTCCCGTAGTGTAATAGGAGAAATCAAATAAAGACTGAAAAATTCAATGGTGCTCTAAAAAAGGGTGAGTTCTGAATAACAGCTCAAACAGACTTAGCCAGTGATGTAACCTATTCTGAAACCTATCTATTTTCCCCTCAGTGTAAAACTACCACTATTTTAAGTTCAAGCAGAAGGTGGTCTTTCTCTATTTCTCACTTACTGTCACCCTGAATCAAAGAGGATGTTAAACCTGATCTGGAAATCTTATTTCCAGTGATGCATTTCTTTTAGATAAAGCTGTCTTTTTTTCTTTCTTTCTTTCTAGTTTTTCCCTCTTCTAGTGTGTGTTAGGAGCTTAGCTGGGTCATTCATGATCTCATGGAGTTCTGGAGAGGCAACTCTTATAAACTAGTGTACACATCAATGGCATTATAAAATAATGAACTCTTAACCACTTATTTTAAAGAAATATAAATAATTCAGTCAGAACATGTGGAACTAGTGAGTAAAGATTTTAAAGTTGTTTACTTGTTTCATTTTGCTTGTGTGCATGTTTAAGCAAAGAGGGAAGAATTGAAAGTGGAGACGTAAATAAACTGTTCTAATTGCATGCTGGAGGGGTAGTTTAAATAACAGCATAGCATTTTTCTCAGCTTCTAAAGCTTCAGATTTTTTTGAGAAACTGCAAACATAATGAGCATTTCTTACACTAGGTTGAATCAAAACCTACCTTACTGTATTATCTCCCAAATCAAATAATGCTCTCAACTTTGCTGCCTGTCACTTCACCTATTTTACCGCTGCTGTTCCACCAAGGTTCCACTGCAGCTAAGGAAGCTTTGGAGGAGCACATATTCAGGAAACTACCCATTACATATTGCTACAAGTGTTTGGAATATTCTGCAGCAGTCTTGGAGTTCACAGTGACAGCCACACAACCATTTTTAAATTAAGGCTATTTGAATAACTGTTTTGTGCAAGCCCAAATCCATGCAATTGGAGCAGATTTAATTTATACAGTGTTCAGGAACCTTTCCACGAATGCCTTTAATATCTCTCCAGCAAAACACACTTTCAAACACTTTGTTTCACACTTCCAGAACTTCTGCAACACTTTATTAAAGTTCCACTAAATGAGCCTTTGGATGTCCTAAGAGAATGATTAGTCAAGATGGAACCATAATGAAATATACAGTTTTAAAGTTGATGATATAACCAATTCAGTTAGGGTTTGTATAGCATTTGCTTGTGGTGTTTTGATGATGATTTTTTTGGAAATAAAGAGAGCTATTTTGAGCAGTCTGTTGGAAGTAATTTTGTTTTAAAGGGCAGTTTGCAAAGAACTGAACACAATGGTTAGGTGGTACTGAGGTAACTGCCCTGACTATGGTATCTAACCACACAGTTCTGGAAACTGGGGTTGAAATCAAACATTGCTACATGTGGAAGTTGTTTCTGACTTAGTGCCCATTTGAACTGACCACAAAATCATTATTCAGCTAAACACAATTACTAGTCATTTTAACAGGAGGTAGTGAGATAACTGCAAGTTGTAGAACAGACTTTGAGATTACATGAAATAAAGTTGCTAGAGCTGAAACAGAGGCTGATTGCTGGATGAGTTGTGTTTTTCTTCGTTTTGGAGAGAAATAATGGTGATAAAAGCCAGAGGAACACCACAAAGATTGCATTATAACCAGACACACTTACTAAGCAGTTTAGTCCTTCAGTACAGAAAGACCCATAGTTGAAAATGAAGTGTTGACATTGTATGTCAGGCCAGTATCACAGTAACTGACTATTCTAACAAATTATTCGAATCATCTTCCTCACGGCTGATATGCAAGATGATGTATTTTTAGACCATTTTATGTCATTAGTGATTATTGTAAATCCTCCAAAATCTGTCAGAACTCCAATTTGCTGGCTTCCATGAGTTTGTCAATAATTTTCTATGTTGATAAGGCAGATTTAAAAGTTCTGAGTTTTAAAATTCCAAAAGACAAGGAAGGACCTTGGCCTTACACCCCGCTCCAACATTAATTTGTTTTTCTTTTTTGAACTCGGTTTATGAATTTGAATTGGTTCTACTAGCTAAACATATTTTTCTGCATTGCCTTCTTATTTTGACTTGGTGTAGTTTTCATTGTTTGATAATTAGATCCACTGAGGTTTCCAAATGTCAACATCATGTAATTCTTCCAGTCACTGTAAAGTCTTCCTCAACAACTTGCAAAAATTTACTCCTTGAAGAATCTATCCCTTCCAAAAAAGTCTGTCTTTGTGCTTGCCCTAAACCTTAACTTACATGTGGTTCTTAGTTATGAACAAGATACATACTACGTATTCCTATTTTGTAGAACTACGTTAGAAGATTAGAATGGTAATAAGTTCTTAATTTTTGTTGTGTAAGCAGTGGCAAGTATCTAAGATACCCTCAACACTTTGCATGATTATTTTCACCAAAGGGTAGGCTGATTGGATTAAAATTTCATTTTTCATTGTACATCTCCTTGTAGACATTATTAGGTCATATCTTTTGTTTAACTGATGATTTTAGACTATTATTTACTGTAACAATTTTGCTTTTTTCTCTCTCTTTTTTTTTTTTTAGTTGGCAGTAGCTGATGACAAATGGCTGAGTATAAATCTCTTTGGATCCTTATATAACCAGTCTAGATAGGCTCAATTATTTCTTCTTTAAAATAGAAACAGTGCAACATTTCTTGTTAAGTTCAGGTCTTTCCCTTAAGCTTTTTGGCAGAGTCACCAACTGACCTTTTTCCTGCTTGAGGAGCAGAGAACACTTCTGTATTGAAATTCTGCAAAGGTGTTAAACCTTCCTTCCTTAGTGCTCTAATTAGCACCGTGGCCAGGTGTCCATGAAGGTGACGGCACCGTGAAAACTGCCAGAAGTTCTCTTCAAGTCTGATAAGCGTAACTGCATTTATGTTTTACTTGGGACAAATGTCTCTTCTGTTGTTTCTGTGTGTTCAAGCGTTTGTTTCCTGTTGCACTTTAAAATTGTACATGGATTCATGCCTACTGATCAAACACCAGTCACCTGTTTACAAGGATAAATGGTGAGCTCTTCCATTTCTGTATTAAAAAAAGCACCCCTGCCACCACCCATTGAATCACAGATCACAGCTGACAGCTAAGATAGGCAGCAAGATTTTAATAAAATCACACGTTAAGTTATCCAGGTTACTTTCTAGAGGCTTCTGCAGTCTAGAAAATCAAAACCTACTTAAAGGCTATCAATTTAGTCTACTTCCTTGTCTTCCGTGTCATGACCATTTATTCTACTTGCTAGCTACTTTCTTATTGACAACTTACAAGTTGTCAGTTATTTCATTCTTTCCTTTTACCCCCTTAGATTTAATATTTTCAGTGGTTTACCAATACTAGGCCTTCAAATGCTTTAGTGGGCTATACAACTATCTTGATAAATCTTGAAATTTTCCTTCTAACTTTTTGTAGTTGCTTGTCAACCTTTAAATGTAAATATAAAAGCCAATGACTGAAATTTCAAAGCCCAGTAACCACTCCTATTAATTTGAATGTGAAAAATACAACTAAGTTTTCCAAGTCAACTCTGAAAATCAATCTTTTTCACTGTATAAAATTTCAAAAGTTCCTGTTCATATGTCACTATTCAAGATTTTAAGAAATGAAATTACCTAGAAATTCTGGTCATCAACCTTCCTTTTCCCTTCCATCCCAGATTTTATTTATCTTGAGAAAGTCTTCTGTGTTCTAGTTAGTGGATCATTTTGAAGGGTCTGCAGTTTCCTGACCACACTTTGAATACCTTTACATAGGACTATCAATTGCTTTCATTTCAATTAAAATTAAGCAACAAAGACAAGTCAAGTAAAGAACATTTTTATAAATCCATACTCATAGACGTGAACAGGTATTTTTTCTGTTAACAAATAGGAATTTCAATTGTGGAGGATGATACTCGTTTTTTAGATTATATGTAATTCAGAAGAATCAAAAATCGTAAACAGAGCAGAACTGAAATAGGAGAAAAAATTGTTATCATCAATATTTCAGTTTAAAAAGTAACACTGCAGTCGTGCAACACTGGCAAATTTTTCTATTTCTATTGTACTGTGTATGGACTAACTTTGCAGTCTTGACAGAAATGACAGAAGTTGTTAAGAATATTATGTTGTTCATGCACAGTGATTCTTTTAGTGTACCCAGGACTGAACAGGCTACTGCTTTAGGCTGGAATGCTCTGAAGAAAACAGACACTAGACAGAAACCAGAATAACTGACATGTTAGCCTTTAAAAAAAAAGGAGGCTCAGACTTCATATAAAGATTGCACTGTGTTTAGATCCCATTTATTTAAATCAATGGAAAAAAAGGATTACACAGTTTTCAATTCAAAAAAGTGCTGATTCTTATGCGAACCCTTCTCTGTTTGTTGGTGGAAGTGCAAAATCTTAAATACGTGGGGAAAAAAAGGTACCTTTCAGCAAAGTAATAAAGATCTCTGGCATGGTTTCTCTGAGCTGGCCCTGGAAGGAATTGCTTTTGTATTGTGAGCATTAGTATTATTTCTGGGATAAAATACATTTTATTCCTGGCTTTTGAATAATTTACCTTTTTATTTTATAGTAAAAAGCATTACTGCCAAAACAGTGCAATCTACTACTATGTAGTAGATTGTCTATGTAGTACTATGTCTATCTACTGAAATTAGATAGACAGATAACCTATACAGTAGGCCCAATGAAAACCCTCCATCATTTAAAAAGTACTGAGAGTGCTTGAAAGAGCCTTACCAATAATTTTATAACTTATAAAAATAGTTCAATGCAGAGTTATTGCATGCTTCTGTCTGTTTTCATTCCGTTGCTTTCCAGCTGTTAAATACAGCATGACAGTAACTCTTCCTCTTTGAATCAAGGAGACATTCTCCTGCACAGTCTGTTTGGGGGATTTCTGTTCTGAAGATGGATGCAGGCTCTGATATTGGATTTTGAAGAAGCTGTTGTGCCCAGTATACTCTATATAAGGCTGGATAAGAGGGAAGGACTACTATATTGTACATGGAACAAAACATTCCTGACACACAAAATGGGCTGTTGCGTGTTCACATCATGCACCCTACAAATCATCTTTGACACTTTATAACTTTAAATAGCTGTTTTTCAGAAATCTCTGACTTGGTACTTTATATGGCCCTTATTGCTATTGTTCTCAGAGCAACTGGAGAGCAATTTTTTTCCTTGTAGCATTATGTGGGAGAGAAAACTAGTATCTCCACCTTAGAGCTGGCCTAAGGCTGAGTATACATTGGATCATTTGTCTAATCATCTGCTTAGAGGAAGTCTACAAGCACAGATTCAGCCCTTGTGTCTAATCCACCTTAGCTCTAAATCTGCTGGGTGCTTTATCAGGCAGGGACTAAGAACTTTCTAATTGGTTTTGTATTGAAATAATAATTCTTTCATAAGTTTTTTTAAAGATCTTCTCTCACTTGTATATTCCTCTTTGGGCTGTGTGTGTGGAGATTGAACTCTGAAGAAGGCTGTGTGTCCCCCCTTCAGAAGGCCTTAAAGCTTTTCAGAGCTTTACTCCTTCAAAAAATTAGACAGCCTTTTAATTGGTTTAGGCTGTACACTTTGCTTTTAGAGTCCTGGCCCAGAACGTGTCCCATCGGAGAGCTCAGGATTCAGAGGCCATACAGGGAAGGGCTGTTGTCCTCTCTGAAGTCTCCAAGCTACTGCTCTGAAATCTCTAAGGAAATCCCTTCTGTACTACAATGAAAAATGGAAAGAAAGTGTAGAAACGAACTTTAGGCCAATTTATTTTCCTGGTTTCTGTGAAGGGTAACACCTCAAGTTCTTTCCTGATGGAAATAATACTAAATGCGCCTTTCAGTAATCACACTTCTAATGAAAAAATCTTACAAGCACTTTTACTTCAAATGCCATTTCTTTACCAAAACTGTTTTCATGGATTACATCTTCTTTGTGTACTTGGACAGTACAAATGCTTTAGGGGAAGGTGTGATGCTCACTCTTGTGTCACCTGATTCTCTTTCATTAGCAGGATCTTTCCATCTTAATCCTACAATCAGTTTCTATCCACTTCTCTGTACAGAAAATTATTTGCATCAGAATTGCTGAGTAAGGAAACCTCAAGTTATAGTAGAATTTTATTTATGCCGAAGAAATTAATGCCAGCTAATATTCTTGTTTCTTGTTCTATTTTTCTTCTGTATTTGGTTTTTGGTAATTGGCCCAACTTGTGTCCTACTGTGGGAGCTTGGCAGGGAGAGAGGGATAAAGAACGGAGAAAGAGATTTGTAGGTGGCAGGGACAGCTTGTGTATGTGGCTGCATGCATATGTGAGCTGGCAGAAAGCAAGGCTATGTGGATTTTAACTGTTTAACTAATACTGTACGTAAATCTTTAGCTAGCTGGGAATGTGACCCAAGAAAGGCAAAAGAAATATTTACAGGTGCTCCACCGGTATTTGATTTCTGTACAGGAGTGATCAGCATGCACTTAATTACTTCCCCAGAGACTATGTCCATGCAAGGGTGAATCATGCAACTCTCAGTGGACTCATGGGTAGAAAAAATGGAGTTAGCACAATCCAAAATGGCAAGGATTTGTGGTCACAAGGAGAAAAATAAAATGTACATTTACACAACAAATGTAGGCAGTGAAGGATTTTCTGTTCAGTACTTCTTATCATGGTGAAGGGAAGACTTGGGTTTTTTTAAGAAAAAGGCAACTTCAGTAGAAAACGAAAGCCAATATATTGCCATTCCACCTCTAGCTCTGATCTTGCTTGATCTGGTAAGTTAAATGGGGTAAGTGCATGTGACATTATTAGAGAAAAACTAGGCAATAGAGGACAGAGTATTTTAATTGCTCAGAGGAACTCTTCCTCCTGAGTCAGAAATAAAGCTGCGCCTCTACATGCTGTCAATGGCAATATGGTGTTGGTTAATTACCCTTTGAACAGCGTCTAATGCAGAAGTTGTGATGATCAGTGGTTATTAGAAACCAAAATGACCTTTATTTAGGACAAGTGCTTTGGCTGCATCCAGTTTTCGGTAAGTGCTTTACATCTATTCCAGAGGGTTTTTAACTGTAGTTCCAAGTGGATGTGTTGTTTTCTTGTTTCTTTGCCTCAATCTGTTAGGTAGTGGTGTTTTCTATTATATTTTGAGTTCCAGCTGAGAGATAGCTCATTTAAAGTGCTGGGGAGAAAGCCTCAACAAGAGATGGAAATTTGATACATCCCACTGAAATCCATTTGTAGAGAAGGCACTAAGTTTGTTCGAAAGTAATTCCTTTATAGGGGTATTACCAATTCTAAATACTCTTTTTTTTCTAGTTGAAATGGAAAACCACTTGAAAGGAAAGACCCACTGTGTTTTAAGTTCCACAAATAGTATTGCATGCATGTGATGTTAAATGGATACTTGGTTATCATGAGAATCTACAGCCAGGGGTTTGCACATAGGACACGGTATTCCGGACATTCACCTCCATGTACGTCAGAGTGGATTAGTTCTTCGGGTTGTGGCAGCTTCTGCAGTGGTTCCTGAGGGGTGTTTTAGAACTCTGCATCTCTTGTTTAACATGGCAGCTCGGAGAGTCCAGATAGGTTTAACATGTACTGCATTCAGCTTGCATTTTGTTTTAAAGGAGTCATTTTTGCTCTCTGCGGAGGCTCCAATTGTAGAGGGCCAAATGACGGGCATAATTAAAGCAAGTGGTGGGATACCAGCGGAGCACTTTGGTGTTTCCACCAAGGATTTTGCAAATCCTGGCTTGATTAATCTATTTAAACATCTGTGCATCCTCTCGTCTGTGCAACTTATCCCCGGGTATCT
The DNA here is from genome assembly GCF_003984885.1 of Neopelma chrysocephalum. Classification (NCBI taxonomy): domain Eukaryota; kingdom Metazoa; phylum Chordata; class Aves; order Passeriformes; family Pipridae; genus Neopelma; species Neopelma chrysocephalum. Next base: position 29,170,917 of record NW_020897714.1, read on the forward strand.
CTGCCTGCCTACCGTGCCTGTGTGTCTGCCTGCTCGTAGCGGATCAAACACAGCCGCAGCCCGCTCTGCCGCCTCGCTCAGCGCTCGCACACGATGCGAACGGTTCTGTCCTCCTTGAAATGCAGCTCACACTCGCATTCCGTAGTGGAACCGCAGGGCAGAGCCCACAATATTGAGAAACCGGATCGAAGCGGGGCCGGCGGACGGCGGCGCCGGGAGCCGCGGGCGGGCGGCGGGCGCTGCTCCGGGGCCGTGCCGCTGTCCGGCCAGGCCGCCCCTGCCCCCGGGCCGCCGCCCCCGGCCCGGCCCCGCTCCCCTCGCCTGTCCCCCCACTTCTCCGCTCCAGGCAGCCGGCTCCAGCTCGCCTCCTTGACGTCATGTCTGTAGCGAGGCTTCAGCAGGCGCAGTGGAGGCAGGCAGCGTGTTAAACTTTCAGATCAAGTCCGGCGGCTCCCAACGCCGTGCGCGGGGGGCTGCGTGCAGCCGCCGCAGCTGGAACATCTGGAAGCGTTCAGTGTGTCTGTCTGTCGGCGAGAGGGAGAGAGCGGGGAGCGAGCGCGCTGAGGGAGGGGAGGGAGTAAGGGGCTGGGACTGTGCTCTCTTCCTCTGCAGAAACAGCTCCCTGCCAACACAACGCGCTCAGAATGGCTTTGAAGAGGAGGAGCAGCAGCGTTTGAACATCTCTCCTTTTTTTTTTGCCTTCCTCCTTCTCTTACTCTTGTAGTTGGTGGATTTTAAAAAGACATTTAGCCCTCAGAGGTTTGTCCTGGATGCTTTTGCTTTTTTCCTTTATCCCCCCCCTCTCTCTCGTTTCCCCCCTTCCTGTTCTTTTTTATGGTTTAACAGCCAGAGGTGCTGTGCTAAATTCTTGGAAGGGGCCCGGATGTACTGAGGATGCATTGCAATTTCACTAAAGGAGGCAGTAGTGGAAAGGATCAGTTTTTGGTGTTTGATGCAATAATGGGAATCAGGTAATAATAAAAGGGGAAATTCTACAGCTCCATTCTTCCTTGAATTTTACCAAGCCGATTTTCGGAGGGATTAATCTGGACTCGTTTTAAATGGTCAATGAAAACAAGAGGATGTACATTCCAGAAGAAAACCATCAAGGTAAGCCTGAGATTTACCTCCGAGGACCTAGCAACCATTCCCTACCCTGCCCTTTGTCCGTTATCTCTCGGCTCAGTTCAGCCGCCGCTGCCACAGCCAGCGGCAGGCGGAGGGGCCGGGGCAGAGGACAGCCTTTGACACCGGGTTCCATTCGGAGCATACAGCTCCCCTCGGCCGGGCGTGCTGCGAAGAGACCACCCCAGCCCCTCAGGGAACGGGTGTTAGGAAACCCCGGGCAAAGAAAAGTTGCTTTAAGTCGCCGTCGTCGCCTTCTTAGGCGGAGGGGTGAGGAGGGGCGCCCAGCAAAGGGGCTGCGCGCTGGGGCCGGGGGCTGAGGGGAGCCGCGGAGCAACCCACTCCTCCGTGTCAGAAAAAGATTAACTCGCAGTGTGGCCGGAATTAAGGGATCTTTCCCAATTAACGTTGTCCCGGTCCTCCAAACCCCCGTCTGGGTACGGCTTCGTAAGACACCGGGAGAGGAGCCCTTCCCTTCTCTTACGCTATTTCTAATCTCTCACACGAAAGGGGAGGGGAAGGGAGAATTATCTGTTTACACACATATACACCATACACGCGCCCATACTGAGAGAACGAGGGACATCGGGGGTGCCTGTATTAAAATTAAAGTTGGTTTTTACTTGGGGCACTGATTCCTCGCCGAGCTCCTCTCAGGATCGCCCGCATCATGGATACCAACCCATGCTGCTGCTCCTCGGCATTAGCAAACGTCCCCCGCTATTCCCTGTAGTAAAACTTTGTTTGTCCAAACTCCAGAAGCCTTCCCCCGCCCCCACACCCCCACCCCCCCGCCCAACCCCGATCTACCGTTCCTGAAGTTATTTTTATCCTATTACCTGCATGGTGTCACCCCCTCCTCTCCCTTCCCTCCAGCCCTGGCTGCACACACACGTCGGTGTTGCAGAGCAGACAGAGCCATTTCCTCCCCTCGGCGAGAGAGGAGCAGCGCTCCGCCGGGAGCGGGTGCCGGGCTGCCTCTCCCTCCCCAGCAGAAGCCCCCAGGGCGGCCAACTTCTTCCTCATCTCGCCCTTCGCCCCCGGCCTTGCCCTCAGGGCAGCCCCTCCCTCGGCCGGCGACAACTTGCCTGCCTGGAAACGAGCCCCCGCCCGCTGTGACCGAACACCTGCTCGGGGTGCGGGGGTGCCCCGGGTGAGCCCCTCAGCTGCCCCCTGCCCCCGAATCCCTCGCAGGGGTGGCCGAGGGTGCAGCTGGGGAGGGGCGTTAGCGCTGGCAGCCCTCAATGGTGGAGGGGCAGTGGGTTTCGGAGATAACAACACCCTCCTTCCGATTAAATACAGCTTAAAAAGAATAAAAGCACCCAGCACCCCCACCCCTAGCCACTCTGTCGAAATGAGGTGGGAGGGGAAAGGAAGCAGCCCCTGATCCAGAGTGCTCCTTCCAAGTGGGAGCGAGTCCGCAGCACATGCATTCAGCAGGCATAATTGGGCTGCTCTTCCTGGTCCAGAGCTGATAAAGTGGATGAAGAGCTCAGCCTCCATAGCAATATGCCAACGCTATGGCAACCTAAATCCAGCTCCCTCCTTATCAGCTGCAGTGATTATATAATTGGAGGAACAGTTTTGCATCTGTCTCTTGATGCAGATTGTCATTACTCCCAGGTGAAAGAACAACTTCTAAAGCAAACAGAAAATCAGCCAGGTGGAAGAGAGTTCTGTTCCCTGATAGTGCTCAGGCTGCCATTTATTTACAATCTGTTTTTATTTTGTGCAAACAGCACCTGAAAGGTTAAATTGATCAGTAGTCAAGAAAACCTGGTGGTGAGGAGACAGGAGCAAACCAATCACAACGTGGAATGGAGCCATTAAAGCAACCACAGATGCCCAGTTGTGAGGTAGTGGTAGAAAGGGAGTGGAAGATGAAGCGAGGTCTGTGATCCTTGCCTACTCCTTGCTTCTAAGAGAGAAGACTGATTTGGATAAGTCTTGCATCTTTCTCAGTTGCTGGCAGCAGCAAGGTAAATGTTCCAGGTACTAGTGATGCAAGACCAATATTGATGTCTGTTCTTGAAACGTGAGTGACATGACGAGGCCTCTGCCAGCAGTTGCTCTCTGCACAGGTCTAATCTCAGTCAGCCCTTTATCAACCTGCTGAACACTCAGGTATCTGGGCAGTAGGGGAGCTGGTGTAATAGGGCTTACTTAAAATAAATAAATAAAGCATAGAGAGGCCATTAGTTACACTGTGAGGGCTGTGGGGAGGAGAAATTGCATTTGAAAGTGCTTTGTTGACTTCTTAACTGCTAATTTGGGTAGGTTTGTAATACACTTGTTTTACGCTTTTGAACATGACTTTGTACCCTGAAAATCTTTTACCCTAAACTAAGAATTCCCTAATTTTTTTGGGTGTTAAGACATAAGCCTACTGTGTTTTCATTACAGTCTCCTATTGCATGAAGGGGGAATAAACAGAATTATTTGTAGATCCTGAGACACTTTCCAATCTTCATTTTTGCCCCACAATGGAGTGTATTTTTTATAACCATTAATTATTCATTAATACCATAGATTACGTGTTTGTCTAGAAAATGATGAAAACCCACCTGATAAGCACCAGCAAAAGCTCTCAAAAGTAACTACATCGCATCTAATGCACACGTGGGACCGGATGGAATCCTAGATGGGCAGCTTTAATGCGCTGCCTCATAATACTTTGAAAACTTGCTCTCCTAATACAAAATGGAAAATCAGTTTGCAAACCCACGTGTTGCAGCTCTCTCCGGGGAGGGACCGGAACGAGCCATCCTGGCCCCTGGGTGGCCGCTTTGGCTCTCCAGCGTTGCTCAAACACCTCGTGAGGTTTCGCTGCTGGCCCTGCCTGGCGTCCGGCGGGATCTGTCCTGGGGAGATTTGGCGATCGGGCAGGAAATGAAACCAAGGCAGCAGTTTTGCTGTGTTTTTCAGTTCCGGGGATTAGCTGGGGAGGGGGAACGGGGGGGGTCCCGGGCTGCCTCTCCCGGAAGGTGGCACTGCAGGGCCGCGGAGCCCGGCGGCGCTCGGAGGGGCTCGGCAGGAGACACTTCCCGGGATGCTCATCCAGACCCTGCTCTTCAGGAGGAAAGGCCAGATGTAGCACTGAGAGATAAGTGTCTATCCCGGAATAAAATTCGTTAGGATTGAAGAGCCCCTGTTAGGTCATTTATTCCGTGTAGTAATGATTCTCTGAGTGAAAAGCCATTTCTGACACCATGTCTGAACTACCCTGCCTTCAATTTCAGAAAATGCCTTTGGGCTTTGTCCTTATTGCATATTTTGAACAGATTTCTACCTGCTGCTTGTAGAAAAGAACCCCCTCAGGTATTTGTCAACCATAATTAGGTCTTCTTGCAACCTCCTTTCCAAACCTGCACATACACTGTTCTTGAAATCTTCCCCTGTAAGACACTCCTTTCATAGTCCTTGTATCTTCTGTATCTGTTAAATTAAGAACTAATTAGTATACCCTTTATCAGAAGCCTATTGATAGCGAGAGGGTCAAGTCACAAGCATAGTCCCTAATGCATTTTCTGACCTGAAGTGAGGGTCAAACCCACAAATATTCCCCTTAACTTTGCAGGTATAAATAGAGATGATTGTGTACACTTCACAGCTGATTTCAGTTGAAGGACTGAAATCTGTCTCATGCTGTGCTACAAGACAAAACCATTGGCTATATGCACTAGAATTTATTGGATGTTTGCTTTAATTTTCTGGTCTATTTTCAGAATGCCAATTTTATTTCCTGTTATTTTTTGGGGAAATGCTTTTATGTGTAGGAGAAACCATGCTCTTTCCATGGTGACAAAGTAATCAGATTAGCAAACTGAATTGTCATTTTTGACTGTTTGTTCTTGTGCTCTTGTTTTGCTGTCAGAGTAGGCATTTGTCGTGGGGCATAAAGAATACCTCTAAGTGGTCTGAAACAGCTTATCTTCAAGATTTTTGTAGAAAAGAGTCTGAATTACTGTTTAAAAATGCAGCACTTTAATTCCATCCCCCCACCCTATTTAACAATAAACACTTGTATTTATGAAGTATTATCTTCTGCCTTAAAGTATGTGGAACTTTCAGTAACAATAAAGCATTTAAGGCTATATAATACAAAATATAAATGTATGTGTAATATAAAAATATTTAATATAATGCTAAGTAACAGTACTTAAACATTCTGCATAATACAGTGCACTGCATTTACTTGTGAAAGGTGACAGTAGAGTCTTCAGCAAAGCATTTCCTATCCTTACAAGGAGTATTTAAGTATCCTGGAATTTAAAGTATATACTTCTGAAAGACTGTCTTTGAAATTATCTTCAGTCACAGTCATAGAAACCAGTCTTGGTTAGGTCATCATCACAGTTCCTGTTGACTGGTTCTACCTGAAGTTTGCACTGCTGCCATGAACACTTACCTGGTGTGCTCTCTGCAACCAAGGCACCTTTCTGAATCCACTCTTGCTTGCATCTCTACTCTGCAATCAAATATGTTTTGGGGGTTATGTCTGAGTAATTCACTGCAGCAGATGTGACACAGTGTTGCCACGTGGAACTAATTTATCCTACCAAGACATTTACTTTGAATCATTTGTCCTCATCTTTTTGTTTCCTCAAAACACTTCAGGGAACAGGTCGTAGAACTGTGGTGTTACTGTGTATGCTTAATTTGGGCTTATTTTCTCTCAGTTTTGTGGAAAATGGTTCTATGTCCATGCTTAAAATAGGATTTATCTGAATGGCAATAGCTCTTAAATTTATTTTTTTGGTGTGTGTGTGTGAATTGACATTTATGGCAATTTGACTCGCTGGGAAGTGTCTTTTTTAACCCTTTCTGGGAAATAATTAAAGGAACAGAGTCATTCAAGTTCAGGAACAGCAAATACAAGATCTCTTCTGAGCAAGTGTGTTCTCTAAATTTATTGACTATCAACCAACATAACAGATGTGACTGCATGCAGTAAAAGTCTCTCTTAAATTATTGAACACAACAAATCAGATCAACACCAAACAAAGCTTTTTCCAGTGGCAGATATATGCTTTACAAAACATAATGTTATTAAATGGTTCAATTGCCTATCTTTTTTTTTTTTAAGACTGTAGACAAACCCAATACTTTTTTTGTTAATCATTTATCTGAAACACTGGTTTTATTTAGACAGTGGGGATGATATGAATTTGAGAGCAAGTGTATTCATCAAAATGTTTATTACTGAATTTCAGCATCATCAATTTTAAAAAGAGAAAACAATATTAAGTGTTCAGACACTGCTTGCCAGAGAATACTTTTCCTTTTGGTAGTTAAGTTGGCATTTCTTGTAATTTTACCAGTGGAAGTTAAATTCTCTAAAATGGCTTTGTTTGTTTGTTTGTTTGTTTAATTGGAGTAAAAGCATCACTGTACATTTAAGCTACTTGAAGACTCTTTTTTTCCTCAGCCTTCTTTTTTTTTTATCTTATGAGAGAGGAAGTCACAGTCAGACTTCTGGGCAGAGTGATGGGCTTGTGGTGCTTCTGCCAGAGAGCAGGTGTGGTTTTAGGTGGCAGGGTGGTCCTGCTGAAGCTCTGATAACCAGTGGTGAGGTTACATGATCACAAATGGACCTGTTGCTCTTGCAAGGTTGTTGTGGAATAAAGCAGGCTGTAGTTGCTAGCATACATAAATCTTTTTCTCAAAGAGTCCTTGAAAGTTTCTCTCAGTTTCTATGGATGGGATATAATCATAAAAGCGGTGTAAACTTCTTTGAGAACTTGAGATGGTTTCAGGGTAGGTCTCTTCCAGCTGGAAGAGTCACAGGTATCTCTGTACTGTGTATAGAGACTTCCAGAACAAAAGGGCTTGCTGAGTTTCTCCCAGAAACCTAAATAAAACATTAGAGATTGTATGGTTTGAATAGATGGACTTGACAGTCCATGAGGGGTGTGTGTGGGGGAAAACAAAAGAGAAAAGATTAATACATGTGTTGTAGAAAGTGACAGGAGATTTGATGGAACCACATTTTGTCTTTATTTGGTCAAATTGGCAGTTGTCCAGATATCAAGGTTGAATTATTGTGATCCACAGCTGAGGGATTATTAGCACAGTTCATCCTCAAGAGATTAAATTGAGGAGAACCAACTGATGATGGCTTTGAAGGTGGTCTGCTCTGTATGTCTCCTTCCCAGGCATCTTTCCCAAAAAGTGGTAAAAATCTGTGAGTGGTTCACTTTAGCATTCCAATACATGTTAACACATCAGGTTGATAGATGAATCCTGCTGTAATTTATAACCATTTAGCTGGGTCTAGTTTCTTTCTGTTGGGATGTATATACACCCACACATAAAATCACTGTGGAAGTGATAACTGTAGGGCTTGAATCCAAACAGGATTGGGATCCAAACTTTGATTTAGATTCCTTTTTCCTTACAGACTAAAAAATATCGAAATAACTGTTAATGGATACTCTCTGGGATGTTAAAAACTTATCTAGGAATGCTAAGACTATATATTTGTAGAGGACTTCTGCGATTTTCCTTTTTTTTTTTTTTGGATGTGTCTATGTTTTTTCCAGTCTCAGATATTAAATTCTAAATCTCACTGGCTGTCAAAACATTCAGAATCCATCAAAAAACACCAGCAAGTTGAATGTCCTTCAACAGCTGGGAGGAGTTAGCAGAGTACCAGTTAAAGCCCTGTCTATAGAGATTAAAAAAAAAAAAAGCATTATTTAACCTGGCAGCTGTAAAGAAATAAAAGAAATCCATGAGATTCATCAACTGCACATGAACAAATGTAGCACATTTAGGAGGGAGGGAAAATTTTCCTCTTTGATAGAAGACAGAATATTAAAATAAGGTAATTTTTAAGGGTGACTGGAATCTTATTGGTTTTCAAACTAGACCCAGTAAACATCTGGCTAATTCCACAGGAACTCTTTTTGCATTTTGCACATAAATCTGGAGTTAATTGTTTCAAGGAAAATATCGTCTGATATCCATCTAACCTTTAAAGGATACTCTGTCATATGTTTAAAATATGCTTCTCTAAATGGTATTGTTGTTTATCTAAAATTTTTCAGGTTTTCAGCCCACTATGTGTACGGTTGCCTTTGGGTATTTTGGAAAAAACAATTAAATATGACTGAACATGACATTATAATTACAAAGTAAATATGCTGTAATTGAGTAATTAACTCAACATTTCTTCCTAAAGGCATTGTAGGAACGAATTCATGTTACTGATCAGATTTCAGATTCTTTATTCTGAAGGAGAAAAAAAGACTTCCATTCTCCAATATGGATGGCTAGATATAAGACTTCTTAAGAGTCCTCATTTTATAAATGTAATATGTGTTTTTTAAAATTTAATATGTATTATTGATGCATCAAATATTTTTCTAATATGAAGTAGCCTTTTACCTATACAAAAAGAATACTTGTGTCTCTTTGCTTGCAAGTCAGTTCAGCTCTGTTAGGTACCAGCTGTACTCTGCTTCATGTATTATTAGCAAAAATAATAATTCTGAAATTGAAACCTGTGTGATATAGCTGTTAGTAGTAGAGTTCCTGAGTTTTAGCTCCAGAAACAATATAATGAACTGTGTGAGAAGCAAATATAATCCAGGTGAATTCAGGAATTAAAATTTGTGTTTGTTGAAGACAGAGGGAAAATGAATTATTGCACTTAAGTACACTGCATAGTGGATTGATGTTGAGCCTGAAGTCTGACGTAGATTGACAAATGCCAGGAAGCTGAAAATTAAGACTGATCTGTAATGCCAAACTTTGCCTCTTTTTCTGTCTTGTGACTTCCACATAGTTCCCAAAAGAATGTTTTCCACGCAGATCCTATATGTAAATATTAGGAATTTGAATTTAGTTAACTACAAAGGGGTCTGATTTCCTTGGGATGAATTTAGCATATTGACAGCAAAGTCAGTTGACAGCAAAGTCAGCAAATGAAGTCAGATAAGCGCAAGGGCCATTAAGAAAACAGAGGAAATCCATAGTATTCATTACTCTCTGGAGTAGTGAACAAATAGACATGTGTAGGGAGGAAAGCTTCACCTGAGCGCTGAAATTCCCATATGATAATTAAATTGCCTATTACTGCTATTATAAATTGTATATTACCTATTATTATTGCCTATTATAAATTATATAGATGCATAGAGTGTTTTCAAGTGTAATTTAAATTCGAATTGGTGTCTTTAGAGAGAAGTAAAATGCATTTATGGGGTGAAAATTGAGAGTGATCAGGTTTACTTGTGGGTTTAATGGAACTTCAGTATGACTGTATTCAGGAGCAGCATCTAGGTGCGGATTACATGAAAGTTTTACATCGTTTTCACCTATGTGAAAATTTTAAACGAAAAACCTGAGATTTGCAGGCATCAGGTTTGGTGCAGGCAGTGTCAGAGTTGAATTCCTAAATCAATGAATGGCTTGAGTGATAGAACTCTAATATGTTGTCTGGCAGATTCTCACTGGCTTTGGCTAAATTGCACAAATTCTAAGAGGGTGAAATGTTTAACTGGTGTTTGGGATGGGGTGGTCCTGCACGTAGCAGTACGTGCTGCTGAGTTCTCAGAAACATTTCTCTACGGTTCTGTTTAAGAATTATTTGCTAGTTGTTTAATGTGATGAAGCTTATTGCTTAAATCAAAAACAGGGGAATTCATGTGGGAATATGTTGAAAAAACCAAATTCTTAATTTTGGTTTTGGCTTTACATTATGACAAAGAGAGTTAATAATTTAATTTCAATTTTGGATTTGAAAACAAATGCAATCGCACAATAGTGACTGGAATAGAGTATCACTTGTCATTTCAGCCATTATGGCAAAAGTCAGAAATAAAAGCAGAGAGTGAAAGATTAAGATGAACATGGCTTCAAGGCTTTTATCTGCCTTAAGGCAAAGGGTGTCAAGAAAGATCATAAGAGATGAAAAATTGTGTCCCGATTTGCACACAGTGATAAAAGCTGTTATGCATGCCAGGAAATCAGTCAAAAATAACTAGAGGGACTTGCTACTGGCAGTTCTTAAAAGCAACTAAAGTGTTTTAAAATAAAATTTAAAAAAAAATCAGGTATCAAACTCGAGAAAAATTGAGCATGGGGCTTTACAGGTGCCTGGCAGCATCTCTGGGAAAGTGTCGTAGCACATGGTCAAATGTGAAGTGCTTAAAAAAGGATCACATCTTAAGATATGCATAATTCAACAAAAACACTGCAGGAAGTTTTTAATGCTGATAATGCAACTTCTGTTACTTTCTACGAAACATTATGCTTAGACATCTTCTTAAGTGCTTTTAATTTGCAATGTGATTTACACAGCTTTTAGAGTATTTCTGTCAATAGATATGCATTTGACTGGAACATACATCCTGCTGTTTAAAGGATAAGTACATATGGGTCAGCAGTTCTTTATCTATTTTTCCAGCACTTAGCATTCTTATTGAGAACGTTACTGTTATCTTGCTTTGCCTTGATTTTGCTCTTATTTCACCAGAACACTTTTTTACTTTTATTTTGGGGTATGCATTTTTGAGATTTTGTTCGCTGTGCTTTGAGGTGGTTTCTCATGAAGAACGTTAGTGCACAGAATACAGAGCTAGGTCTGACTGAATGTTGCTGAGGATGTTGGCATGCGTGCTGTAGGGCCAGAGGATTCATTATTTATGAGAAATATGGATGGGGAAGTCCTACGTGGAGTCAAATCTACAAATATCAGAGGGAAGGAAATTTATTCTTATAGCACATATCAGTGGTGTTTGATACTTCAAAAGGAATTTGATGTAAGCTCATCCAGATGGCTTAATATATTGGTGGATTTTATTGCTCGTCTCCCTATGTCAGTGTTGAAATATTATTTTAAAATACTATTTAAAGATAGAATTACTGCAGAAGATGGAAAGCCCCACTTGTCATCTTAGGATTTAAACCTCTAGTTCTGTTCTCATAACAGCAATAGAAAGTATCTAAACCTGATTCTGCAGCTACTGAACAGAGATCTGACAGATTGCCTAGTGCTGTTTGGAAGATTAATGTAAAGACTGGAGTGTGGATATTTAGAGGATCAGACTGTATTTTAATTTATTTTTGTGTTAGGATGTAGACATCCAGAAAATCTGTCATACCTCTATAAAGGCTATATTTCTTTCCTTTTGAAAGATTGAAAAAAAAATTGTTTTCTCTGAAGTTATTTGCTTATCTTCTTATATATTTATGTGGTCATGATCCCTGTAGTACAAACGTCTTCCAGTGTTAAAAACTCTATTGCTCTTCACAACATACCAGGTCAATAGTCTTGGAAAATTAATTTTCTCTTTCTTCATCAACTCTGTCGTGTGTGCTTATGTGAAGATATTACTCTAGGAGGTACAGGCAAAGAATTTAATATAGCATTTAATTTTAGCAAGATCCACGTTATGAAATGGTGTGTAGTTACTGATCTCATCAAGCCTGTAGCAGATACAGCAATACTGGGATGCTCAATGCATGTGTCTGTGTGCAAATCAAGGAGAGCAACCCCTGCCCTGGTCCTCCTGAGTGCACAAGTCCTTCCTGACCACACAAGCAGGTTTGAATCTTGTGGTACAATCAGAAAAAAGGGTTTTTTTTTTTTGTCTTGGTCTAGCTGTGGTGATTGAAGGCAGGGCTCCCAACGGGTACCCCTGTACATGTTGTCCCATGATTTGCATTATCCCTTTTCAGTTCTGCTGACTCCCCTGTCGCCTGCCTTTGGGCCTCCCTTCTCTCTCTAGTCTTCTCCAGAATAGACAACCCACCCCTAGTTACTTTTTTCCCCATTGTCCCAGCTCTTCTACATCCATATCCAAATTTGGTGTTCCTGTTACTGGTCCTCAGTAATCCTGGCCTTATTTGGCACTACTAACAGGGATACCTGGGCACTGTTGGCATTCTGATACTCCTCAACAGTACTTCAGTGCTTCTTTTAACTAACTGTGAAGTTCATTCATCTCTGATTCAACTCCCTCTTAATTGTGTGGGGATCTGGCCATCTCTCCCAATGCCACCTGTAACTCTTGTCAGCTTCTTGCCATATCATGTCTGGTAGTTTCTCGTGTCATATCCAGTAGTTTTCCATGTCCTGTTCAGTCACCCAAGCCAGGGCTGAGTCATCTGCCTGCAGCCCTAATACCAATTATTCTTAGTGGTCTTAACTTTCAGTAATGAGTGCTGCATATTAATAAGTAAAGAGGATTCTCTTCTTTGTAAGTGCAATCTTTCCCTGGTGGTCATCAGTTTTATAGCTGGGGAATGTAATGGTCATGGAAGGAGGCTAGCATCTTGAGTAACTGGAAACAAGTGATCAGACAGGATTATGGGGAGTCAATGCTGAGATTTTGGTATGAATTTTGAACCAGATAGGTTATGATCAGGATGCATGTGGTTTCACTCCTGGGTGTGAATTGAAGAGTTAATGTCTTCCTTGAATGAAGATATTGCCATGATTCAGTGGGAAATGGATAGAAAAGGGAACTCTTACCTGGTCTCTCTCTGGGGACTGCAGATAGTAGTATGTGGTGTACACACAGTGTACTTGGTGCTAATGGATAAGAGGAGTTAGACCTCTCTCTTCCTCCCAGTTCTTCACATACCTATCAGTAGGCACCCTCAGGGCTCGAATAGCAACCTAGATATACAGACATTTCTGATTTTTATCTGCCATCTTCCCACTGTCTGTATCATGAGGCGTTTTTATTTTTGTTTTCAAATAGCTGGAAAAAATTGTCTTACTCTCAGGAACCATTAGAATGTCTCTGAGATGTCTGCAGTTGCACTGTGCCTACACAGTTGTGAATATATATAGGCAGAAGTATAATTTGCTTAGTGGACCAGAATGAATAAGTGACTGTGATTGGAAGGATCTGGCTGTGTTATGAAAGATTTGGAAAGAACTAGAATAGTATGAAATAAGAGAGAAATGGTCTGTGTTTTCAGATTGTCATTCTTCATATAGTAAAACTAATCATTTGGTGTAGATTTTGTTTTACCTCACTGTAGGTGTTTAAATTGTCTAGTTGGAGCTAATTATTTAGAGCTGGTGTGTAGTCAGTGGAGAGGAAGGCAGCCATGGCCACAGAACATTATAGGTATCTAAAATAGTGGAGTAGGCTGCTTTTTTTGGAGCTACTTAACTCTGCCTTGACTGTATAGCTAAAGCTTTGATGACTAAGTTAGACTAAATGTCAGATTTTTAGATTGCTAGAACTAATGGAATGAATTCCATCTTATTGCCTGTGTGTTGATTTCTGATTTTGGTTGTCAGCAACAGAAGCATAGTGTCAAGAAAGGAGTTATATGCCTATATTAGGCTTTAGTAAGTCACCTGTCTCTCAAGTGACCTGTATGAATGCAAATACATTGAAGGCATGCCTCCTGCCTCAATGGATGCTGTTAAATAAAAGAAATTACCAAGAAAAGCATGATAAGAAAAACAATAACTTGGGAAAAATCCCTGTTGGAAATGCATGGAAGCTGCTTGTTGAGGAATATCCCTGTCTCTGCCTAGGGTCAAACCAATTAATTATTCCCAAGACTATGCTTAGGAGTGGGAAATTTCGTGAATGCAAAACAGGTAGCTTCAGGATGGAGATGAGACTTTCCAGGCAGTGTCAGAGAGGGATGGCAATTGTGCCAGAAGACACAACATCAGAGGAACTGTGCTGTCATCAGTTCAGTCTTCTCCTCCTAGCTAGCGAGTGTGGGTAGCTGAGCTGGCTGGAATGTACCACATTCACAAGGGAAGATTAATAGTTAGGTAATAGGAATGTAGAGAGGGTTCTCTGCAGTAATTCTTTTGGTTTGTGTGTGTTGTGCTTTGGGGTGAACAAATACAGCATGCCTGATTTTGATAATGTCATTTTTGAGTCATTGCAAACTTATATACTAGCAGGGTCTCAAAGAGAAGATAAACTGAAGTGCAAAATTCATTTGGTCTTATTAGCTTGGCAACTTTGTTCAACTTTGGACATGTTGGCAGATGGGCTTCTGCCTGCCAGAGCCTGGAGTACCAGGCAGAATGTGCTGGGTCTGTGATTTCAACCAGAGGGAGAGCCCTTGTCCCTCTGGGATGTAGGCAGAGGAGGAATATGATGGGACTCCATTCTGGTGACATCAGAAGAAAAGGTTAACTTGTCTTGGCAGGGCAAGTTTTTATCACCATAAATAAGGGGTGGCACACACACTTTGTTTATATCCTTATACTCCTATTATATCAAAGAACATGTATCTTTTCAAAATTTCTTCCTCTCTCTGCCACAAGCAGGGATACAAAGTCTTTATGTATCATCCCGATATCTCTTCAAAGCCTCTATTCCCTGAATTTGCAGCCTTGACTCTCTCATGGTTTGCATACACTCCACAGTGACCAAACACCTGCTGTGCCCTGGGAGAAAGGCTGGGCTATGGCAGCTGGGATATGTGAAGCACCTATTCCAGCTTCCTGAAGAGCATCAGTGAGTAATTTTGCTCACAGGAATTGTCATCTGCGATGGGGCAGATCAGCTCAAAGCAGCACTTGCCCTTCTCGTGAGGCGCTGATGAAATAATTAAACTTTGTGGACTCAGTTTTGAAAGCTGAATTTTGAAAATAGGAAGTGAGGGGATTTTTTAAATGAAGCAACAACCTTTAAATGTAGTATTTCCCATTGGTGGCTTGCAGTTTAATCTTTCTGTAGAAATCAAACATATGCTTTGCCTCTATGGAAAGCTATTCTGTAATTTTGCATAGGGTTGTCTATGATCTTTTCTGTCATGGTTTCACCATTTGCTTTTGAATGCTCATTTACTGCCTGTGCCTGGTAATGATACAATGACTCAAAATTTGAGACAAGAGAATGTTTCAGGAAATGTATAGATTTAAGTGGGAGTAATTTACTTAAAAAAACGTAGCTGTTTTTGTAATGCTACTTGTCTGATCAAGCCATTGTGCTACAAATAACTTGAAATACGCATAACAATGGGGATCCCCGGTCTACATATGGAAATGTTCCATTTATCCCACTACAAGCCTCAATATGTTGCAAAAAATACCTTTTTACAGGGATGTTTCTGACTGATGTATTTTAAATATCATGCTAATAGCGTTGTTTCCTGCTGTCCTTGGGCTGTCTGTGGAGAACAGATTTTTGAGGACATCTGCCAAGCTGAAGAACCTCTCACAGCAGTTTCTGAATCCTCCCATTTGATCACCAAAAGGGACATCAGAAAATTACACAGACCTGATCTGGGGAGATAAAGTGGAAGTGACCCCTGACATTTCACAGTTAAATTTCTCTGGTTAGGCCTCCTCACAGTTACCAGGGTATAACTTACTAGACATCTGAGTTTGCTTAGTTACAGCTACCAAATATTGAATATAATAAGGGTTATTCCAGTAAGTTTAAAGGGTCATGGGGTGTCTAAAACCTTTTGTGTGCTCATGCTGATGAATTCCCATGAATTTTTTTTAATTCTCTTTGTATAAGACTAAATGATTCAGATATTTTTAGTCTTTCATCTATATTATCCTGCTCTACATTTTCTTATACCTCTTTTTCTCAGTTCTTTTAACTGTTTCATTACTCTTTTCGAGGTGTGGATTCTAGAACTGGGGCCTGTGGTGGTGTGTTCCATAGTAATGCTCTGCACAGCCACATTCCCTGGACTTCAGGCTCACACACAGGTGGAAACTCAGTCAGGGCCACGTTGTCTGTGTGTTGGTTCACTCTGACCATTACTTAGAGCCAACAACTGGCTCTCGGGGCAGACCAGCTCAGTCATGAAAGAGAAGTTAAACTCCTGTGCGCGCTCTGCCTCCAAAGAGGGACGGCACAGAACTGATGGCAAACTCAAGAGGTAATGAGAGGTGTTTAAGCCTTGTAAATAGGCTGGATGTTTTAGGGTTTTCTGTTATGCTTTTGTTTGTTGTTTGGTTGGTTTGGGGTGTTTGGTGGGTATTTTTGTGTGTGTTTTTGTTTGTTTGTTACTGTTGTTGTTTTCTAATGAGCAGTAGAAACTTAGAATCTCTTGGACAGTGTTCCTATGCTAGCAGAGTAAATGGTTTGTAGGAAATGCCTTGCTTCTTTTGTGATGCTGATCCTGCAAAGTGCACAGCACTTCCCAAGAAAGGAACAGAAAAGCCTCAGCTTTCACCATCTTTGGTGTGATCTGAAAACTCTGAAGACAGAGCTGAAGCAGCAGCTGGAGCACTAACTCAATGGCAGTTCTAAAATAGTGCCTACTGAGTTCTAAGCAAGTGGTCTACAAACCTGGTGTGGATCTGCTCGTGCCACCTTTGCTCTGCTATGTGTCAATTTGGTAATGATTAATGAATCTGCTTTTATATAAGCAGGAGTTCTTATTTTTAGAAAGAATCTATAAAGACTGTCTCAAACATTTGTCTGCATCTGCTGTAGAAAAGGTCACAGAGAAGCTGCTTAACAATGTTTGTATAGTCCACCAGTGACATAAGAACTATTTCGGGGTTACATGTTATAGTGTTCAGCTTGAGATGTAAACCAGATGCTGGTTTTCCTCATGCAGGTGCTTACAAAGATTCTCTTGCAAATTTTCCCCCTTTTATTATCCACCCCCCTCCCCGCCCCCTTTTTCTGCAGTTGCAATCTTCTGATTTAGTGCCTTATTTAGCTTGGAAATGCTCTTAACTAGCAGAGCAAGTCAAGAGTGCTTGTTTTTGCATCTGCATATTACATGTGCTTAATATTCAGACTTGGAACATCCAGCAAGAAGATACCAGTAAATAAAAACATGTTAGGGAAATGTCTGCATGTTGGAGATAGAATGTGTTACCTTTGGTACCAAACAACTCAGGAAAATTATTTTTCTCTATGCACGGTGCTATAAAAATATGACTCTGCATCTGTTAATGCTTTAATACCTCTAGATCACAAAGGTCTAGTTTGAGTAAATGAATGGTTTTGTTTGGCTTTTTTTTTTCTTTTAATTGTCTTTTAATATCACCCTGACATTGAACCAAGCCACTGTTTTCCTTTGTTGTACAACATGGTTTACATTCATGTGGTTAGTAATTTTCTGTGGTTTTGTTTTAAGGAGGGTTCACAAGGGCTTCCTTTTCCTTGCTTTGCAGAGCATTTTATATATGGAGCATTTCCTTGAGATTTTGTGGATGAAAGGAAATAGATGGAATGGAAGAAGCTTTTGTTCTTCCCTCAGTTCAAATTTTGCCATTGTTTTGCATGATCTCTTTCTAGTACCTTAATGATGCCAAGTTACAAAGAACCCTCCTGTGTGAATACTTTCATTTTGTATAAAATTATTCAAATATAAGAACATTAGGTGACTGAAATCAGGAGAAACACCAAACTTTTCTATTTTCACTTAATTCTTAGGATTTGATATGTCTTAGTATAGTTCATTTCAAAACTTACCTCTTCAGTTGCTTTTTCTGATGTTTTGTTGGTCTTACTCCAAGCAGCAGGGGAAGAAAAAAATCGCATTTTAAAAATAGAAAAATGTGTTTTTTAGAACACTAAGATTAATGGCTGAAATCAAAGTCAGTTTTGACACTTGAAACATCTTATACCTTTTCCTTTGAAACTGCCTGCATTTCAAGAAGGGAGTGCATCTTTATTAGGATATTGCAGACATAACCTAAAATTAGATAAATGCAGTTTAAAATAAATTTCTGCCTGTATGAAAAGCAACAAATAGTTCTCAAGCAACTGTTTTACGTGGGTGCTAATGATATAATTTACAGATGTCTGGTTTTCACTGAGTTTAAAGCATTTCTGAAAATTAGAGAGATTATATATTTATATATAGATAGATATATTGATAGATAGATATAGTCTTCTAATTGGTATGCCCAGTACCTGAATGAATCTTTGATTTGGGTGCCTGCTGTGGTCAGTTCTTACAGCCTTACACGTGGACTCAGAGATAGCACTAATGGTGCAAAGAATGACACTGAATAGCCAAAGAGCTTCATGAAATGTGGCCCCTTTGAATGAGAGGCTAAAAAGGAGGACGATGTGGACCAGATGGCCTTCAGAGGTCCCTTCTAACCTAAGTTATTGTATCATAATGTGGATTAATGGCTTCCTGACGTGGGTATCATCACTGGGAGGGAAGGCTGGCAGGGAGTACTTATGGCTTGTATAGGAAGTTTGGATATACACTCTGCTTTTACATGCTTGCTGAGCTCTTTCCAGCAAACTCTGCCTGCTGCCTGGGTTTGTGCAACTGAACACTGACCATAAACACAAAGAGGAAGCAAAAGCCCTCAACCTGTCAGAATTTGCACTGTCTGTTGTTTATCAGGGCTGATCTCCATTTAGATCTGGATGCTAAAGTTTGATTTCTTTTCTTTTTTTTTTTTTTCTGTGTGTATTGGGGGGGGGGTGTGTGTGTGTGTCTATTGAAATTTTTGTCTGTAACTCAGATAGAGACCTATATAGAGATCCCTTTGTGCTTTTTAGTCATCATCTGATGTAACTGAGAACAGACTGCTATTTTTGGACTGAGAATACTATGAGTTGTGGAAGAATTGTGATTGATTTTTCTAGGGTGAGGATATTGAAATTGCAGGCTTTGAATTATTTAGATATCATACACTTGTACACATTTCCCAAATTGTCACATGTTTTGGGCCAAAAGCAGCTACAGAATTGGGCTAAAAGCAGCTGCAGGGTTGCTCTCCACCTTGTGCACAAGCACATGTGCATGCATGTGCTCCCCACAAATAAATGGGAATCATCTCATTTAATCCACTTAAATTTGTTGTGCAATTAAACTTATGTTTTAGATTACTTCTGTACACTCTGAAGACTGGCACTTCGAGCAGCTGGTTTCACTTGTATTTCAGACATCTGTCTTAAGGGTAGAAAAAATGATCCTCTGCACTGACTATAGAGAGGGTTTAGACAAGATCCCTTTTTTTAAATGGTTCAGGTAGGGTGAGGCAAATCACATGAACAGGTTTCTGTATTTATTTTTATCCCACTCTGAATTCTCAGGCAAGGAATCTGGAGATCATCTAATACAATGAAGATTATTTTTAAAGTGCAAGAGCTTAATTTCTGCAAAGAAATTATATTTAGATTACTCACTGTGTGAAAACTAATCATTCACCAATAAGAAAATGGTGAGCAGTTAAGAGGACAAGCTTGTCAGAAGAATCCAATTTATTGAGTTGCAGTTTATATCCAGAGGAATTTTACTGAAGACAAGGATATTTTCCCAAAATTGTGCTTTATCCCAGGATCTGTAATAGTGGTAACAATAACTTAGACAATTGGTGGAAAAAAATACATTTAAACAAGAAACCTCTCTCTTGGTGTTTCCATTTGAGGATCTATGCCTGGAGTTTGCCCAAGAAACATGTTGCTCCTTCAAGAAACTAGCAGGTTGCTGCAAAGGTTTTGTGCTGACAGGTACCCTAAAAATTAGGTACCCCACTTTAAAAAGATGTATTGATCCACTGTACCATGAGATGTGCATCTATAACTGCCTCAAGTGAGGAACTTGGGTTTTTTTTAATTTATATACCATTTGTGCTTCCCAAATCTTCGTTCGCGAAGCCTAGCCATGATGATGACCATTTGTGCTTTGTGCTCTGCTGGAGACTGCATTATCACAGCAGAACTATGGTTTTATGTAAAAACCCTTGCTAGCCATTCCTTCAAACACACGGCTAATTGGGTTCTCTCAGGCATAATACTGTTATTGGGAAAAAAGATCTTTATGTCCCTAGTCCTCCGTTACTATTTTTGAGTTGTATGGATGTTTCAGTGAGCTGTGGTTGAAGGAAAGTGTTCCCTGGCTTGACTTCTGAGAGCTTAATCTGGGTGCCACCAGAAACTCATCTCAAGACACCAAAAAGGATTCTGTGGGAGTTTTCGTGTTTTCTTGTAGCTTGAAAACCACAAAAGAAAAAAAAAAGCAAATATTTTGAAGGAAATTGCCCTCTAAACACCTCTTCACCCTAAGAAATTTATCTCGTAATAGAATTTGTAATTCAGCTGAGTTGTATTACAGACTTCTCTGGCTCAAACTTTTCATATTACACGCTTGCCTTGGGGCTTATAATTTAGTAGGCTTCATGCTTTTTTCACTTCTTCCTCCTCTCTGAAAAAAAAAAAAAAGAAAAAGAGACCTTATTTCCCGGTCTAGTTCTCTTGAATCCATAGTTACAGAAGAGAAAAATCCAAAACTAGATTTTTGTGACTGCTGAGACTTTTCAAACTTTGGGCTTTCTAGATTCTTCTGGGTAAGGTTTGACAAGATGGCGCTGGTGAAGGAGGCAGAACAGACTGTTGCTTTACGTATATTGTTTCAAAATGGAAAGTGAAAACTTTAGAAACACTCAAGTGATGAAATCTTAGATAATAACTTCTGATCACCTGCTAATTAGAATGGGGAGAGGCATGGGTTCTATCTCTTTTGTTAATGTACACTGAACTGTAAACCCCCAAATTTTCAGTTAATAGGAATATAATTTGCTTTCACTACAAGTACAGGGTTGTGTCTTTTATTGAAAAAATTAAAACCAATGCAGCACAGACAGTGCCCCCACCAAGAAAAAGAAAAGCCCCAAAGCAAAAAAATGCAACCCACTCGAAACACCTGAACTGTGTTCTTTGAAAACCATAGCATTTTCAAATAGAAAAGTAAGGGAAATCTTGAAAATTTGTTATCTCGGTGCACATGGAGGAATATCTTATTAGGAAGCAGTGAGTTTGCGACATACTCTGAAATAAAGTATATTTGCATGGAGAGAACTATGTACGTGGTGATGTTAAGGGAAGAGTTGTCCCATGGTTTATTCCAGTGTTGATAGTGAATTATTACTGCTTGTATTCTTGCTGGGCCTTACTCATGAGCCAGGAATCCCTTGTGCTGGATGTTCTACCAATGTAGAATCTCTTTCTCAGAAAATTCAAAATCTAAATAGTGTTGGCAGAGTTACAAGAATTTACCATGCAGTGTCAGTAGTTAATTTTCAAGCGTAAATATTTAACTTGGAGGCATTCAATACTGGAAGTGAGAGGAGCTTGTGCACTTGGGCTCTTCATTGAAATGGACTTTTTTTTCCACACTGCTAGAAGTTCATTGCTTCTTCTGTTAATAGCACGAAGGAAAAAAACCCCACCTCTGTTTTGAGGGGGGAGATAAAGGAAAACAAAGATCCAGTTGCAAAGCGTGCAAAGCATGGTTCTTGAATAAGATTTTTTGTTGTTGTTGTTTAGATTTTTAAAACTGTTTAGTCTCAACTACGGCAAACAAACCATCTTAAATCACATATCTTCTCTGTGAGTGTGTGTGTTCTGAAACCCTAAAACAATTTACAGGAAAAATTCTTTAACGCTCTTATCTGGGCTAACAACTACACAGTGAGTTTTAGTCTGATGTGATGTTTAAAAGTGCGTGTCTCCATTATAAATTGTTATGGAAAAAGGCATAGTTCAGGTTGCAATCCAGCTTTCATTATAATTCATATCTCTAATTACAAACTGCCTTCAGAAAAACACTTGTTTTTGTGAAAAAAACCCTAGTGTTACTTTAGCAGTTAGCTGTCAGAAATAACGTCTTGTCAACTTTTTTACGAAGGGCTAATAAGGAAAAATATCTAAATCATGTTTTAAAGCTTGAGGGATTTACATGTGTGCAGCCTTGCATTCACTAGGGGAAATTTCCAGGCATGTCAACTGAAAATTTAATGGAGGTTTCTGGAAAAAAAACCTGCTACTCATACAACTAAATGGGTTTATTTCATGTCGAGATTTTAAACTTCGTGTATGACTTGTTGTTGTTTTCTTGAAATGCTGAAAGGCTTTTAGACTTTGCATTTATAATATTTGCAGAGTGATGTTTTAAAAGCAAAGAAAGAGAGCTCCAAGCTGATTGAGCTGAAGGTCCTCACCTTCTCCCCATCCTGGAGAGATGAGCATGCACATAAAGTCTTATGAGGTGCTGATGTTGCTGTGGTAATCTAAAGATTTGAGTGAAGCTGGGTTTACTCAGATAGGTCTTTTTTTATAGACTAACTGATGAATAAACATATCATCTTTCTGTACAAAGGCCTTCATGTCAAACTTGCTCTAAACTAACAAAAGAAACTACTACTCACTATAAATCTTGCCTCGAGTGTGTGATTCCAGATACATGTTTTTCTGGCCTGGTCTAAAAGACTTAAGAGTGTGGGAGGTACATCCTGAATTTTTCTTACTGCGAAAAAACATTGCTTCTGCTTATGCCCTGTGAGCATGGTGATAGATATTCCCTTTCTGTTCTTTGAAATAAAATATACATACATATATATCTAGAAACCAGATATATAATATGTGTCTATATAAAATACATGTAAAGGCTGTTAAAATACATTAAAGGCTGTTATTGTATCATCCTCCCCCTCACATCCTCAGGAACAGCAGTCTGAGTTCTGTCACTCCCATTTCTGTGACTTTGCTTCATAGCTCATGTTTTGTAGGCCTTTGTCTGGTCTTGCTTGCTTTGGGCAGCCTAAACTGAGCTGTGTCTGTCTCAGAGTGTGGGAACCCAAAACTGCCCCCTGTATTTCAGCTGAAGCCCTGCCGATGCTGAGCTGAAGAGAAGGATTCCTTGTAGTGTTGGATAGATTTTATCCCTGTTCATATACTACATTGTGATGGTTGCATTTTGATGGGAAGAAGGCAGTGTGACAATATCAACCTCTGTTTTGTTGCTGATCCATTATAAACCTCCAAGGCTTTTCTGAAAATAATTTGGGCAGATGATTGATTTTGCTTAAATACTTTGCATTTGTCCCTGTTGAACTCCACTCTGTTTTAAAGACTTTTGCTTCACTTGATGAAGTTCATTTTAAATTCAAATTCTGTCCTTCAGTGTATTTGCTTTACCTCCCAGCTTCACAGTTGCCTGCTTTAGTAACACTATTCACTGTTTGATCATCCAGATCATTAATTGAACAAAATCAAAACATTGAACAGAATCAGGTCCAGGGCAGGCACTTGGGTACCTCTGTGTGACACATCCTCCAGTTTAGACTGTGTACCAGTGATTGCTGATCTCAGGCATCCACTGGTTTTGGACTCACATTATAGCAATTTTATTCTTGCTCATAAATCCCTAGCACCTAGTATTCTTATGAAATTATCATACAAGACCTCATAAAACTATTAGTAAAGTCAGGAGACAGGGACCCTGCTGCTTCCATCTTGCCTGTGAATTCTGTTCCTCAGTTCTGGAAGAAACTGGTTTTCTTTGACACAATGTATTCATGAAGGATTTATGTCGCTTGCTCTTTTTCTACCTGTCCTCCAGGTACTTGGAGACACTTGTTTATTTTACTTATTCCAGATTTCTTTTTTTTTCTTTAAACTGAAGTTAAACTGGATTTAATGCCTCCCTTCTGCTTTTTTAAACTCCCTTTCTCAGTCCTCTGAGAACTCTCCTGTCTTCATTCCAATCTTACAGTTGGAAATAATACCTGTTTTGGTTTGGGGATTATTTGTGTTAGTCTCCAGCTCTTGATGGATTTTCTTTTGTAAAATTGATGCATAAAGGTCATGTAACACTTAATCCTTCTTGCAATCATCTATAAAATTCTCTCCTTTTTCCATTGGTTAATGGATCAATGTTTTCCACACTCTTCCCCTTATTAACAGATGATCTCATACACTGACTTTTTTTTTGGTGTTATTCTTCATGCTTCTCCTTTGGACACCTCCCAGTTGAATATTTTATAACTGTTTTCCTGTGTGCTGGAATGGGTCTCACACATAATCTTAGTAGTCTGACCAGTTTCCTACTTTCTGTTTGCTTTCTTTCTGAATTCAATTAAGACATTATGATTTAGACAGTCTTCTCTTTTACTGTACCCATCTCTCCTCTGCTTTGGGGAAAAATACAGCTGTGCAGGACAGTTTCAAGGTTTGCATTTTTAGGATTCTGATGTTTTTAAAGTGAGGGAAAAAAAGAATGGTGACACCCCACATTAGGATAGGTCTATTTTCATTTAAAGAATTGACTAAACACAAATTCCTGTACAATAAATATGTGGCTAACTACATGAAGTCAAAAGAGCTCATAAGTTTGATTCCACTGTGTCATTAACTTGCCCACATCTCATATCAAATGGTCACTGCTTAGCTGGGTTTTTCTAGTGATGCTTTTGAGTTAGTTAATAGGTGGTTTGGCAGATAATATTAGAATGCAAATGCCACTTATAAAGTTATTAATGGTCATCACTGTATATTTTAATAATGATTTCAGTGATTTAGTTGTAATCTTACAATGTCAGGTACTTTGTGCAATGTAGTTCATTTCCTGTTGTATGGCAACCTTACCTGTTACTTCTGTGACTTAACTCTGATTTTTGAGACCCGTGCTTCTGTTGTTTCTGTATCTGTTTTAGTTCTGCAAATTCTCATTTTTGCAAAAATGAAAGTCTCTCCCAAAGACTTTGTAATCAAATTTGTTCACTTGGCCTTTTCTGTTTAATTATTCTTCAAATGCTTAAACTCTTGATCCATAGCACAGAAGTACTTGGGAGAGAAGAATTCTGTGCACCAGCTGGACACAGTCAACAATACAAATTCTTACTAAAGGATGGTAGGGATTAGCAGGGTGATGATGCTGTGGATCACAGTGCTTAGTGAGTTATTGCATTTGGGTGGGGGCTGAATTTCCATTTCTTAGTTCTGGTTAACTTCTAACTTAATAACCATGTAAATAAATATGATTCAAGTGATTAAGGTAGTGTGAAACTTTATTTGTAATGGGGAAATTTAGTGAAGTATTTTAACTGCTACACTCCAAAAAGAAAACAGAAAATCCAGTAACTGCAGCTCTTAGGTTACAGCAAAGTTTTGTGGTGGGGGAGAAATGAATGCCATAGGTGAAATTTCAGTGTGATGCCTCACAAGTTCAGTATGTGCTGTTCTCCTTACTTCCTAAGAAATAACATGAAGCATTTAGATTATAGGGTAGAATTTCATTCTCCCTGAAATTTTGGCTATACTGTCCTCGAAAATATTTTGCTCAGTTCTTGAATGTACTTTCCTTGAAGCTGTGTGAGCTTCACTCTTAAATTCAAGCTATTTCTACAAACTGCCTCTAGAAAAGTCATTTGTCACTGCCATTAGTCGTTTAGTACAGATATTGTCTGCAGCCTCTGAGCTTCATGAAATGGACAGATCCTTATCAGCAATCAATATTTGTAATATTTGTTAATATAAATCTGTCACTACTGACTCATCATTTGAAATGAATTTGAGACAAAGCACTTTATTACGGGGCTGGTGATCGTGGTAGAAGCAAAACCTATAAAACTACCAGGAGTGGGATCCTTAACTTTGCTGGCACATCAAAGTCAAAATGCCTGGACTTGAATCCTCATGTGGAACCTAACTAATAAGCAATAATAATGAAGACTCTTGACACATTTCCAAATTGCGTAAAGGTCTTCATTAAGATGCAGCAGCTGTTTATTTTCAGGACCACATGGTCTAGTCAGCGTGATAAGAACACAATGGAGAGGGATCAGCAGGATTGCCTTTAGCGGAAAACACCCACATCTTTCTTATCCACTCTAATGGGTCAGTAAAGAAGAGCTGGAGTTGGAGAATAATTAGAGTAATTTTCCATTTATTTTTTTCTTTCTAGCATGCCTTAGGCTAGGGAGGTCAAATAGATGCTAAAGAGAAGAACTGCATCTGGAACTAGTCTGAAAATAAATATGTATCCCATGAGTAGTGCTGTGTACAATTTGCTTAGCCTTAAAAACTAAGTTTGTCTGCCAGTTGATTGCCTGCTTCATCGAGGAAATCTGCTTAGCCTGTATGATTCTGAGAGCTCTTTTTCTTCAGTTTCAAAATCTGAGGGATGTGAATTAACTATTTCCCATTTCTTGTTTCTTTCAGCTTTCCCTTTCACATATCAGAGTCATATTACTCACCAGCTTCCTTTTGGCTGGTTTGCAACTAGGAGATATTTAAGTGAGCAGAGACAAGCTCTGGATTTTCCTGCTATGTAATGAAACTCTAACAGCCTTGAAATCTTATGGCAGTGCCTGACATAAAATAACACCTGACTCTATCATGTCCTTCCTTGCGATTCAATGAGATGAATTTAAAAATCTTATATGCTTTCTAGGTAGAGGCATATCCTGTTGCACTCTGTGTGTCGGTGTAATTGTATTTATTCTACCTGCTTTAGTTCATTAGTGGTGCAGTCAATGCTCTGATACCTTGGCACTGCACACCCAGCTATGAAATATGCATCTTGGGTAATTATTTCTGTTCAAGAACAGCTTGCCAATTCCCTGATTTTGAATGTCTTTCATCTGATATTGTAAATGAAACACCATGTCAAGTGGTCTTTTGTTTGCTTTGTCTGATAGTCTATAAGGAGCCCAGCTGACCTATTTAGTAACACCATATTTCTACATTGATCTAAAGTGGAACATGGTCAATAGTAGACTTTGAGCTTGCTTTGAAATAGAAGGTGATCTAACTCCTTTACTGGGTTTCTCCTATCTGCCCCTTGCACGTGCACTTTTTCTGAAGCAGAGTCTGCTGCTCAGATATGAGGCAAAACACAGGCCATGGAGTGTGCAGCGTTTTGAAACCGAGCTCTTGTTGTGTAGCCTGTTGAAGAACAAGACCTGTAGACACCTTGGACTCCCTTTTACCTGTATCTCAACATATGGGCCACAGCCAAACTCTAAAGTCCACAACAAATAAAAGTAGGCTCTTAAATATTATATAGGGCATACCTAAGCATGGTGTTCTTCTTAGTCACAGTTTGCTGTTGTGAGTGTGTAAATTCCATGTTGCACTTTTTTGACATGTCTTATATTTTCTTCTGTAAAGTATCTGTAGTAAAAGTCCTTTAATCCTTCTCAAGTTCTTACAGAACTCAATTGAAGCTCCAAGGAGTAAGGGAATCTATTTTGAAGTTCCAAAATTTACTCCATTTGAAGTAATTGAATTTTTAATTTGAGTCACTGAAAAAGCCTCGTGTAAGAGGCACAGGTGACTCAACTGTCTTTACTGAAACAATAGAACAATTACACCAGCTTGAAAGGGTGACTTTCATTTTTTGTACTGCTAAGACCTTCTAAATATCAGCCACATGTCACCTGACGTGTATATTCTATTATTATGATTGGACAAAAGAGTATAGTGCCTCACTTTTGGCTAAAAGAACTGCAACATTTGGGACTGCTAGGTCTTAGCATTCTTGTTAACATACACTTTTTAAGCAAGTGTTACTCTATTGATTCAGGTTTTTGTCTGTCTTAAAATCAGTTTATCAGGATAAAGAAATAGGTTCTGATTTCTAAATATATATTGGTTGGCCTAAACTATCTGCAAGCCTTGCCTTTGTGTTCCAGTTTGTGCTTCAGTGTACCTTCTGGTCAGGCTGTTCCTAGGATTATACATATGTACATTTTGCAGAGAGAATCAAGCTTATTGCTAAAATTTCACTTTATTTTGAGATAATCTTGAAAGCACAAGGATTTTTATGATGGGACTTGAGAATCTCGTTTGGGTGCTTTGTCATGTACTAAATAGCATAGTAGTGCCTGTCTGTGTGTTAAAGTGATGAGAGCTGTCCTCACCTTTTGAGCTTTCAAACAGTCCCACTTGCAAAATGCGTGGGTAAAAAAGAAAATGGATAGTTTGTTTTCTGTGGATCCTGGAGATTGTATTGATTGGAGGCACTTCTAACAGCTCAGTATCCATTGGTCTTGTTGAGAGTCTCTTGCAAGATGAAGGATTGCATAGTATTATTACTTTAAAATGAAGAGTTTGAATTGAAAGAACAAGCTGATAGTAAACGGATATCTTACACTTAATCTTATCTCTTGATTTTACTGATACTGAAGGTTTTTAAAAACACTTCTGGTTATCTCTTCTGCCGTTTAGAAAACGTCTTCACAAATTTCTGTCTGTTTAATTTTATTTTTGCTTTTTCCCCACAGGTTCCAACTATGGGAGTCCCCGTCCAGCTCATGCCAACATGAATGCCAATGCAGCTGCAGGGCTTGCCCCAGAGCACATCCCTACTCCAGGGGCGGCTCTGTCCTGGCAAGCTGCGATCGATGCTGCCAGGCAAGCCAAACTGATGGGTAGCGCTGGCAACGCAACAATATCCACGGCCAGCTCCACGCAGAGGAAACGACAGCAGTATGGGAAGCAGAAAAAACAGGGTACCACCACAGCTACACGTCCTCCCCGGGCGCTGCTGTGTTTAACACTGAAAAATCCCATCCGGAGGGCCTGTATCAGCATCGTCGAATGGAAATATCCTTTCTGATGTTCTCGCTCAGAAATCAGCAAATCATTTGTGCACATCAGGTGCTATTCAGAAGCGCGGGGAAATCAATACCTTAAGTTGAAAGGCACTGCTGGGAACTTAAAATACATGAATAGTTTTTGATGTCTTAACTGAGATCATTTGTGCTGGGGGAGGGGGAAGGGAGATTAGAGCTGAAGCCTTAACTACACCTGTGTGTAAGAAACCACTAGAAGTTTAAATTATGAGGGTTAGGAGTTGAATTTTGCTCTTTTGAAAACACGTGGCCCAGACTGAAATGAATGGGAGATATTCAAAGTATCTGAGACCAGAATTGAACTGACTCTATCGGATTGATAGCAGCTGCTGGCTTTCTTTTCTGGGACTTCGGTGGGGGTTTTTTTTGGTGGGCTTTTTTTTGGGGGGGGGCTTTTTTGGGTTTTTTTTGGTGTGGGTTTTTTTTGTTTGTTTTTGTTTGTTTGGGTTTTTTGTGGTTTTTTTGGTGTTTTTTCTTTGGTGGTTGTTTTTTTGGGTTTTTTTGTTGTTTTTTGTTTGTTTTGGTTTTTTGGTGTTTTTTTAATGTTTATTTTTTGTTTTCTGTTTGTTTGTGGTTTGTTTTGGTTTTGGGGTTTTTTTGTGTTTTTTTTTTTTCTTTTGGTGGCTGCTTTTTTGCAGGCACTTAGAGGTACCACCAGTCAACAGCTCTGGTACTTTGAATTTCACACTTTTTTTTGTTAATCACGTGGCATCACATTTTCTACAGTATGGAGGAAAGAACGGGGCAAAAGGAAGAAGTAAAAAAAACCCCAAATTTATGCAGTAAGATCCTGAAACAGGGCTCAGGACTGTTAATTTTATTGGAATTCCACTTAAACGAGTAAGGCTCAGTAATGCATGGTAAGGGATAATGCTTATCTAGAAGAAGGGAAAAAGAAACACATTACAGTAATCCTGCAACATGTACAAATGCAGTGCAGAGCCAGATCTAATTGTCTGAACATGAGACAGACTGTGCCACAGACAACAGATAACCACTGACACAGAACTGCTGAATGTAAGGATCAGTGCTGCTTCCCTAGAAAGCTATTGAGAGTTTGACCAATGCTTTAAGTGGAAGGAGCAAAGCCCTTCTAGTCACCCAAGTCTGATCAGTGCAAGCTGGAATTTGAGTATTTGGTGTGAAACACAAACTGAAATAAAATATATCTCCCTTGCATCCCCGAAGAGAAAACAATACTAACCTTAATCACAAGCTAATGGGGCGCTTCAGTAAATACAAAAGAAAATGCATGTTTTTAGGCATAAATAAACAAGTCAAGGGAAGGTAGTACAGAACTTGGCAGTAGTTAGTATGCTAAAAAATGAATTAAGGCATTTAAGATAATATGGTAATATTATTCCTTTGGGTGTCTGGTGGGATGTTAGAAAGGTGAAAATAAAAAATGAGTATATTAAATATTGCTGACATAGACATATTTTTCAGATGAAGAACTTGTTAAAATTGCCCCTGTCAATTCTTAAATGTCCTTAAACTACCTGCCTACCTATTCCTTTCTTCTTCAGATGCTAATTTTTAATCCCCTGATTAAGTTTGCTACTTTTTATTGCTTCTGACATAGCTTTGATACTTTAAGCATATGATGGCTGATAGTGACTAACAGGATGAAGCTGAGTATTGGCTGAGTTGCCAGCACCCCAGTAACCACATGCCTTTAGAGAAAGCACAGAGTGACATTCGATAGATGAATAAGATCAGCAATGAATGATGGGAATGATGTGTGGTAAACCAGGGTACAGCACTGCTGAGATCAAGAGAGGACCAAACAATGCAATTAAATCAGTGCAAAGATGCTGAAGCTTGCATTTTTTGGTTTTGTTTGGTTTTGAGTGAGTTGATGGAAGTATTTTTTTTTTTTCCAGCAGAACCTCTCATTGCACATCTAGTGTTTTTAAACATGAAACACTTCAATGACAAGTAGCAATATCAAAGGATTGTGATAAGGTTTAATTTTATTCTGTATTCTGACTTTTCCTAATTGCTAAAAACTAATGAGGAAAGCTTAGCTCAATTTGCTGAACCACTAAAGTTTAAGCATAATAGATATTAAACAAATATCATATGGTACTTCAGTGGCATTTCTTACCCAAATGTTGTAGTGTTAAGACCCTGAAGGTGCAGTTGCCTTTATGAAAAAGTAAAACGAATTAATTGCCTTATTTTGCAAAGATTTAGCTGCGTATTTAATTTTCTGCTTTGTCTGCACTGTATTTGTAGGTGTTATATAATTTTATTTTTACAGTGCAATAAAAAGAAGTAAAAGAAAATATGCATAAACAGTGATAAGTTAATAGATGATAATCCTGCCAAAAGAACAGCAACAAAAAATCTAGGAAATAAAACAATTAAGACCAGGAAAGCCTATGGAAATCCAGGTGTTTAAGCAGTACACATTATATAAACAGCCTGAGATATATACCTGAGAAGACCCACTGATTTCACGTGGAATCTACCTACCCTGACCTGCTCTTGTTCCTCCATAGTATCATATATCTCCTACTATTAGAAGGCTTAAGCACAGGAGTCTGGTGATTTTGGAATGCATTGAGCCTTCCATATGTGAAATGTAGAATATATTTGAGTATAAACAGCAGTCAGGTGCCTGGAATTTGTGTTTATCTTGCAGTTCAGCTGCACATTAAAAGATCCTCAGTTTTTTCCTACTGAAGCCTGCTGAGAACAGTAGTCTGCTGACCAAAATCACCCATGCTGTGTTGACATTTGGCAGCGCTGCAGAGCCAGTCCCATGGTAGATAAATTCAGGCTCAAATGCTCTCTGTGGCACAGGTTATGCTTGGCATTCTCCCTGTCCTATCCTGCTCTTCATTCTCCTCCAGAGTACCGGTGAGTTATCCCAGAGCTAACCTCCAGGATATTCTTGCAGGCAACTAAATGTAGACAGACTGTAAATCTGGTCTCTAGTCTGAGCTGGGAGACACTTCACAGCAACTGAGATCAAGGAGTCCACTGAAGTAGATGAAGTACTGTGCCAACAAACCAGGCAGTAGAAAAATGCCCTTTGATTCCAATGGACAGTCAAAGAACATTGAGATCACACAGGATTTCTTTGTTGAACATTCCAAATGTTTTTTGGTTTTTTTTTTCCCCCCTTACAAAGTTGGTGCAAGGTTGAAATGCCCGTGAGTTGTTGCTAGTTTCTCTATCGTAAGGAACTCTCAGCTTCCTGGTGTCCCTAATATACTGTGCAGGCACATTTGTAGTCTCTGTGATGCCAAATAAAATGTGAATAAAAGAAAAAGAAATACTCCCTCAAATAATTTTAAGCAAAACAAGTATACCTGGCAGTGTAAGCACATTTTGGACAAAACCATTTTTTTTGCCTTAACAAAATTTATCATCTTTTAAGCATCTAGCAATGTATGCATGTATTCCTTGGCCCCTTACATTTAACTTTGAGGTATGAGAGAGAAACCGTGAAAGGGGGAAAAGAAATACAGCAACAACAACAACAAAAAATTAAAAAAAACTCCAACAAAACCCAAACCAAAATGTTTGTTAAAATTATTTGAGAACTTGTAAATGCAGACGGAAAAAGACCAAGAGAAACTAATCCCAAGAGGAACAAAGGCAGTCCTTCTAGAGCAGGTTTCTGTTAATAAAAATAGTACAGCCACACTAGAAGGAAAATCGGGAAAATGCAATCTAAATAAGTTAAAGAAGAAAAAAACTTTTTAGAAATCTGTGTTTACTCTGGCACGCGACTGGCCTACACTGCTTTTGACATATTAGGAAGATTCTTGGCTGGAAGCTCCTAAAAGCACTTAAAAAGGCATATGCTTCTTTTCAGAGTATAAGGGGCTTGGAATGCTTTCTTTAAACAGAATTCTTATAAATTTTTCTTATTTTATTTTTGTGTGCGCATTTTGGAACAATTTCCTTAACTCCATTCCTCAGACCATTTGAAATAATTATTTTACTGACTATTTTTGCCAATTGTGTGGCCTTAGCTATCTATATCCCCTTTCCAGAAGATGATTCCAATGCCACCAATTCCAATCTGGTAAGTCCTCGATGGTGTTTTGTCTTGCTGTTTTGAAAGTCCTTTTGAAAAGCGATCGTAGAGACTGTTGAAGCTGGGGAACATAAATATATCCACCAACTATGAGAACATAATAAAAATTGGGTTTGACTGTATGTCTTATTTATTCACGTTACCACCTGTTACAGTTGAGCTGGATTTAGAAAAGAACGTTCCAAAAATTGTGCAGGTGCTGTGTGTGGTGTTGAGGTTAACAAATTTCTGCGTGCTGCAGAAGTGCTTGGTAACTTTTAAACTGCAGGTATTTGGGGGAGATATCCTTTAATCAGGGACTATATGGTGGTTTTTGTCTTACAATGTGCTGTTGTGAAAGTGATACTGTCCTCCTCTCAGGTGATACCCGAGAGCACAGCTTGATGACTGATTTCTGGGAAGTACATTCATGCTTGCATTTCAGACACGTGTATTTATTTGGTTGAAGAGTGTTTGTGTGGTTATTTTTTTTTTTTAGTTGTGGTTTTTTGTTTTTTTATTCTTCTCTCTTACGGGGGCAATATAGCTTTTCTTCTGTCACCACTGATGCCAGTGTTGGTACTTTGGGATAGAGCTGTCCATATAAAAAGGCAAGAGTGTTTACTTTTGGCTTAGCACGAAGCCATAGCCAAGAATTTTGTCCAGTAAAGGCACAATACAAAACAGCTCTGGAACACAGTTCCCTGAATTAGCAGAAAACATTTTTTTTCCTCTCAAGTATGTGAACAAATCTGCTATTTGTCTGGTTGAACCAGGATGAAAACTTACTCCCAGAGTTTAGGAGCTGGGATGTTATTTCCTGATTAAAATTTATTGAGACTTAAGAAATTTTAGAGCAATAGTGGAGAAAAACAAAAGCCATACTTCTAAAGTAGCGACAACTGGGATGGCTGACAGACGTTGTAATTCAAAAGATTCATGCTGTTCTTGGAAGTCAGTCATTTGATTAAATATCTCTTGAAATTTAATAAAACACACTACAAACTTCATTAATTGCTGAAACAGTACTTCTTTGTTTTAAAAAAAAAAGGAGGGGGGAGTAAAAAATTTGTAGTTGAGTACATTTGCACTGTAACTCCTTTAAGAAATTTAAAAATAGGAGCAGGAGGTGATAAATTATTGTTAACTAATCTCTATATTCACAATATACGTGAGTTGGTCTTTTGTCTCTTTTGCTGCTCCTTGTTAGCATGATTTAGTGTTTAACAGTGGTGAATTGTGGTATGGATGTTTAAAAAACTTCGGTATGGCACCTCAAAAATTACTATATTTAATAAAAAGCAGATTTAATCGATCCTTTGGTGAAAAAACCAGTATGTTCATTGGATGTTCTGACTTTCAAGGCTGAAAGAGGAAAATGAAGCAGATTTGAAGGTCAGAGGATCACAATTTGTCTTGAGGTTAATTGGATGTGGGTATTTGCCTTAA
The DNA here is from genome assembly GCF_003984885.1 of Neopelma chrysocephalum. Lineage (NCBI taxonomy): Eukaryota > Metazoa > Chordata > Aves > Passeriformes > Pipridae > Neopelma > Neopelma chrysocephalum. The sequence goes on from NW_020897714.1 coordinate 29,204,822, forward strand.
TTCAGTGAGGAGGCTGCTGGCTAATACTGGGTTGAAAGTATGTTCATAACTGAATGAGGTATATTAAAACTGTTCTACAATCAAGAAATATGTGCACCTCGCTATTCTGCATCTGTTTTGCTTTATTTGGTCAGTCTATCAAAACACTAATGTTGTTTGTGAGTAGGATTTTAAAAAACTCAGCCAAGCAAGAATTATCATCTCAGGAAAGTTTGGAAATGTCATAGCCTTGAGGATGAGGAGGCATTGTTAATTTATCTAAATAGCTGTTTCACAGAAGTAGAGGGAGAACAAAGTAAAATGAGGAGTCTGCTTGAGTCCACTTCTTGTTCTTTGTGTCTTAATGGAAAAAAAAATTAAAAATGGAAAACGGGTTGCTAATGTATCCCATGAGGGGCTTGTGCTGGTGCAATCAAGACTCTCTTCTACACTAGAGATCAAACCCTTGAGCTCTGAGTGCTCAGTAGCCTTTGGTCCTGTTATCTCTTGTGTTTGTGGTCACTGGATTTTGTGTGTTTTGTGGGTTTGTTGTTGTTGTTTTCTCAGTGATATACATGTCTCTTGGCATGGATATACTGCTGTTGAGAAACACACTTCTGGAGTCATGTGCTGCACTTTGTGAGTAAAGTCCTGAGAAACAGGGAGGGGAAATGGAGGCAAATGGGTGAGATAAGGGTGGAAAAAATGTTAGTTGTGTTTTATAATGGGATGAAAGAATAGATGAAACTTGGAGTTAAAGGAAAGGTATTCCATAAGGCAGGAACTGTACAAGAGTGGGCCTTGCTGTCAGAGAGGCAAACTGTACATGGAAGAGACTAGAAAGAAGATGGGGTTAATAATATGTTTGTGTAAAAGCTCATCTCATTCTCACTTCATCTTTTTCATCTTTTTCTACCTGTGAGCATGTATTTCACAATCAAATTTATTTTGTACCTATGAAGTCCTTGAGCTCTGAAGGCCTTAATCTGGTACAGGCAATGAGTGTCTGTGTGCAATGTGTGCACAGAGGTGTGTACTGAGCAAAGTGTGATCAGATGTGTACAGAATCCTTGTGGGTGCCCAGAAGAAATCATCCCTGTGTGAGAACTCTTGATTCACTTCCATTTTGTAATTTAGTCTTTTTAGGGTTAAAGCTACCGCAGAAACTCCCTCATCCCTGGTTTCCTGAGCCGTCCCTAACTTCTTGAGACACAAGAAACTTTCTACAGAAAACATGATGGACAGTAACTGTTTTACAGGGTCTGAAAGGGACAGAACAACAGTTTTCTAATGAGCTGCCACGTTTCCCTTAGGGACTGAATATTCCTCCTCTAAGGTTTTCTTATAACTTTTCGAACAAGGCGACTGAAGGAAAAATTCAGTCAGTTGTTTTTAACAAGATAATGGAGTAGAGGGTGGTGAGGGAAGAGAAAGGAATTCTAGATTATGTGAGTGGCTTCTTTCCTTCTCTCTATACAAGTAAAAAATGATACCTGCATCATGTTTTGATGAATAATTTCTCTGTATGAAGTTCATACCTGTGACCAGCCATTGGTCAAATAGGGCACACACAGTGCTGTATGCCTTCCACAGAAGTCTTGGAGGCTCATTTACCTGTACAAAACCATGTCTTCATTTTAATAAGCTTTATCTGCAAGATGTATTTGATATGATGCCACAGTGATGAGCACTGGAACTAACTACAGAAGAGTCCAGTGAAGAATTCCTTCCTTTTTGCAAGAATTGTGAATAGCTGTTATGTATAACAAGTTTAGGCCAAATACCACACAGATATTCTGACTGTTTCTCTGCAATCTGTCTTCCCATAATAATAATTCCTATAAATCCTCAAGCAATTTTTGTCAAGTCTAGGGATGATAACTTGGACTGTGAAGGACTTTCATTTTCTAAATGCCCATTTATACTAAACCCCGAATTTCACATTTTTATGCTGCCTGCAGTGTCTTTGTCACTGGCTTTAAGAAAAATGCCAGAACAATATAATATACTCATAATAAATGCTTGAAATTGGCTTCAGCAGTTTTTATATGTTACCTCTGCAGTGTGTTCCTGGAAAACTCTTGAACTTGCTCAAATGGAGGGGAGTCGTATTAGGTGCAAAATTTTTTTGGTATTAATGAAATCACTGAGACTTTGTTTAAATTTACTTGTAAAGTAAATTTCTGTGCAAAGAGCCATTGTGTATTAATGCAGTCAGGAAGACTGGAGCTAGTTTGAGGGGAATTAGTTAGCCTGCATCAAAGGCTGCAACTGATATGGAGGCTTTCTGCTTTTGTCCATGCAATTATGTATTAGAACAGAGATAACAGAATAAAACTATAGACTGCCTAAGATAGGAAGCTGAGAGGAAAATGCTTCTGTCACTTTACTGGCAACTGCAAATGGCACAAGCCTGGACAATGTCACAGCATGGTGATAACATAATGAGGTTAAGACCAAAGTTTGCAACACGTTCCAGGGAAGGCAGCTCAGTTGGTTGTTTATGCTTTGGATAAAGAGCAGGAGAATATTCCTGGTGTTGTTTTGATAGCTCTGCTTTCCCTTTCTTGTCCTTATTACAGGAAGGAAATCCTGTTGTACACTAGTTAAATTTAAAAAAAGATCTCTTGTGTTTATATGTGAGCTTATAATGGTGTGTCACCCTCGGACTAATTTGTTAAACCTGAAATAGGACCCTGTGAAAGGAAAAATGGGATTTCTGCTTGCTTGTTAGTGGTTTTGCCAGTTTGTGTCTGCCTACAGAAAGGGGGCTTGCCTTTCAGGAAGGTATGGCTGCTTTATTAACTGGTGATTATGGTAATATCCACTTGAGCTGGTTATTCATGTATTAAAAAAGAAGAAAGTGTCCTTAGATTTTTTTTTTTTTGGTATTTTCAGCAGGCTGACACAATACACGTGGATGTGACTATCTATTATGTTTCTTTATATTGATATAACAAACTTAAGCATTTTTTTGTGTCCAGAATTCTGGAGTCACCAGACTGAACAGCCTCTCAATTTTTCTTGTGCAAAGTCAGAAAGTGTTAGAGAGCAAAGTGTGGGTGAGAGGGTCAGGAAAAGAAAGGGTGGCTTTTCTGCATAAGGGTGAGGAAGAATACTGCACAAAGGCTTTTGGTTCTGTGATGTCATTGCTATCATGCTGCTGTGACAGTTTCCAGCTAGTAAGTGAATAATGAGAGATGCTAACATCAGGGGTGAGGATAGAGTGCATACCAAGCTAATAAACTCTGATAGGTTTATTACCTTGGGCCTTGTGCCAGTGGTGCTACAGCTGGGGGAGGTTATAGAACTTGAAAAGTGAGGAATAAGTGACAGAAGCTGCAAGAAGGGATGCTGAGGAGTTTGGAAAGGGACGGGAGTCAGGATGAGGAGAAGAAAGGAGATTTTGCCAAAAAATCTTCCAGGACTTCTTCCAGAAAGATTGTGAATCACTGTGATTCTAAGGAAGTTAAATATGATGGAATTTAGGCTCAGCATTTCCCAAAGGTCTCAGAAGTCCTGCCTCTTGCAAAGAGAGGCTGATACTCAGCATGTCTAGGTGTAGTGAAACACAGGGTGGAAGAATAAGCTTTGGGTTTGAGAGCAAGACATTCAAGCTCGTCTGCTGGTCCTAGTGTTGGTAAACTGTGTAGCCTTGGATAAATTGCTGTCTCAAGTTTCCCATCACACAGACCATTAGAAGAAATGCTGTAGAAAGACTGATCACTAACTGGAAAAATAAAGGTAAAAAGTAGCATTTTTTTTCCCTAACACAGTGGTGTAATTTTCTGGGCTTTACGAAGATGCAACTGGGAAAGTGAAGATTGACATCTGTGTTACTAGTGGGACCAAAACTACTGGGTTCCCTGAGTCCTGATCCAATCCCAGCCTTCTGTTTCTCTTTATACCAGTGGCCCCAGTGTCCTCAACCAGTCTGTGCTTCTTTTTGTTTGCCACCTCTTTGTTTGCTCTAAGATCTCTCATATGTATGTGTCCCTATTTTTTGTTGCTGTTTAGATTCATTATCTTTGCTTTGCCAAGTAATTTTCCTCCTTCCATTGCAGCTTCTACCAGACCTGCCCCTTTTGCTTTTTCTTTTTCCTTCTAACTTCAGTCTCCCTTCCACAGTGGTTTCATATGTTTCCCATCTGTTTCCTCATTTGATCTCAGTGCTATGTTCACTCAGCTTCAGCTTCCTGACCACTTCTCTTGTTAATTCTACTCTTAAATTCTTTTCTGCTCCTAAACCTGGTCTCTTTAATCAAGCCATTAATCCCAGTGCACATTCTAGGCTTCTTCTTTCTTATTTTCTAGCTCCATTCTCAACACATTGGTCTCCTAGTCTGAGCCTGTCTCTGGTTTGGCCTTAACCCTTTTGCTTTTGAGATCAGTGTCCTTCCCAATGATGTCTGGATGCCAGCAGTAGAAATACTGAGAGAGCAGCCTCAACTCAAAGCTCAGTTGCTTTATTCCAGCTTGATTCAGAGCAGATGAGAGCAATTATTGTATGGGTCCTTGAAGGCCTCTGTAGCCCTTGTTCAACTCTGTGGATGTGACTCACATTCTGGTCTGCTAAGATCGTAGAATCATAGAATGGTTTGGATTGGAGCAGATCTTAAAGATTGTCTTGTTCCAACCTCCCTGCCATGGGCAGGGACACTTTCCACTAGACCAGGTTGCTCAAAGCCCCATCCAACCTGGCCTTGAACACTTCCAGGGATGGAGCAGCCAGCACTTCTCTAGGCAATCTGTTCCAGTGTCTCACCATCCTCACAGTAAAGAATTTCTTCCTAATATCTAATCTGAACCTGTTCTCTGTCAGTGTGAAGCCGTTCCCCCTTGTCCTATCACTGCAGTTCCTGATGAAGAGTCCCTCTCCGGGTGTCTATGAAGTCTCCATTCAACCTTTCCTTCTTTAGGCTGAACAGCCCCAGTTTTCTCAGCCCGTATTCATAGGGGAAGTGCTTGATTAGTATTTGTAATGGCAGTTTGGGTTTTAAGACTTAGCAGGTCTCTGAGGAGCCTGTGCAAAAGGAGATTTTCAAAAGCCAATTTGGCCACACTTAAGCGGGTGGGCAAGACAAAAGATGCAGCCCTGACACAAAGGCCTGTATTGTGGTGGTCCATATGAACTTGTCGCAAAGAATATGTTCACTAAAGAAAATAGTTGTTGAGATTTTTTTACTGAACTAGGATAAATCATTGGATATTATTAAAATGTTTTTTTTTCATACCATGCACAAATGTTCAGCCTGAGAGAGAAAACAGCATGAAAAACTCATATTAGCTGGTAAAATCACAATTAAAAGCAATTGAAAACAGTATCTTAATAACTGAAAGTGTTGGGTAGCTTTAACAGAAGTAGTACTACAGATTCACCTCCATTAATATCTTCCATACTAAAACGTAACACGGTGCTTCACTGAATGAGTGAAATATTGAAAAGTGGCATAATAGGCTTTCAAAATTAAATAATGAATTATATCTAATGCTGTAATGAAATCAAGTACATTTACATTAGGCAGTATGTAACATAATAAAGAAAAGAGGATTAGGAGACCAAGGGGGAAAAGTAGGTTTCAGATATGATTTGAAAGTGAAATATGTGCTTTTGAGGCAAAATTCGACTATTCAAGAAGGGCTGACCTGGTTCAGAGGAGCTGCAGAGGAAGGACCTTTGTATAAACAGCTCTAAGACTGGTGGAAGAAATGGATACTCATGTTCCTTACAGTAAGACCTTAACTGTAATTTTTGTGTAAGTAGGACTTAAAGAAATAGTAACTTGAAATTTGCAGGCTGTACGGTTCTGTGTAAGTGATTTTGAAATTTTAATTATATATTCTGGTTCTGATTGATGGCAAGTTTACTGGTGTAGTCCAAACATTAAGCCATTTATCCCATTTCTTTAGACAGCTCTGATTACCATTTTCCCTTTCATTATGTATAGGCTTTCTAAAATCTTTGACTTAACAAGTGTGTTAGATTTTTTTTTTCTTTAGGTGGCAATTATCTTTGTTTATCAATCCTTAAGTTCACTGTAGGATTTTTGTGTGTGTGTGTTTTGTTTGGGTTTTGTTACTACTTGTTTTACCTGTTCAGGAAAGAGGAAAAAAATGTGGAAGCAGGCCAAATAAGAGTATTTAGGTACTGTTGTTTTCACTGTAGTCTAATTCCTACCACTGCAAAAGTAACAGTGTCTTTCAAAAGCAGTGGAAATTTCCAAAATGGCAGGTACTTTTTGTATTCTCCTTTTGATACAAGTATCCTTATCATTCTGTAAATCTGTGGGATGTCAGACTTCTGTTCGTGAGTTCTTCAGAATCCTTTTAATGACATTAGGAAATAAGCATCCAGAAAATCTAGAAATACAATGGAACACATATGACCTTTAGATTCCTTCATGTACAGTTTGTGTTATACTACATTCTTGGGGTTTTAGTCAGGCAAACTTCCCTCTGACTTCACTGGAGTTCACTTGACTGTCACCCAAATCCAACCACTAATTTAGTGCATGCCATTGAAAAACAATCGTTGGAACACTGGGCTTTGCTGACATCTACAAAATCATTGACTCTAAAGGCAACGCTCCATGTACTTGTGCAAACTAGAAAAACTTTTCATAGTTCTCTTAGAAATAAAAGAATGGATGTGCTGCTTGCCAAGGGGCGGAATCGCCAAAAGGGAAGAATATGTTTTTTGTGTTCGTCAGAGTTTTGACGGGCTATTCCTCTCAAGGACAATTCCTATTTTTCCCCCCTGTTTTCTAACTCCTAAAGCGTGAGGGTCTGTGTGTTGTAGCAGCTCTTCAGTCCTCCCGGCTGAATGACAGTCTGTACTTCCAAGCAAGCTAAGACCACGCATGAATTTGACCCTTGAGAAATGTGCTGGGCAATTATGATTGAGTTTGCCTACAACCTCGTGGAAGAAAATCTCTTTTCTTCTTGTATGATAACCATGAAGAGCCTTTACTTAGCAAAGATATTTCTCAGTTAAGAAGATGATGTTGGGAGTTGACCAGTTAGGGAAAGACTTCCAGTAAGCAGCACAAAATTAATGTCTCTTCAGTATGTTGCATTTCTGGTAGATGCTGGGAAGTTGGCATAGTAGATTATCTTCTTAAGATATCCTTAACTAGTTCTTTTTCAGCTAAGCCTAAGCAAGGGAGCTGGACCATTTTTGGACAGCAGTGTTTTTCTAACTTTTTACTATAACCTTAATAATTTGTGATGATCTGTGGAACACTAAGGAATGCATATTTTGCTCCACTGAGACATTTTAATGGTGTACAGCTTCAGAGTTTTATACATATGTGATATAAATTAATGTCTTGATGCTCACAATGAGCTTATCCATGGAGACTACTTTAGGCTTGGATGCTGAACAGCTGGCCAAAGGAGCACACCTGCTCTTTGAAAGCCGTTACCCTCCTGAGGTTGCTGCTATACAGTTTCTTTAGAGTCTGTCTAACAGTGGTGTCAACACTTTAGCCCCATGCATTAAATTTGGCAATGGCACGAGCAAGATGCTCAGCTCCCACAGTATAAGCTTTCCAGAATGGAAATGGCATGTATGTGTCGGCAAGCATGCAACTGTTTTTCAGGCTGTCCTCATAAACTTGCACTGAGGCAGAATTTGGGGTTTTGGAATTAATCCTCTTCTGCTGGTTTGCTATTGTCTGTTGCCTGTAAAATTTGTATTTAGGTAGCTTATATTAGAAACTGAAGTGAACATCTTTTGCATATGATTATCTTCAGCTGGTATGTTGAAATGTTTTTCTAGTTAACAATAAATGTGCTTAATCTTTCACTGTTACTCTTTGATCTGAAGCACGATGAATGCTTTTTATGTGGACATTTTTAAATGTTTTAGTTTTATTACATCCCCTCAAACATAAAACCTCACGCAGAAGCGGAACTTGCATGTAATTTTATTATTATTATTTTTATCCATTGAAAACCAGTTACAGTTCTGTTATCCTTGCGTGGCCTTATTGTCTGAGTCACTTTAACACAAGAATCCCTGTTTAGATGAGATTATGCAGCCAAACATGTGGTCACAAAAGATTTTTAAAGATCTAGTTGCATAATTGTTTCACAATCTAAACTTGTATTTAAAAACAAACAAACAGAAAGCTTCTCCTCATTATGGTCGCCAAGATAATGTCTGAATCTGAACAAAAGGCACATCAGTGCCCTTCAGGAGTAGTTGGCTGAGATGAAGGACTGCGAGTTGAAATAACATGGAAGAGAATGCACAGCTCCTGTAGCTGTAAATGCTAAATCATAACAATGACAAAGGAAGATGTCAAACACATGTGAGATTGGTATCACTGTGGTGACAGGTGTTGGGGCATTTAACTGTTAAGGATTGTTTTCCAATCTGTACAAGGAAATCTTGCTGTTTCTGCTCTTTAAAATCATTGCCGTCCTTGCAACAAAGGAAAGGAAACAGGATTTCCAGCTTCCCCACTTCCATTAAATGCCTCAGGTGCCTCCTGAGTCCAAGAAGCTAACTGAGCATTTGCTTGTGCAAATACTGAATAATCATGTGCAACTATAGGAACTGGAGTGGTTCTGTATTTTCATCTGGAGTTTTCTATAAAATCCGGTGCTGTATGTCAAAGTAGGGAGTTGAAAGTTGGCATCTGCAAGTAGATGTCTGGGCTGGATGTGCAACAGTGGCATACATCTTGTGTTGCATTGATTTCTACCAGCAAGAATCTGATAAATCTCCTTTAAACCAAACAACTTGTATCCTAATTTTTATAAGTCAATAACCATGATATATTCTTCCCTTATTCAACCTGAACCAAGTCTTAGCTGTGAATCAAGTCACTGGCTATTTTACAGCTCCTATCTTTATTTAACGTTTTCATTGTATCCCCCTTCTCATTTGACAACTATACAATTTTTATCCATCTCAGGAGTGTGTGTTATGTTTTCCTCCTGACACAAATAAATTTTTGTTTATAGCAGTTCATACTCCAACATTACCCTTTACTTACTCAAATTAAATGTTTAACACATTTTACAACACACTTAAAAATTACATTGCAGTTTCCGCTTCTTGAGGGTTTTTTTGGTTTGTTTTTTTCCCCTGGTATTGTATATAAATATTAATGTCCAGATCTACTTTGTCTCCACTTTTCATTGTCCCTATGATAAAACCAGCACTGCTGCTGCTTTGTTTTCCTTTTGACACATCAGGCTGTTGGATGCAAGTATTTGACAGCTCATAGGGGAAAAAGGAAGAAGCAGAAGAAGCAGAGTTGAATGTTTTAGCCTTTCAGAGGCCATGAATATGAGGATGTGTTTGACTATTTCTGATCTTTCTGTACTCAAATCTTATGAAGTGAAAGAAAAAGAGAAGGAAAATATGTATGCTGAAGTGTATTTGTAACTTTCAGAAGGTCTAATTCTGCTAAGTTTTGGACCTGTACTTAGCAGTCGTTGTACAGAGGATTTGACTATATGAAGGACATGGCATTTTAAAGGTATAAAGAGCAGGAGCTAATCTAGGGAAAATGCAATGTGGTATTTCAGAGGAGTAACTGCTGATACAACCTTGGGAGTACTTCTGATAAATAGCTCTTGAAATAAATTCAGTCCTGGCTGGCAGTTCCTTTTGGAAATGTTTACCTTTGCTTTCACATTTCAGTATGTATTGAAAAAAGAGACCACAGAGATGTTGATCCCCCTTCCAGAGGAAGAGAGATCACAGCTTGTATTCAAGGGATCACAGCTTGTATTCAAGCTGCTGCTCATGTGTTTCTCTCCTCTGTTCACCTTGGTTACTTCAAGTCATTTTCCAGGGTAGACAGGTAACATTGTTGGGCTCTGGTGCAAATCTAAAGGAGTATGTTTAAAACAGTCAGAGTCTTTTGTGGTTCATTCCCTCCTTTCATCATCCAGACCTGAACTGACATGGCTCCCAGCTTGTGTGGCCACTGCTGCTTATTAATAAAACACAAAGAAATGTTTCATTGGATGATAACTTAATAAAAGAGACTTTTTTTTTCCTTTTCTTAATAGAATATTAATTTCCCACGCAGGATTTTCATATCAGTGGTTCTTCAGTATGCCTTGGGCTTGGGTTTGGTTGGTTGTGGACCAGGGTTATGGATGTTTCTGGGCGGTGCTCATAGCAACTCATACCCCTGAAAGGCTGTGTAATTGTCAAAGGTAGGCCTTGTTCATGTCATTCCCAGTCTTTAACAAAAGAACACACTGGTACTGACATGGATGTCCAGGGTAACAGGCACCAAGCTGGAGGCTTCCTCTTTGTCTCTGTGTGCAGACACAGCAGTAGCTGAGTGTGTGGGAGGAGTGCCTCTTCCTCTTCCTTGCACCTTCCCTCCTGTCTCACTGGGATGTAGCGGGTCCATTGGGCAGTCTGTGCAGGAAAGAAGGCTGTTAAGCTCTTGGAACACTGGCAGAGCAGGTAAGGCCTTTCACTGCCCTCCCATGGGTGACTGTTTGTTCGAGCTTTGATCAGGAGAGTGTTAAAAATTGCCTCTAATCAATGCATGTGCTTATATGGTCAGAGGGCTGAGCACAGCTGAATGCGGTCACAACCACGGTGCTCTGTGTGCCTCTGGCTACAGAAACCGATGTGCCTTCACTGTTCCAGCCCACGAGGCAAACTGGGCTCTGCAGAGCCTTTGACCTTTTGAAAGCATGAAAATCCATAGGGAGCTGAAAATTATTCCTTTTTCATTGAACTGCTTAAAATAAAGTGGCCTATGACCTCTTGAAAGTATGTCTGACCCTGTGGGACTAGGGAGAGACCAAATGAACTAGACCGTAGCAGGACCCAGAGGTGAGCACAAACTTACAGTTTTAAGCAAATTCCATAGATCAGACTATATTGTGAAGTGGGAGGTGATGATTTTAAGCACCTAGTCTTGCTTTCCACTGGTCTTATAAATTAATGCAGCAACTTCTCTATCAAGCAAAGGGACGATGTGTATAGCATATTTATAAGGACAACCTCACTTCTGATTTAAAGCTGCTTAAGAATAATGTAACCTAAAAAAATATAGAGGTTTTTTTCCCTCCATGCATTCTTCTACTGTTATATGAATTTACACCAAGAATGAAAATGTATTTCCTAACTCTATGTAAATTCTGACAGATCAGGCTTGAGTCATGGCTTGATTGTCTCTGTTAGAAGGACCATAATTTTTCCTGTTTTCGCTATTTCCTATATCCTTCTTTTTTTTTTTTTTTAGTTCTCCTGAAAGAATGGCCATTGGAGGTAGATAAAGTTTTCAGTATTGCTCTCTCCTGGCACACCATCTCCTAGCGCAGCATCAAAGTTAATAGCTCATTGGGCATCCTTTGGAATCTTATTAGCCATGTTATCCAAAGATTTGCCCTGATGCTTGTGTTCAGTTGACCTTGGATGTGATCTGAAAACCACCCTGAATAATTGTTATTCTCCAATATGTACTGACAGTCTGATAAGTTTGACCTGCATTCCCTGATCCCAGACATACACCTTTGTTTTTGACTATGTTGAAACACATTGTTCAATAGTTCCCAATTCTCTGATAAGTACACTTAAGCCTGCACTGCTTTAGCAAAATTGGAAACATGCAGGTTGATCTCAGTTGGTAAGTAAGTCTTGCTTGAACAGCTTGCAAAAAACATGTTGTGTTTCTTCTGCTGTTTGGCTACTCCTGTCATGTCTCTCCATCTTCTCTCCATTGTACCTGCTGGAGCCCTGTGTTATATGCAAGTAATCGTGTAGTTATGCTGTTCTGCTATCAGTAAATACATTTTAATTGGACTAGAGAGCAAGAGAGACTGATTGTGAGCTTTAAGTCCGTTGTATTTACTTGCCATATTAAAACCTGTTATTTTAGATACCCTGGTCTAAATCAGAAAAGCGAGAACTGAAAGCTTGCAAGCAAATCCAAGTCTTGCTTCCTAAGACACAGATAAGAACATACACTCCCTCATCATACACAAGTGAGTAAAGGGGTGACAATTGTAAAGCAAACACTGAGGGGAAAGTGGCTCATAGAATAATGCACAGGAAAAAGCACCGAGTGAATTTTAAAAGCTATTGTTGTGCCTGGCCAACAAGGATTGTACAACAATTTGTTCGGACATTTAATGCCAGAAAAAGAAATTGTTCCTGCTTCAGGATATTTGCCATTTTCTTTACAATAGCAAAATACTGTATACAAACCTAAATGTTTTGGAATCTAATCTCATCATATCCATCAAATGACCATGCTTGAGGTATTTATTGATGAGACTGGATAAATCCTAGCTGAAGAGAACATCACTTGTCTTGGAGTGAGTAAAATCCTGGGCATCATGCCAGACTCTCAGGGACAGTTTTGCCTTGATGGCATATAGGGATTTATACTTGTCTTTATTTTCATCACTGAGTGCCAGAGCAGGGAGAAAAGAGGCAGGAGGAAAGCAAAAGTACTGTATTCTCACATGGATGCTATTTACTTAAAAATTAAAATCTGCTCATTACCTCATTGTTTGCTGTTAAAAAAAAAAAAGTAGACTTCATTTTAGATGATAGTCTGTGCTAAACATGAATCAGATACAATACTCCCTCACAACCTAAATTATGTTTTTTATGCTGAAATACTCATAATCCTGTGACAGTAGAAGGCAGTTTACATTAAATAATCTTACACTGGACTGCTGATAAATAGGCTGAGTTCTTGGTAGATTGTTTTCTTGCTGCCAGATGATGTTTTATTTCAGTGAGCAAAAATTCATTTTCCAGTCTGCTTTCAGTGAATCATAGAGAAGTATATACACTTTAAAGGTGGAAAATGACCAACACATAAGCAGTGTTTTATGACTTTCAGTAAAACCTTTTGTTTTGATCACTTATTATGAATTTTTCCACTTGGGAGTTGATTGACTGACTTGTGCAAGGAGCAATACTTTCCACCTATTCCCTATAGCCTCACAGGAAAAATATCATTCCCGGACAAAAGTTGAGTCAGGAGACAGAAATGACTCATTCTTTGTACCATTCCCCTCTGACATTACTTCATGAACAATCAAGAGGTTTAGTCTAAAGTATTACTGTTGTATAAGAATGCAGAAAGTTTACATTAACTCTGGGGGAGAATAGAACAAGAATTTGGAAGTAAGGTCCCTTGAGGGTTGATAATTAGACAAACTGCATCAAGCTGAGGAAATCCCCTAAACTGAAAATAATTAAAGACTGGGAGAAGTATGCAGGAGAGGTACAAGCCTGTCCTGTCATTGGTCTTCCTTTGGGTTTTGACTGTGGTCGCTCCTAGAGGCACAGTACTGAGTTAGATGAACTCTTTTTTTTTGGAGGGGTGGGGGAGTCTGAAGACCAGAACTTTGGGATTCAAAACCCAGAAAGAGTCCAAGACTTTGTTCTATGGTTTTGTGGCCAACCTTCTGCTGGCCACAGAGGGGAAGGAAAGAAAAGGAAACAATGTACTTTGAATACATGTCTTCAAAGGTCAGTAGTCTTTGACTTTTTGTAGGGCCATAGGATGGGTTGGGTTGGAAGGGATTTTAAAGATCATCCAGTTTCAACCTCCCTGCCGTGGACAGGGATACCTCCCGCTAGAGCAGGTTGCTCACAGCCCCATCCAGCCTGGCCTTTTAGTGAATTTGGTTTAACAAACATAATTGTAACATAATAACAATTGTAAGTGAAGCTGAAGATTTGTGGCTTATTATTATAATCAAATCTGAGGAAAGAGGAAGGTTCAAGGTTGTCAGCTGAGACGCTCATCCTGAGACAGTAATGTAGGAGCCACAAAACTCAGGTAGACATCTGAAAATGCCCTTCTGTCTCAAATTGTTAATTTTGTTGGTAATAGTGTTTGGCTTCATATATATTGTGGACTTAGATCTGAATTAATTTGGGAAATGAAATCTGAATGTGACTGATAAAACTATTCACAGGGAATTTTCTACTTTCGTATCCCTTCATGTGGGAGAACTCTTCTCAAGAACATCACTTAATTCCCTCTTATTGGTTTTTAATTGGGCTGGTCATCAAAGTCTTGTAAACCAAAATCACCAGTGATTCCTGCCATGTGATAATGGTATCCATACATATATTAACTTTGCATTGCTAACAGCAAAACTAAATTCTGTGCTTTCCTGAATCTTTCAGGATGCTGTCATCCATTGTCCAAAGTACTGAAGGTAAAAATGGTCTTCCTTTTAAATAAAGAAGTATTTACTTTGGGAATTCAGTAATTGTGAAAGAGTATTCAGCAAAAATTCTTCAGCTCAGGGTTGTACAAAGAATTAGAAGAAAGGAATTAAGCTGAGATGGTAATCTCAGCTGGAAATTAAGGGGGAGGGAGGCAGATAATTTCATGGTGTTGGTTTGTTCGTTTATGATTTATCCCTCTATTCAAAACATGGGGTTTTAAATCTGATTTTGTTTTCACATTGTAATTAAGCAAGAAAAGTGTGAAGTGACACTATGAATAGTGCATTCGAGTCTTGGCAGTGTAGGGTCACAAAGAAGCTGACAATTCAGCATCAGACTTGTGACAGTTTTTGCTGTATTCATGGTGTCCTTCAGTAGCTTTATTTCAAGGAGCTTTCGGTGGAGAGTCACATACAAGGACTATGAAGGAGATGGCAGGACCCAAGGCATTTCAGCCTCTCTCCAAGGAAAACAGACCTAGCAGCATGGTCTAGATACTGTCCCTATTTTCATCAATTCCCCAGCCAGTGTGAGTCCAGATATAAGTGTCCTAGATATCTGAAAAAATGGATCTCTCTAAGGCCTCAGAAACCTTGCTGGAACAGAATCCTCTTAGTCTTTCCAATAAAGTTCCTGACCAGGGAACTTTCTTAGAAGACAGCTTACAGGAACAGGCTGTGCTTACTCCTCACACACAGTACCAACAAGTGCCAGCTCTAGTCACATAGGGGTATTCTACCCTACTTTAACAAAGTATCTGCTTCCCTTTTAGTCTTCTCACTTTCTCTGTATAGGAAGCACAGCACCAGTCTGATGTTTTTCCAAGGTGGCTTAACCAGTTTACCAGCTGTGGAGAGACCATACTGCACCCCATAGAAGCCTAGATATGTGAGAATTTTGAGGTGACTGCATTCATTCTCTGTATTAGTAACGAAAGGGAATTTCCCTGGGCTCAGGAACTAGCCTGAGATGAGCTCTGTGGCATCTAGGTCAGTCTCTAGTGTTGTCTGAATTGAAGATCTGGATGCTGATCCTTTATGTTGGAAAATATCCTGCTGGTTTTGCATTAGTTTTTGGCATTTCTTGGATTCTCTAGGAAGACAGTTCAGCAAAATTATTCTGAAAGCCAATACAAATAAGCTGAAAATGGTTTGGTTTTTTTTTTTTTAGAACACTAATATATCACCAGGATGCCACTAGAATCCAGACATTGATGCATTTGCAAATCAGGATACTTTTCTCTGTACACATGCTTCTGTAAAATTTTGCTGTTAAATTTATCTTTTGTTGGTAAGGTTTCTTTTATGGACCGCTGGTGGTTGCTGCTGATTTCCTGAGGATGTTAAAATAATCTAGTGCAACTTGGAATTGCAGTTCTGAATTTCTAAGGACAGGCAAGCAAAACTGCTGTTACATAATCTGTGGATAGATCTACTTGACTTCTAATTGGCCCTTGTGCTCTCTGTATCAGCAGATGTGATTAACATAGGCCACTCTGTGATCAGTGAACTTCTCGGAATCTCGGATTTTTTTTCCTTTTTTTTTTTTGTTATGGCCTAGAATTCTGACCAGAACCTGTCTTGTTATATCATTCCTCATTTCACAACTTTTCTAAGAATAGAATTGTCATGAAAAAGTAATCATACAGTCACAAGTAATAAGGAAATTAGTGATATGTTAGTTGTTTCAGGGCATTTGGTGTCACTTCCTGCATTTGAGTTAGGTACCTGCATTTAGGACAGGCATCAGCTCCCGTTTGACACTTACTTCTTAAAGAGAACAATTTTAACAATGTCATGAGAAGGTCACAGAGCCCACATAAGTATCATCTGTGAGGGGTTATAGTATTTTGCACTTGTAAATTATAAGTGCATGTATCATGACAATGCCTTTGTCATTTTAGTAATAGTTAATATAGTGTTTCTATCAAAAGCAGTTCAGTTCTATTAGGAAACTAATTATACACTTTTGAAAAGACTCTGATGGTACATAGGACAAAGGAGTTATAAAATAGTTATAAAAATCCTTGAGTTGAAACTTTCCGGTAAGTGACTCAAGCTTATAGTCCTAATTCAACCAGCACAAATAAACCCAGTAAAAATATATATGACCTAAATTGTATGAATAACACTACAGGCTCTGAGAAGGCTCTGTGTATTACCACTGATAGTCACTTTTTGAAAGATCAGTTTAAAGCTGGAAAAGAAAATATTTTTGTTCCTCTCCAAATTAAATTGTCTTTAGCAGAAAAATAGTCATTAACAATAAAATTATGTGCTTGTTTCTTGAAATAACTTTATTGGGAAAAAGAAGGAAGCTGCATTTAGTAATATTGTTCTGAATTTTTTTAAAGCAGCATTGAACTACATCAAATAACACAAGCAGGATAATGTGTTAATATGGATTTTTGAATTGTTAACAATTGTGAGTTGGTTTATTGTTTTTACGTTATGTTGATGCTCTCAGAGGTTCCTTCATTACTGATACAAAGGTTTGTGGTACAGTTGGCACAATACTAGTTCTGGCCATAATCAGTGTTTGGGACAATGTGTCTATGGTGTGTTTGGGAGGATGGAGGGGAGTCTGTGGTCATCACTGTTCAGGTGAAAGCAGCACAGTAGCAGTCTGCTTCTGACAGGGGTGTCAGGATTGAAGGAGCAGGTTGAATTTCAATGGGCTGGAGCTGATTCTAGAAGCATTTTGTGTATCCTGATGGAAATGTCTTCCATACGGATTCAGGTGAAGCTTGTCATCTCGGGTTTGCTATCTTGAGTGAGTGCAGCCACACAGCAAAACAACACTTGAGCAGCACAGAACATTTGCATTTAGCAGCGTGGAGTAGTGCATAGATTGATCTGTGCCATCTATGCCATTAGACTGCAGCAAAATTATTTAAAGAATCAAAGGTGCTAGGAGCCTTAGAGGTAGGCCAGACCCCATTGTGCTAAATATTATAGAGATTAAAAGATGATTCCTGCCCCAAATCTTTCAGCACAGTGCTTGGAAGAAGCAATCCTGTGTAACTCAAAAAGTTTTCTCCAGGTGCTTGGTTATTTTTCACAAATGTGAACAGAGAATATGTCTATCAATGCAAGCTGTTATCTGAGTGAGTTTATCTGAATATCAAGAGCTGTCTTGATGCCAGAGACATGTATAATAGCAAGTGGCATATATCATAGCAACTTACTGCTTTACGTGTCTATTTTTAAGAATGCCTGAGTTTACAGAGCATTTGCAATTTCTTAAGCTGTGCAAATTTACCAAAACAGAAGGAGGGGGTTTAGGATTACTCTGTCATATCACTATATTTGACAGCATAAAATGTAAATTTTTATTTTTAAGGTATGTTTCCTGACATGGTACAATTGGAAGAAAAAGTATCTGTTGCCTCTTGCATGTCTAGAAGTACAATAAAGTACCACTGCTTCGAAACAAAATATATGAGAATATCAGGATGTCACTGGAATTTTTTTGTGCTTTATAAAATTGGCTCTGAATTATGATAGGTATGTTTTCACCTGTATATAAAATTAGCTCTGAATTATGATAGATATGTTTTCCCCGTATCTAATGAATGTAAGATAAAAAATGAATTAGAGGAGTGCAAAGTAAGTTTAAAGCAAAGTAAACCAAACAAAAATGAAAAACCTATAAACTGGGATTTTGCCCTGGCTTTACGGACTCTTTCCCTGGAATAAATGTAATGAGTCTACTATGTTACATTGCTGGCAAGTGTTTATAACCTGTATATCTAGCCCCATACTGGAAACTGAGGATTAAAATGGAAGAATATTGCCACTGTAATTACCCAGTCCACTTTCTATACAATTTTTCCTTAGATTTTTTTATTCAGGTTCTCCTTGTGCCCAAACCTCCTTAGTTTTTGTGATTTAATGTTTGAGAACTGTCACAAACTGATCAAGCACCAGGAATCATGGATATAGCCACAGTATTTTGAAATTAATCTTTGAGTGGCTGGTTGGAGACTGTGGCCAAGGGGTTATGTTTTTCAATTTGCCAAAAGTTTCCAATCTTGTGGTGTGGGAATTAAAAGTAAATCAGGAAAGTGGATTAGGTTGAGAGAAGGAACAACAGGCATCAGACTCTATTCTCTCATTGCCTTCAGATACTTTACAGGTGGATAACAATTCCGGATTGAATGAAGCTAAGTTTTTTAAGAACTGTGGGCTATGATAAATTTGTAACTAGAATTTGAAATGGAATCATCAAGATAAGCTGCATCCATATTTTGTGACCCTTGCAGTACTGCTTTATCCTCCCTTTCTCAACCTCTGGCAGCAAATGGGATATATACACTTTAAATTTTGCATCCCATTCCTGAAGTCTGAAACTTAGAGGGAGATTTTTGTTACAGATTTACATGGTATAAGATGTTGATGTCGGACCAGGATGGAGAATTTGAGTTTTCCTCTAGGTACAAAGTGATTCAAATAAAATAAAATAATGTAATAATTCAACTTCAGTCATTGTAGTGAGTCACTGTCCCAAAGACTTTTTGTTCTGACACAGCAGTGGATTAAGACAGACTCTTCCACAAGTCATTTGGAAGAGCTGTGCAGCTGGCACAGAAGAGGTGTGAGCATGTCTATCTCCTTGACAGACCTGACACTCTTCCAGCTACATTAGGTAAAATTAACTGATTGACTGGGGGCAGCTTCTGGTTTGTGCCAGGATAAGGAAGAAGACCTTGAACATGATTTACCTTCAATTTGTTTTTCATAAACTTTTCGTGTGTAATTGTATTAAGGACAAGCATACTTGCTAGCAATACAAGTGCTTTTGTTTTCCTCACATGTAACTGTGTGCGGAAATTTGTAAAATGCTTATAAAGATGTTAAACTGTAGGACTTCTGATAAAACAGTGTGGCAGCTGGACTTCAATGCAGGGAAGTAATGATTATCATAGTTTAATTATGCCACATACTTTGACATAAGAGGTTTGCCTGTGGGAATCAGTGAAGTTCCTTCCATCTCTATAATTTCCACATGTTCACAAATTTCTAATCTCATACAAGAGGAGATTTTGTGCTTTCCTGTGAAATTTGAGAACCTGGCCACTACTCAAAATGGGTTATCAGACTAGAACAATTAATTGACTGTACTGGATATTAAATGAGTTCTTACGATAATTTCATTATTCTCTTCTCTGATTTCTTATGAATCAGGGTGGTGAAACTTTCATCCTGTGGTTGAAATTCAGTAGGTTGAATATTGTTGCCTTTGATCTGGAATGTCAAAATTTGTATTCTTGACAAACTCTTGGCTGTACACTGGTATTAGGAGGGAAGAACATAGCTTACATGTTAGTTATAGAATAGAATTCTATAGTAGCAATAGAATATAAGAAGAATATAGCTATTATTGCACCATATGAGGTTCAATCTAAGAGGGATTTTGAATTTCAGGATGGGAACATGGGAACATGAAAATGAGTGTGCAGTAGTGCTGTAGTGAGCTCTAGAGTGCTTCAGGAGTCCATTGCCATTGCCAGACTACAAAAGGTATTGGCTTCCTTGTGCACTGTCCTTCCTTGGGTAGGGGACTGTAGTGGTGTCTGAACAGATGAGTGGAAGAGGAAAAGTCATTATAATGCACAAACTTGTCTGAGAAGGAAAAAATTTTTCCTCGTACCAGTTAACTTAGATCTAAAAGACATTTTACTCTTTTGTGTTTCTTTTAAAATCTTACTGTAATTCTGAATTACATCATTTCTTGTGGCAGTGAATTCCAGTATTGACATAAAAGCTTTTATTTACTTAGTTGGGCTTTTCTGCTTCACCTATCAAATTTTCTAGCTGTACCATGAAAAAGAAAAGAAAATACGTCAAATCAACTCTGAAAACACACTTTCTTAAAAAAAATTGGAATTTAGTAGTCTTTATTCTTCATTCTGGTAGAAGCAGCATGGTCAGCACTTCTGAAAATTAAACCACTGCTTTAGGTGCCGAAGTAGAGGAGCAGAATGGTACCTTCAAGGAGTTGCTTTACAAACTCTTGCCTTTGGTTGCAAATATAATTGAATACAGGTAATAATAGCAGAAGTAGGGCACATCATACCAGACTCTAAATAATGAAAAGTCCTGTATGACAATAGATTAAAATCAATTTAAATATAATTTAAAATTAATTTTTTTCAGTATAATAAGTATGTGATTTTGGAGCACATAAAGGAAGAGAGAGGACTTAAAATTTTGTTATGGGGCCAATGGAGGCAAATAGGCACAACTTAGGAATCCAAGTTGTTGCCGTATTGAACTGTTTCTAGGTTTGCCTATGAAATCAGACTCTTCTTCCTCCCTGCCTGTAGCAGGAGTGAGCACAGTGCCCCTGTCCTCCAGTTGCTCCAGTCAATGCAGGTCCCAGGAATGACTGTCCCTCTGCTGCTCTCAACTGCCCCATTGCTCCTTTCTGTTCCCTGTGCTGAAACTGCTGCTGTCAGGATCATTACTTAGCCAAAAAACTGGTTGAAGTTGGAGATGGTAGGCTGATAACTATTTCTTATAATGATGGTATTTTTTACCAGTTTCTTATTGCAGAAATTCATAGACCAGCCCTCTCTGCAGAGGACCAGGAGTAATTCAGCTATTAAGCGTGGGAACTCTAATTTATTAGCAGAGGTATTGAAAGTTAGATGGAAAAACAAGAGAGAACTTAAACTATAAAATTATCCCAGAGAAGGCTGTTTACGTGCATTTTGCTACAAGAGTAAATTGAATAACAAAATAAAGGTACAAAGTTAAACACAATAAATCATAGAGGAGAACTAATTCATTAGAGCCTAAAAAACTTTTAAAAAATGGAAATTCTGTCCAAACACCATTAGTAGATTGGAGCACAAGTTACGACACAACCTCAAGATAATATTTATTAAAAGATGGTAAGATAAATACAAATAATAAAATACTCTGAAGATGTGATGCAAGATAACTGATTCTTTAAACAGAGACTTCTGCTTGTAGTAGCAGATGACCTAGAGAATTTTTTATTACAGAAAATATTATG
Source organism: Neopelma chrysocephalum (assembly GCF_003984885.1). Classification (NCBI taxonomy): domain Eukaryota; kingdom Metazoa; phylum Chordata; class Aves; order Passeriformes; family Pipridae; genus Neopelma; species Neopelma chrysocephalum. The sequence continues at coordinate 29,226,012 of NW_020897714.1, forward strand.
GAAATTGCTCATTATAAACATTTTTTAATAGATAAATTTAGTACAGTACAGCCTCAAATGAAGATAAAACTTTTGGAATAGTTATGTCTCTTCCATGTATTTGTAGATTGATGTAGTTTGATCTGCTCCTTGACTGGCTCAGGATTATTTGGAGTTTTTTGTATTGGAGTGGTGGCAGTTTGCTGAGTTTTAAATACTTCTCTTTAAGTACCTATAGTAATAATCAGCATATAGAGGGAAAATGAGAGCACTAGAATCAAACTATTCTGACAGAAGCAATTTGAACACATGGACAAAAACTGAGAAGTTTGTATCTATGTTTCAAAATCTGGGATGATATTTCCCGTCTCTAGATCTAAAGTATGAAGAGAAATCACAGAGAAGGGTGAGGAAATATCATGCATCCACAAAAATAACTGTGATCAAAGACCTGTACTTGCAAAAAAAAAAAAAAAAAAGAAAAAAAAAGAAAAAAATAATCCCCAAACTGTGCAGACTCTGAATTTGAATCTAATTAAAATTACAGAGTTGTTTAAAGACCCGAAGTCTGCTTTGAGCCCAGAGGCTGTCTTTGAGTGGGAGACTGGATCAGATTATCTCCTAGATTATTCCATCCTAGATTATTTTACAATTCTTTGACTCTCTCTGATCTTTTTTGCAGTAAGCACAGAGGTACATATTACCCTGGACTTGTGCCAGATGTACTCAAAAGGATTGCAGCTCCCCTGGAAATGCCTCTTGGTGTGGTACAACTTGCCACACAGAAGTGTCCCTTTTGGGGAACATGCTGCCTGGCAGATATGACTGGCAGGGATGAGGTTAGGATTAGGATTCTCATCCTGATTTATGCTCAGGAGGAGTCTTGAATGCTATTTAATCCTCCTTTATTTGGGAATTGAATATGATGAGTTGTGTTTGTAACTTTCACTGTGTTCATTTACCTGGGTATTGCATCTGATTTTGAAGAGTTAGCCAAGATGAAATTATTTTCCTTTTTCAGTCATCTGGGCAAAATTATTTAAACCTATATTCATTAGGACAATATCTAAATCTGCTTGAAACTTGGCCAGTAGTAGTCCTCTCTGCATTGCTTGGTGCCTAGCAACCATCATCAGGGCCAGTATTTTCATCCACTTTCCCTTTCAAGTGTTTTCCAGTTTCTTCTAGCTAGGATATGAAATAAAAACAGCCTGAGAGACACTTACCTCTGCATGTAATGGCAATAGCTGATTTTATGTACTTCAGGGCAAGCTTCCTGTGGTAGGAAACCCTCCAAATCATTCTTTATTATTCTAATATTATGATTTGGAATCCTTGAATTTAATCTCCTGGAAACCTTTCCCATGCATGTGGTGGGAAGATGCAAGAATTTGCGTGCTCTTTATCACTTAGAAAAAAATCACAGGTCATCTGTAGGGAGGAAAAGAAATTAAAAAACAGTGCAAAAGGATCATTTTCCTAAAGTTGTTCTTCATATATATTATCAAGAAGAAATGGTCTTGAATGCTTTCTAAATAAGCAGACAGCTTGCAGATGCAAACAGTTTTTCATCTCTGCGCTGCTCAGGCAATAATCCTATTTTCTCAATATTAATAACTGCAGCGGCTTTAGGGGAAAATCTACTCTTGCAGCAGATGTTAAACCAAAACTGCATAGCCTAGACCTTATGTGCAAACTACTCCCTTTCTTTGCCAGGTTGCAATTGGGAGGTGTGTTGTTCCAGTATCGTCCTTTTTTTTTCCTCTCTGAGGAAGGATATTGTGCCTGCATTACTTGAACGGTATCATGAGACTCGTAAATGTATTTGCAAGTGCCATTTGTCTGTTGCATAAGGCTGCTTTCCCCCCTCCTGGCTTAGCATGATTATTTCTCTTTTGGCAGTATATAGTAGAAGAAGGAAATAACTGTGTTGCTTTACTTTTAAATCAGAAAGCTTTAAAATGAACCGTATACATTTGGAGCGGTACCATTTGGGTTCTTTAGGTCTAATAGGTCAGCTGGAGCTCGTGGTTCCCATAGGTTCTGCAGAGGCGGTTCAGGCCATGCCGCAGAACTCGCGGTTGGCTTGGACAATAGCAGTGCTTGCTCTAATGAAAACACAATTAAAACCAGGCAGGAGCCTCAGGACTCCTACTATAAGTTATTTAATTACAGCTCATGGATGGCCAGTGAGATGAGATCATTTCTGCCCATATGAGACTCTTATGGTGATGAGTTTATTTCGTGAAGATGAAACGGTTTACAGTAAAAGATCCCAAGCAATCACCAGTCTTTGGAGCTCAATCCTCAGGCTGTGTAAGCTGGTGTAACCACACAGATTTCAATGACGCTAGGTTATGACTGTTTGAAAACAGGACTTTCATGTCAAAAACAAACTTAACTGTGGTGAGAGCAGGGAACAACCAACAACTACAAGCTCTTCTTCCCTGGGCATTTCCTTATTTTACTGCTTTACTTCAGTCTTTCCACCTAAATAGTCATCTTTCTTCTTTAACAGTCGTACCAAGGAACGAAATCTATTTATGCAGTTACAGTACATGTTGGGAGACTGCCCTTAGGCACTGGTTGATGTAGCACAAATATAAACTAAGAGCGTATTACTTGAGTCACGTGAGTATCCCATTTGAGTGAGAAAAGGTCTTCTGCAAGTATTCTTACAGATGGTGACTGAATTCTGCCTAATGGAGGTTTGAGGTTTCTTATTTGGTTACCTCACTTGGCTGAAAAACTGTACTTCAAACTGGGGTTCAGGATTTATTTTAAGCAAAATTAATACTTACGGCCATGAAATTAAATGTTACGGGTTAAAGTCTGACTGTCTTATCCAATGAGATATACATGTGAGTTGCCTCTGATTGAGTCAATGGTTGTTCTGTCTTCTAGACATAGATACTGCAATGCCAGTAGGTATTTGTAATTCATTTGGGACTTACCTGGAATGTGTCTGAGCAGCAGTAAAATTTTACGATATTAAGCTTATACATATGGCAGTAAAAGGTCATCTGGGACCTTTTTTCCTTTGTGTTTTTTTTCCTTTGGAGTACCAGTTCTGCTTCAGAAGCACCTTAATATATTAAAAAATGTTGCTATGTATTGCAAGTTATAAAACATAGGTAGTGATGTTCCCTAACTTGCTTGCAAACTTTAGTTTTGGGATGGCCTACTGTCCTGGGTTTGGCTGTAGGAGAGAAAGAATTTAATAATAGAGGGATTGATTATTCCTTTTTTTCTGGTTCCATAGTCTGTGGGCTCCTCAGTGTGTGAGGAGAAAGGAGATCAGGAACATGATCATCAGAGTGTGCTTGTTAAAATGTGGGGAAGGACGGTGCCCAAGATGGCATCATCATATTTACATTATATTGCTCAGGTGTGTATGAGAAGATTTTACACTTGGGTCATCCAGCTTCTTGTGGTATCCCATTTACACAGAGATGGAGGAACCAAGGCAGCGGGTGACATTTTTTTGACAGGAGCCTCATTTTTAAGACAGAATAACCAGCAATTATGTCCCCTAATTCAGATCTAGTCTGGATCCAACATATAGCTGCATGAATGTCTAACTGGAACAAGTGCATGTGTCATAATAGTCACTTTTTATAACAATGAGCACTACCAGTTTCTGCAGGAGAAGCTTTTTAGTTTCAGGGTGGAATTTATAGTTAAGACAGAAAACACAGGACCTGAAACAGGCACTGACAGTGCGGTGTCCAGGGCCCTCACTTGATGGAGTGATTCAGATTCAAGGCTTCAAACAGCTCAGTAACTTAAAGTGGTGGCTTCTCTGCGAAGCAAATGCCCCAACCACCAGGTTGCAGAATCATTCCTGGCTTTTTTCCTGTCAGAGATATTCTTGGTGAGCATAATTCGATACAGTGTGGAACAGCTGAGGGTACAGTTGGGGCAATCACTAGAGATGTACAAAAGAGATTCAAGCCTGGTCTGAAATGAGTCAATCATTTATACATGATGAGGTATCTCCAACAGGAAACTTGGGGAGGCAATAATCCTGTAATATATTTGCTAGGACATTCTTTTAAAAAGAATTAAGATTCACATTCTTAAACAAGCAGAGTAAAGGTTTTGCATTGGGATTTCCCAAACCTGAGACAAATGCTGTTACTGCTTGTTATGCAGTGGGTAAGGGCTCTATTTTTTCTTCTAGACTCCAGAATACCCTTATCTGTAAGAAAAAGTTACCACCTCTTGCATTAGGAAACCAGGGACCTGTTTCATGCTTAGATTCAGTTGTTTGGGGCTAGATGGAGCTTTACATGGTGCCTTGGTGTTAAAGATAATAGGTGGTTCCACTATGTTTTATATGTATATTCTTTTGCTGCTGTTTCATTACGATCCTCTGTGGACAAAGGATGCCCACCTTTGCACCAAAGTACTTGTAGATGACTTCTCTTTGCAGTTCCCTGTATAAATGGTCAGAAAGAATGATGAAAGCCAATAATAAAGCAATACCATTTGCATTATTAAACTGCCTTTGTTGTTTCTCAAGGCCTCAAGTGCAACAGGAAAAAATTTGGAAGAAGGCCCGTGTATGTTTCACCGGGATGTTTCAATTACTTTAACCCTTATTCAATGAACTATACTAAACTAAGTGCTTAAAAGCCTTATAAATTGTCACAAGAATTGTGAGCAGCCTTTTTGAACCCAAAGCAGGCTAATGAGAAACACTGATTTAAAGGAACCAAATAACTTTGGCTCAAATTGGTAATGAGACAAGAGAACATTTTACTTGCTTCAATAGCTTGTGTGAAATGAATTGGTGGCCCCAGTCCAGTTTCTAGTAAATGTTTCGCTGCTACAGTAATAGTCTCTCTATAAATCATCGGTAGTGCCCACATCAGAAAAGTCACCACCAGTATTTGACCATAATTGGCTGAGTGAACATGTTCATGCAGGATCGTCCTCAATGCCTTTCAAAGGAGTTTTGCTTTGCTAATGTTAAAAAGCATTGGCAAGGATTGTGGAGGGGGGAGAGAGTGTTTGATGTTGCTGCAGGTGTTCTTTGGGTAAAACACCTGGATTTCTAATTCTGTAAAAGTTTCCTTTTTGTCCAAACTAAAATTCAATAAAAATAAATTGGAGGAATGTAAAGCAAGTATTGAACTATACAGTCCTGACTTTCTTTTGTTCTAATGACTGATGTTTCAATTATTTTTATGCTGCTGCTTTTTCAGTGGTGTGGACAATACTGTCAGTAGTAATTCTATTTTTAGGTGTTCACAGAAAAAGCGTTCTGCAATTCTTTACTTTGTTCTAACACTCACTGATGTTTTCTTTACCTTTAATACAGTAAACCTGTTGTATACTCTGAGATTTGTTCTCAGTTGGCTGCTATTTTAAGTTTTCCTTATGAGACATGCTGTCTTGCCTGCTGTCCTGTTGTTTGCCCTAGGGAATCTCCACAATGTGTCCCTTAATGGGAGCTAGTAAGATATGTTTGGCCAAACTGCCAGTTTGTTAGCAAAAAAAACCCCTTCAGGGTCTTAAAAATCTGAAACCTATGTAACAGCATGGATATAAGATCCCCAGGACTGTGTTATTAGAGCACATAGGACAGCCATTACAAATAGGTGAATCAGTTCGGATAAAATTAGATCTGTCTCTGTTCTTTACCAAGTCCTTGAACTAAACCTAGATCAGATTACTCTTGAAGTAACTGTCAAGTCTCTCTCATGTTTTTAATTGGAATCATGCATTCAGGACTCTGATATTTCCATTTTATTAAAATTAGTCCATTTTTGTTCACTTACATGAACTCTGCACTTCCTTGTTCTAGTGAAGGCCCTTTGTGCAAGGCCCACATCGTGGAAGGGTAGCTATTCCAACCAGACCAGACTTGGGAGAGACCAGAAATTTCCCCATGGAAAAATAATATTGAACCAACCAAATAGAGCAAAGCAAGAAACATAAATTCCCACATCTGCTCTTGCCACACTTCCTTCTATGTCAAAAGACCAATGAGGTTTGGTAAAGGTTTGGGAAGTCAACTGTTTAGTGTGCTTAACAGAACCTCAAGTCTCCGATGGTTTGACTGTCACTGTTCAGAGTTAAAAAGGTTTTCCTTGATGGAGAGTACAATGCATATCTAGCAGCCAGTCACTTTTACAGTGTGCTTCAGACACAGTAGTATGCTATTAGCATTAGCAGACTGTTCTTTTAAAGGTCAGATGAAGTCAGAAAGGCATATTCCTCAGTGATAATAAAATAAGCCAGAGCTGACACTTCAATAGTGCCAAGGAAAATGCAGTCTCCTTTTGTGTGCATGCATGCACATGCACCTGAATCAGAAAGCAAGTCTCTGCATTCTTTTACAACACCACAATAACTTCATAAAGAGTAGGTTCCACAGAGAAACATAATATTGGCTCTTGAAATGAGAATTTTGTTTAGTTTTCTTGAAACACTAATTAATAAGCATCGTTGAATTACATGCTGTGCCTAGGAAACTGTGGCCCATGCTGGTTGCATTTGTGTGATCATTTGGCTTATGGCAAATTAAAATAAAAAAAAAATCATTGGAGATAGATGAAGATTAATTCATTAGGAAGGATAAAATCATGTTAGTTTTTGTTTTGTCTCATGCTACTTTATTTCTATATGCTATTCAAGGTAATTAATGAGTAAGGCTTTGGAGCAGCATGACAGATGATGCTGAGAATGTTAGTTTGATTAGGTTATTTCAGTATTTACTCTACAAACATATTTGTAGAGTTTAATTGGGGCAGTCAGGTAAAAATCAGAACAAGCAGAAATAAAAGAATGGCCCAAAGGCACTGCCTCCGCAGCAAATACTTTGTTGGATTTTGAAAGGCTGTTTTTTTTTACTCAGCACTGCTGCTGCTGAAGTCCTAACTGGAGTAAACCATAGCAATTTAACTCAGTCACATCAACTGGGTTGTATTACCCAGCATACAGACTCACAGTCTGGTTATGAGCTAAAAACCATGGGAACCTCCTGCAACATAAAAAAATGAAGCCTAGGAGGTGCACAGAACTGGACATGAGTTGCACACCGACTGTACAGAGGCATCAGTGGAGCACATGTAATCACTTGGTGCTTCTCACACTGGAGGTAGGTCAGCAGTTGTGTGCCCATTGACTAAACCAAGAAAAAAAGATCAACTCCAGAATAAAGTTAATAGTTAATATTACCTGCATCATTATGATCATAGAATCACAGAACTGTTTAGATTGGAAAAGACCTTTAAGATCATGGAGTCCAACTGGGAAGAAATTTTTCCTAATATTCAATGCAAACCTCCCCTGGTGCAACTTGAGCCTATTTCCTCTTGTCCTGTTGCTTGTTACCTGGGAGAAGAGGCCAAACCCCCATCTTGCTACAACCTCCTCTCAGGGAGTTGTAGAGAGTGATAAGGCCCTCTTGAGCCTCCTTTTCTCCAGGCTAAACAACTCCAGCTCCCTCAGCTGCTCCTCACAGCACTTGTGCTCCAGATCCTTCACCAGCTTCGTTACCCTTCTCTGGGCTTTCTCCAACACTTCAATGTCTTTCTTGTCATGGGCGGACTCAAAACTGAGCACAGGATTCGAGGTGTGACCTCACCAGTGCCCAGTGTCATGACCTCTGTCCTGCTGGCCACACTATTGCTGACACAAGCCAGGATGCCATTGGCCTTCTTGGTCACCTGGGCACACGCTGGCTCGTGTTCAGCTGCTGTTGACCATCACTCCCAGGCCCTTTTCTGCCAAGGAGCTGTCCAGCCACTCTGCCCCAAGTCTGTAGCACTGCATGGGGTTGTTATGACTGAAGTGCAGAATCCAAAACTTGGCCTTGTTTGAGAGCTGTTCTTCCCTCCCATCTCCATCTAACATATTGGCAGATAATTCGCTTCAGAAATTAAAGCTGCATCAATGGTGAAATATATAATCTGTAGGAAAATAACTGTCACATCATGTTCATTGGTCATTTTCAAAATCAAAAATAAACTCTCTTATTACCTATAACAAGACCTTCAACACTAAAAAGAAAATAAAAATTCTAGCAAAGCTGAAGAAAGCATAAGTCCTATGAATATGTGTCATTCCTACCTCTTGTTGCAGGTGTCTCTTATCTCACATTCTTGCCTGTGAATCTCTCAGCTGGTTTCACACTCATGATCTTCTGACTTCTGCACCTGCATATCTCCCATTTGAACCACAATGTGGAGATGACTGTCCTGCTCCCAGTTCTGGTACAGGTGCTATTGGCTTAATGAGACAGAACATAGAAGTTCCTCTTTGGGCAAAATTCCATCGGGGTCCTTCCCCCTTCAGTACTCTGATGTGTGGGAGAGGATGGATGCTCACAGAAAATGTTAGAGGGGCTGGAAATACGTGCAAGCCTGGATGATGACCGGCCAGGGGGAGGTGGTCATGCAATGTAAGATGCACTTCAAAAACCGGCCTGGCAAAAGAACAGTGGGTGGAACTTGATGAAGAATCATCATATAGAAGTATAATAACTTCATCCTGTGCTCATGAGAGTTGTAAGATGCTTCTGTCCTTAATCTGAAAGGCTGACCTTGAAGATAGAGTCACAGAATAAATTGGGTTACTGGGGACTTCTCAGGGTTGTCTGGTCTAAGCCACCACTCAAAGCAGAGCTAGCTTTGAGGTTCGATTGAACTTATTGCTCAGTGTCATGTCCAGGCGAGTTTTGGTCATCCTTAAGGATGGAGATTCCACAGCCTGTCAGTTTGACCACAGTTGTGATGAAGTGTTTTTATTAATATCCTATTGGAAATGCTGTGGTAAGGTTTTCTATAAACTCTGGTTTGAGTTACATCCTGTGATCACAGAAAGCAGATATATTTATGTAGTTGGAAACTGCTTGCAATTTGTTTTAATAATTCAGAATACTTAAATACTAATTTCTTTTCATTCCATTCTAATTTTTTTATGGCAAATTATATTTACAAAAGTAGAGGAAATATTTCCATTCTAAATAATTTTGAGGCATATAACATTAGGGAGAAAACAAATGAGGTGTCTGAACTCTTAGAAACTAGTTAGCTTTTTCTTTCATACTTAGTCTTCAGTGTTTGTGTGTTTCATTGGAGTACCAAAATGGAAGGTATTATTTCTTAAAGAAAAGTTTGGTTCTTTTTTATTAACATGAGTTTTTTATGAACATATAAGGTCATGTGATTCTGAAATTGCACTAAAAAGCTGAACAAAATCCAGAACACTGAGATGTCATATTTTTATGCTAATATATACCTGTGAAAATCATACTGTTCTCTGCAGCAGCAAAGCCTATATAGAGAGGAAATTGTTATCTAAATATCTTTTCAATGTGCCAGCAATAAAGTATCTGTATGTTTAACTCTGTTATGTAGGCAGTGAAGGGCTAGGAATCAAATTTCAATTTTTATTTTAGATTATACCTGTTTAATAGGTTTTATGCCAAATGTTATAGAGGAATGTGTCATTTTCAGTTGCAATCCCATAGAGGTAAAAAAAACGCTACAAACATTTATCTTTCTTTTGTGTTTTGGATGTCCAGTGTTTCATGGTGTCTACCATTTTCTGTGGTGTAAATACCTTTACATATATGTATATGTATTTCTTCCTTGGTTTTACTTTCTTCAGTGAGATCCTTCCAACCAAACATCTTTCTTTCCATCTTTTGCACCAGCTGCTTGATTTGCCCTTTGCTCACCTGTACTGCTTCTTAAGCTGACTTAATTTTCCTAAGATGTGCCTGCACACTCTACCCTTACTTTAGGGAACTAAACATTCGCTTCTTGTTAGCTTTATTTACGTTCAGAGCCACCATTGTACTTGGATGGTGTCCATGCCCAGAACATGCTGAACTCCTCCTTTCTGTAAACCTTCCGAGTAACAACAGTTTTCCTTTTATCAAAATGGAACTGATGTGAGCTGCTTGTTGTTTGAGCAATCCTGAAATGGAGAATATTATGATGCTGAGCACCATTGCTTTAGGAATGAAGATGGAACAAAGAGTGTGAAATGGAATATCTGAGATGATGGCATTATAGTCATGTGAGGAAAGCTATTTCATAGTTAGGAACCGGCTCATAATCTTCAGCATAAATACATTCACAGCTTGAATATTTCTAGATCTTCCATCATTTCTGTCAGTTCCGTAAATCTCATTAGAGGCGGGTATGGATGTGTCCTGGAAATTCAGGGAGCATGTATGTCTCATCTAGATCTGATGAAATAGCAAGCATAATTAGAATGCTTTAACATGTTTGTAGTTGCCAGTAGATCATTAATCAATGGTTTGGCAGGAGTCTACAGTAGATTTGGATGTGAAAGAGACCCAGCAAAGTATTTCTTAGTGTTTTTGTCTCTTGTGAATTCTTTTTTTTTTTTTTTGAAGTAGGCAATGGAAAAAACATACAAAGATCTCAAAAATCTGATTTGGAAATGTAAATTTTATCTTTCTTTGGGGTCTGACATTTAGTTGGGGAGCAGTCCTAACTAAAACACCCACAAAACAGGAAAGATGGATGTATCAAAACATTTCCAAGATGGATGTATCAATTAATCCATTCTTCCTGTCAAATTTGAATATAATTGATTGGTTAGAGCTCTACAGGCCTTGGAGATCTGTTTTACCTGCAAGTTGCTCATCATATACACACAGCTCTTTTTATGTAATATGTTTTTCAAATCAGGTGGCTTTTTCATGAAATACCTTTTGCCTTTATGTGGAATTTGTAGGTCTGTTATGAGTTGTGACTTAAGCATACTTTTGCACCAGGAATACTCTTTCCTTTACATTTGGTAGTGCATAAAATACCTTGGCTTGCATATGGTGACCAACCACATGGGGGGCAGGAGTTGGTGACTGGCTGCAGGACTGTGCCTTGGAGATATGTGTGAGCAAGCTCCTGTCATACACAGAGCTGGTCAGCACCCTAGATTTCTACAGCTAATTTTGATTAAATGATACAAAATTAATGATTTGACTTTGTTCTTCAAATAAGCATGCAACCAGATGAGGGTTTTGGTGTTGTTTTTTTCCCCATGATGGACATTCACTGAAAACTAGCATGTTTTATTAAATATATACTTTATCATTATAAAATATATATATAATAATAATGTGCTCATGAAAGTTGCTGGCCACTAAAGTTATGTGGCGTTATTGCTACCAAAGAAGATCTGACAGATGAGAACAAATTGATGATTAGACTGAAGTAGTAAAAATCATAAAAAGTAGTAAAAATCATAAAAAGTAGTAAAAATTAACCTCTCAAAGAGGAGGTACTGCCCACAAGTTCTCAGGAAATAAGTATTACAGAGAAAAATACTGCATTTAAAGGATAATTTGGTAATTTTTAACATTGCTGGGGAAATAGTTTATCATACTGCTAAACCTCATTTTAAATTTGTACTTGATTTTATGCAGAAAAAAATAGACTTCCTTTTTTCATTCCTTACTACAACCCCAACCAACCACTGCATACTTCGAAGCAGGGAAGGTAATAACTCACAGAAGTGAATAGCAATGTCTGCTATATAGAACTGTGGGATTTGTAGTGACTGTAAATACTAGAGAACCTCAGCTGTAAAATGGTGCCTATGTGAGCAACAGCACAGCACCCTCCTGGAGTTTGTCAGATCAGTCATTCAGTTGTTGATTTATCGATACTGGCTTCTGTAAGAAAAAGCCCTGTGCTGAATCATGGTTGAATTCAGCACACAGCTGAATTCTGCTGTGTGTTTCCCACCATCTCTCTGAAATAACCAGTAGAGCTCCAGACAGACTCAGGGACAGAATTTTCCCCAGATGTTCAAGTTCTGCTATAGTGCAAGTTTTGGTACCAAGGGAATGGTGGAGGTTGAGTGTCTTGGCGAAGTAAAAGGAGCTCATGTGTGTGAGTACTGAGGAATGTTCTCTCTTTTGGACAAGTAGTGACCATTTTACACTATTTTCACAGTCTGTCCTAGTTAAACTGATGTCTGTGTTTCCCTTTAGAGCAGCAGAAAGACTAATAGTGCATCATACACTTGGAGAGTCCCATTTCAAATATTGTAGGCAGCACAATTGCTTTGGTTTTATACCCTAATAGAGTCCAAAATCCATTGCATCTGTGACTTGAACTAAGGTTTGCTGGTTTCCTAGGGGTTGGAATAAATGAAATATTGGTCACAACTGAAGTAAACTCATCATCTAATAGATGCTGTAGATTTATACATTTCCACAAAACTGACTTGAATATGTTCTCCAGTATCTCCTTCCTTGAGTGCAGTGAAAGCATCCCTGAGGTCCTAATATCTCAAAGTCATTTTGAAATTTTACTAGGCTTTCCTGGTCCTCTCATTTTGGGAACAAATATGGCCAGTGTTAAAGGAGCACCGAAGGAAATGTAAACTTAGCAAAGTGCTGATAAATGCTTGCTTTTTGGAGTCTTTTTTTTTCACAAGGGTCTGCAAATCCCTTCAAAGCGATTGCATAACAACTGTGAAAAGGGCTTCTTTTTCATCTAAATGTTTCCATCTGAAAATGAGTTCACTGAAAAGAAAGGTTTTGTAGGAATCCAGTGCTTTTGATGAAACTTAATTCAGAAGGGGTTCTGAAATCTTGGATGGGATTCCTGGCTAAAAGCCCTTCTAGCATGTCCAGTGTTTTGGTGGATGAAATGCTGATTTGGGACATAGGAAACAGGGGCTTGAATTCTCTTCTCTTTCCTGCTGGCAGTCTGGGACTGGGCTTCAACTGGAATGGTTCAACTGCTGGAAAAGTATGTCTTAGTTCATTGCAGTGAGCAGGTAAAGCTTGGTTATCCTCATCCCACAAGAGACTCTTAAATGCTGAGGATTACGTTTTTTTGTCCCTGTTATTACTTATTCATAAAAAATAGGACTATTACATCAGGAGACAACGGAAAGGAACAGCTGTGGCTAAGTCTTCATCTGAGTTTAGACTATCTAGGATTAAAGGCTTTATTGTCCTGGGTAGGGGTTTTAAAATGCCACATTATACGTGGTTGTTGTAGACCTCATATTGGTGTTACAGCTGGAGAATGCACAAGGGTGGAGAGCAGAACTTACCAGAAAACAATTATGTACCTGAAATAACAGATATTAAAACATGTAATACTGTGACAGGTGCTGTAAAAATAACACATTTTTCAGAAACCACATAGCTATTTAAAACCAGGTATTTACCACCAAAAAAAAATCTCTGATATGATAAAATTAGGAGAGTATTTTCCTCAACTGCAGTTCATCTCTTTTGTACTTGATGTATGTTCAACAGAAATTTAAGAATAAGGTTGTTGATTGTTTTGCAAGGAAGGACATGAAATATTATGACCTTGTGTGGTTTCCTTCAAGACTGAGGTGCACAGTATTCAATCAAAAGGGTCAGTGCTGTGTGGTCAGTCTGTTGAAACTGGAGTCAGTTATTTGGGAGAGGGAGCATTGTATTTAATGTCAACACATTGCAGAAAGTTTTGGTAGAAAACTAACAGCATTCTTGAGTGTGTATTTATTAATTTCATACTGATTTATTAATCAAAATGTTTAAAGGCAACAGCTAATAGAAACAAAATTCTTCATCACATTTAGAAAGGAAAAATTCCATCAAAGCAGTTGCAGCACCATTTCAATTGTTTTAAAAGCTTTCCCTCCGCCACCCCTTTATGAATTTCCTTAATGACGAGAAAAAAGTGTCTTTCAGACAAGTTTGTCCTACATGTTCTTTGTTAGCTTTATTCTATAAAGAAGGCAAAATTCACATCCTATTATGAAGGACCAGTGAGGGGCCACGCCTTGTGTTTTCCAGTGTTGAAAAGAAGCAAATAGAAGATTTTTGGTATAGAAGGGAAGAAGGAGAAAAGAGGAGAGGGAGACTGAATAGGGCAATAGAAACCAGAATCACAGAATCATTAAATAGTTTAGGTTGGAAAAGACCTGTAGGATAAATGAGTCCAACCATTAACCCATCACTGAGAAGCCCACCACTAAACCATGTCCCCAAGTGTCACATCTACACATCTTTTAAGTACCTCCAGGGGTGATGACTCAAACACTGTCCTGGGCAGCCTGTTCCAGTGCTCAACAACCCTTTTGGGGAAGAAATTTTTCCTAATATCCAATCTAAACCTTTTGTGACACAACTTGAGCCAATTGCTCTCATCCTGTGACTTGTTACTTGGGAGAAGAAACTGTCTCCGCACCTCACTACAACCTCCTTTCAGCTCATTCTAGAGAGCAGTAAGGTCTCCCCTCAGCCTCCTTTTCTTCAGGCTTAACAACCCTGAGTATGAGTGACAACACTCATTTGTGTGAGTGACATATTGCATGACCTTGTGCAAAACAACTTTCAATTTTTCCCAACTCAGCCCTAGCTGATTTGGTCAAGGAAAAAAGTGTAATATAACAAGACAAGTTATTCTGAGATTACATTAGTTATAGTAATCTGAGTTTTGTGACGAAAGAAAGAGTAACACCACAAGTAACACCTCTTGGAACTGTATTTTTTGCATGGGTTCTTCAAGAAAAAGTGTAAGTGATAGCACTTTCTGTCAGTCTTCTGCTAATAAGTTGTGAGTTTGTTGGCAAATTTCAATCAAAATTAGCATGTAGACAGATATCTCAGAGGTGTTGAGTTTCTAAAACAATTATTAAAAAGTGTGGTTAATTAAAGGAGAGAAACCCTGTTAATGGCCCTACTGAAAGAATGGCAGAGAAAACTCAGCCATTATCCATCGAGTTTGGCAAGAGCCTGTCAGGCAACCAGCACAAGTGTACAAGTCAAGGAATGAGCATGTGAGCAGACACATCCCATCAGCATAGAGTGTGTACAGCTTTGGAGAAAATTATGGTTTGCCTTGCCCAAATGAGAAAAGCCAGTGAGGTCTGGAGAAAAATGCAGAATTTTGCTGCTGGAGATGGGGTAATGGAACACTGAGAACAATATGGAGTAATAATGCGAATATGGGGAGGAGCAGAAGGTCTTTCACAGGTGGCTGTTACTTCGGGTATCTGGGGAAACCCAGAAGATCACATGGAAGCACAACAGGAAACATGGAGTGAGTTGAGCTTCTTGCCATGGAAGTAGAGAAGGCAGAAGACATCTGGTGTAAATCTATTGGAACCCTGATTTTATTAGTTCTCCAACCTAAGGAGCCATTTGTTCCCTTTTATTTGGGGGGTGTGTGTGTGTTCACTGCTCTTCCTTTAGGTAGAGCTGAATCTGGCAGAGGTTTAGTGCTTGCATCTCTGCATAAGGTTTCTCACCCCCAAGATAGATTTGGATTGTAAAAGTTTAATTTTAAATACTGTGCATATTTGAAGACTCCATTATTGAGAAAGCAGGTAATTGTGAGGCTTAATTTGACTCTGTTTTGCTTGTCACATTCAAATTTTCTTTGAAAATTGTAAATTAGAGATTTGTGCTATGTCAGAGACCTTTCAAAAGAATCAGAAATATCCATATTCCAGAACCTCATGTTCTTTGGATGCTGATCAACATCTCTGTTTTTCCTTTATGTCTTCTATTAGTTGAAGTAAAAGAATGTGTCATGCTACCTTTCTTTTCATTTTTTTTTTTTAGTCATTGGGGCTGGGTTTGGAAGTCAGTGCTTAATTTATCATTTCATGTTGGTTTACTCCTCACTTAAAGTCATAACTAAACCTGATCAAATCTTTCCTTTTCTCTGCAAGAAGTAAGATGTTTCCGTTTTGATGACAATTACACAAAATCTTGGATAAAATTTCAGCAAAACAGGTATGAATTTGTGCATACACAAGGCATGGGATGTAAGTGATCAAGCCCTTCATCTCATCAAAAAACAGAAGAGATCAAAACTTCAAATGCTTTCAATATATAAATTTGTTATTTTCCTGGCAGCCTTACCCATATTCCATATGCATAAGTTTGTTGTTTGTGTTGGTTTCAGTGAAGTGGTCTAGAAAATTTAAAAATAACATACTGTAGAAAATATAGATCACTTTGTGATCTTAGCCTTTCAAAATGGTTTGCAAAATGCCTTCATTGCTACCTGAATTGTTTTGAGGAAAAAACCCAAGCAATGCTGGACTGCTGTGAGTGTTGGGAAGAAATTAGTCTGAAGCCATAGGGTGGAGAGACAGGAATGAGGCTGACTGGAGGCTGATGGGTCTCCTGGCCTCTCTTATGAAGTAATTCCCAGGTAAGTGGTGCAAAACTACTGCACTGGATCACAGGATGATTTCTAGATCTTTCTAGATCTGCTTTTGAGAACTTCCTGGGAGGTGGGATATGCTGATCACTCCTGAAGGACAAAGTTCTGCTCAGTTCTCCTGCGTATCTCTGAGGGAAAACCACCCTTCCAGGTGGCTTGTGAAATGATCGACACAAATCCAAAGGTACCTGCTGGAGCTTTGCATGTTCATTATGCCCACTTTCTGCTTTCATAACTGACTCAGACCTCAAAACTTGAAAGACTCCTGAAATTGCAGTTCTTCTCAAAATGTGACTTTGTTTAAAAAGAAAAAAGATGTGATAGGTTGTCATGTTTCTTTCTATGTAACTTCAGATCAAATATATTTAGATTACAGATATTTTTGCTGTCAGCCTTGCAGACTTAGCAAAGAAAGGCAAGCCTGATTCTTTCCTACTTTGTGCATCATCACCAGTCATATTCTGCAGCATAGATTTGACTCTCAATGAAACTTATACAAGCCCGTGGTTTTACAGGTGCCATAAACTTCCAGACCTGACTCTTCAATGGAAGCCTATGAATTGATATATACGCCAAAAATTAACCTGGCTGACTTTGATCAATACATTTCTTCCTCACTGGATAGAAAGAAGAAAAGAAATTTGAAGCAGCACCTACGACAATTAATTATAAAGAAGTTGTGTGTTCATGTTAATAGAAGTATTTTTATGGGTTGCTTTGTAGAAGAGAAACCGTAAAGAGGTTTGTGAATCTTTCAAGTTTATATGAGTCAGTTGTAAGTTTTTAGTGGAAATAAGATGCAAGTCAATGACTTTAGGGAGAATTTTACTCAAAGTTT
This sequence comes from Neopelma chrysocephalum, assembly GCF_003984885.1. Taxonomy (NCBI): domain Eukaryota; kingdom Metazoa; phylum Chordata; class Aves; order Passeriformes; family Pipridae; genus Neopelma; species Neopelma chrysocephalum. The sequence goes on from NW_020897714.1 coordinate 29,243,010, forward strand.
TAGGTTTAATTAGAGTTAAACTGGCAAAAAATATTCACACTAAAATTTGTACTTGTTCATTTTAGTTGTGTACTTTTGAGTCAGAAATTAGCTATAACTGAGCAAAACCACGGAAGAGTCTGGTGAAGGAAAAGGATAAACATGTCCTCATGCAAAGGTAGTCCAGAATACCATTTTTTTCTCCTATACTCTGTATAATTTCTGTACACAAATAAATGGTGACATTTTAAAGAGATCTGGCCTTCTAGTAGCTAAGTGCTCCTTCCCCTCTAACTGAGAGTGTAAGAGGTGGTCATGTTACTTACTTATTCAAAACAGAGAAAGCAAAGCAGAAGGCAATTCCAACACATTTAGAAGAAAAAAATACTTCCCCAGGAAGATACCACTTTTACTTTACTTTATAACACATTTTTATGGTGATATATATGCTTTTACCTTTGCATTTGAAGTGAAGTTTTCTCAAACTGAACAATGGTCCAGTAGAATTAGAGAGATGAGATCAGTGCATGTGTGTTCCAGTGCTGCACAAGAATGAGATCTATGTTCTTTTTGGCTACAGGTCTCATCAGCAGTTTTTCCCCCAGTGTGCAATCTCTAAATTTTGGATTAATAGAGAGGTTTGTTGTGTCTCGAGTGCTTCCTGGTGTGGGATGCTGACCAGATGAATTTCCCTGCTCCTCTTATTTGTTATCTGAACACAAAGCTTTTATTTCTGTGTTGCAGGGAAATGGGTAAATCTTACAGGAGCTTTTTCATTGTATTTTGTCAGGTAACTGTTGTTCTAACTATAAAATATCATGTAGATATGAAAGAAGAAAAAAGAGAATAAGTCTAAAATGCTTCTGGAGGCTATAATGAGAGATATACACAGAATTGTTTGAATTTAAATTGCGTAATAATGCCAATATTCCAGAGGTAAATTAATAATCACTTTTTCTTGAGTGTATTCAATTTAGCTCATGCTCCTGGGCTGCAGCTCTATTCCCTGGAAGACTCATGTGAATGTGTGACAATTATTTGTGTATAAAATACCAGATTTTCTCTTTCATAGGAAATTTCAAAATTCAAGCAGAGAATAATTTCAATTTGGAATATACATTCAACATTTTTTGAATTAAGATTCAAAATACAGCAATCACCTTAATGATATAGAAACATTTTGATTAATTTCATTTCCACTTCTATATTGTGCTGTCTCACCAAGTATAATATATATATTTTCACATGTACAATTACAATTAATAGTTTGGTATGAGAAAGAATACATTAATTGCTAGGTTCAATATCTGAAGTGGAAAGCTTTGACAATGCTCTGTCAAAAATTTAGTTGATATCAACATGCTGCAAAAAACCTGCAGTTTTGTTAGTTATTTTTATGCAAGTGAGAACTTCTGTGCCATTGTGAGGGTTTTTTTTTTTTGCCTTGGGTTTTTGGTGTTGTTTTTTTAAGCTTTTGGAAGACACCAAAAGAAAGACTTACTATGGGTAACAGAAGCGCAGCAAAAATGAAATAAGGACAACGGGAGACCACTTGATGGTGGCTGTTCCTTTGTTTTCCCTTAGCACTGTACATGGCAAACCCAGAAATAAGAGCTCACCTCTTCCTTCTGCCTTCCCAGCCCCTCCCAGCTGCCTCTGTGATGCCTTAAGTGAGGGAATTGTGCTTCAGCACAACCAGGAGCCATCGCTGGGCTTTGCTCTGTGTACCTGAGGCAGTGCTCAGGGCTCCATTTGGGTGCTGATTTGGGATTAGCCATGGAAGGCTCATTGGGGAACCACTTTTCCCTGACTAGTTAAGCTCTCTGGAGACAAAGGGAGTCTCGTGCGTGGCACAGAGAACAGAATGTCTTTATAAAGTCATGCCACTTCGTGCTCTCCTTCAGGGGAGCTGCAAACAGGCACCTCCATATATGCAAGAACTTGGCTTAGGCTAAGGAATCTCTAATTATACTTCAGAAACAAAGCTAAGAAACTCAGAGAGTTCAAAATAACTCTTTTGAACTTCAGAGGGCATTGAATCTCTGGAAACCATCCCTGGGATGGCTGTTTGTGTTTCCCAAGGGGATGGAAAAAGAGGGAAAAATCAAGTCCGGTTTCCTCAGTATTTGAGTTTGTGGCTTCCTTAAAGTTTATCACCATATTTTCAATTGCTTTGTGCTTTTATGGGAGCTGAGCCCATCTGGACAAAAATCCAATTCTAGGCTGAAATCAGGAGAGTTAAGACACGGTTGCACTAAGTGTTCTGTGTGTCTGACTGTGTTTGTATAAATTGATCTTATCTGACACTCAGCAAGTCGAAATGTATAAAATTCAGTGATGGATGCCAGAACAAAGGGAAGAGGATAAGAATGATTCTTCTAACTTGAAGAGGCATTTTAAGTCCTTTCTTAAAACAAACAGTCACTAGTAAGAAATCCAGCTCTCATTGTTTTAGCTTCCTTTGTATTGTTCATGTTCATCTTTGGAAGTAATTTTCCACTCAAATTTGGCCTTTTGTTTGGTGCCTTTGTAGGATGTCTAAAAATATATTTTTAGAATATTCTCAGTAAAATCCACTGCTTCTTTATGTCACTGTTTCAAAGGTCCTTGTGCACAGGGATGTTATTCCACTGCCTCGAATCCACCATGCTACTATTAAGTCTTTAATTTGACATTTTTTGCTTACCATTTACTCCTAATATACATTGAAGAATATATATTATTTATTGAAAAAAATGGGGGGAAAAAAAGGAAAAATGAGATAATCATGATGCTCATAGTGCAGTTGTGTGCTGTGTCTTTCTAAACACAGGGTCTCATACAGCATAGAATTTAGGAGGTAAATATTGTCTAGGCTGGGTGCTTGAGATAGAAGAGGACTGAATATTTTGATCAGATTTTACTGCTACTGAAACATACAGATTTTGCAACATCCAAGATGTTTTATAAGTTGCTTTTTTGTTGCCAAGTTACTAATTTGAAGCAAAATGTTCAAAAACTACCAAATGTTTCATTTTAACATCTTAAGCATTGAAAGTTTATACAATTTTAATGTGAAGTTACTTTCCATTTCATAATTCCTTTTTGGTTGATGTCATTACATTTTGTTTTCAATTAAAAAAAAAAGAAGAGGAAGAGAACAATGTTTCCTAATAGAAAGAATTAATGGTCTGGGGTTTGTGTTTTTTTTCAGATTTTCCTTACTTGAAATAAGGAAAAAAAAAAGTAAAATTCCTTTTTTAGTTAACTGAAAGAAATTGATTATTTTGTACATCAAAATAGATTCAGACTCACTATTTCATTCATTGTCTAAATTTTCCTGTAAAAGGAGTCAGCTGGACAAGCAGTTTGGCCCAACCCTCCTGTATTTCTGCCATGGGCTTATCCCTTGAAACCTCCAAGGAATGATTCTGGGGAATCCAGTAGCACAATCCCACGCAGATCTTGGAGTCAATAACTGTAAAACACGAGTGGTTACAATCAGACTTTATTTTTGATATTTTAGTTTACAGGGACTCATGTAACTTTCTCTCCTCTAAAATACTTGCTCCTGGGAAGAAAGGTGTTGCAGATCTATCTTTCCATTTGGCCTGGGGTGACCTGTGGTTAGATTTGGGGTATTTTTTTGGCCAAGTATCCGTGTAGTGACCAGGAAGAAGCAGAGAAGGCCACTTTTTGTCTTCTTAGTAACTTCTGTTGAAAAATTGTTCACTGCAACAGCCTTTCCTTGTTTGGTGATGAGCCTTTGCAACGTTTGCTTTCATAAACCCTGTTGCATTGAGATGTGGCCTGTCTTGTATTCCCATCATGTCTTACAGTCTGAGAATGCCAAAGCCCTTGATGTTCCATAACACTGGAAGTTGCATTTGCTCTTATTTTATAGGGTCCATATGCAAACAGAATATTTAGGAATGGAAATGAAATCCATTTTTTCCCCATCCCTTAGCTACAGGACAGTTCCTACACTGATGATGTAAACCAGCAGAACAGGCATGCTTTGTGACTCTGCTGATGCAGAGATTTAGAAAGGATTTAGTCTTTTATCTGTCAGTTTCTTTGAATATTCGGAACAGTTTATCTCCTTTCGTGCTTTTTAGTTGCATGTTTTCATTGATTTGGAATATCTTCCCACTGTCATGTTTTGGTTGGTTTTGTTGCTTAGAAAAACGTGCTAATTTTAAAAGGTGATCAAAGCTTGCGGAATAGAAACACCCCGTAACTGCCGAGATCTTGAGGGAGTTTTATTTATTTATTATTTTGCCTGTTACATATGAACATCTAGGAAAAAAAAACCAAACCACAAACCAAAACCGACACCTTTATTTTTAGGCCTTGCTAATTCTCAGTCTTCTCTTAGTTGCGGGCTACCTGGCAACAGCCGATTGCCATGACAACGGAGCTGCTGAGCCGGGCTCAGCCTGGCTCTGCTGTCTGGGTCGATCTGAGAGATACAGACCTGTTACCGCCACTGCAGGGCACGGACCCACGGGCTGCTGGGCTCACTTGAGACACTGCCGTGTTGCCAGGGGCCTCCTGTGCGCTCTGGAGGTGGAAGGAGAGGGAAGGAAGGGACTTGTTGCCTGGGGTTCAGGTTTTTGTTGGGAAATGGAGAGCTAGTCCTGTCAAATTCATCTCTTTTGAGTCATTATCCAGACTCTTGATGTGCTCGTTATCTTTGTTCAGTTCACACCTGCAGTTGCATTGATACCCGTTTGTGTTCCTTACTCGGCTTACTGATAAAGCTCTTCCTTTAACCCTTTATAAACTTTTCTCTCAGCCAGGGGCACCCAGCCCATGATGCTAGAACAGTTCCTGATTACATTCAGATGGTTCATGCCTGCCATTGCACGCTCTGCAGGACCCAGGTGGTAGTTTTGTCACTGATGCTACAGTTTTACCTGGGACTTCAGTGCTGAAGTTGTAAGTCAGTGCAGAATTTGTACCATTTACTGTAGTGAGGAGGAACTAGCACAACAGGAGAAAGCTGTTTGTCCTTTTGTAAATTAATGCCATATGTAATGTTAGTTCAGGTGTAAATTTTTTTTTTAATTATTGTTTGTGTTTATTCCACTGATCACTCAAAACATAAAATTTAGCATTTTCTGTTTTCTGGGACCTTGACATGAAAGTTTGGTAGAGAAAGTTGTTGGACAGAGACCATTCTCTCCCCTGGATGTCAAGACACATTGCTGACTTTGCTAACAGCTTTGGACTGCTGTAATTTCCTTGTCTTGGTTTTAACTCGGTGGAATATGACTCAGGTCTGACTGCTCTTGTTCAAAGGGTGGATGCAAACTAGAAGTGATTGACACCTTTGCATTAGGAAATGTTTTTATTGAAATTGTTCTCCTCCAGGTGAGCAACTGGTGGCACAGCTGGCTTTCACAGCAAAGTTTCTACTTTTATGACTGTGGGATTCTCCTTAAGAATTGAGGACTGCTAAGGAGGGATGGGATCCACCTTACCAAGTGGGCAAAAAGCAACTTTGCCAACAGGCTGACAGCCTGGGGGAGAACTTTAAAATGGGAGCAGTAGGAGAAAGGAATAATGACCCACAATCAAGCAACAAAGGGGTGGACTGAGCTTGTAAGCAAAACATGAAGGGTTTTGCAGGAAGGAGAAAGCTCTTAATCCACAGCACTGAAGGGGGGCCCACATCAAGCCTATGCATGCAATAAGGAAACACCTACAGGGCAGCATTACAGGGAAAGCTTTCATGCCTTTTCCGGGAAATCAGCATGACCAAGTACACACCTGAAGAGTCTGCCTGCTAATGCACATAGTGTGGGGGGGAAAAACAGGAGCAGTTAGGGCTCTGTGTGCAGTTTCAGGGCTACAGTATTGCCTGAACTGCAGGTGTGATGGGATAGCTCACAAGGGAGCAAGGCAGTGATGGATGCCTACAAATTCTTTAGGAAGGATGGGCCCGGACAATTTAGGGGGAATTACTTTTCACGAGAGGGAGCATTTAAACAAAATGGTTATACACAAGTCCATGTGACCTGATTGGGGTGCACTCACAAGAGCCAAGGGAGCTGCCTCTGTCATTGTCAGACCACTTTTGATTTATTTTTTTAATTAGTTTTAACAAAAAACATCAGTGTGTTATCAACATTATTCTCAAACAGAATCCAAAACAGAACACTATACCAGCTACTATGAAAAAATGAACCTTATCCCAGCCAAAACAAGAACAAAGGTGAGGCAATGGGGGGTTTCCTGCAGACTGGAACATGCTGTAGTTTTTTCCTCTGTAGTGTAAAAATGAAGTGAGGTACTAATCATGTCAATAGAAGAAAAAGTAAGTTCCAGGATGCCCTTAAACTGGTAATCTGAAGCTGAATTTCTCTTGATTTCAAAAAAATCTGAACCTATCAAACAGGGTATGTCAAAACTAAATCACTATTATCTACAGAAAAGCAGATTTTCTTTTTTCCTGGAATGTGTCTTCGTTTCCATATTTCATTTTCCTCACAGAAGTTTCTGTGGGGACCAAAAGGCCACCCTAAGTCATCCTCATTGGAATACCTGCTGGTTTGCCATTCTTTTTGGGTTGATGTCAGTGTAACCAAATTGATCGATAAACAACATGTCATGAAGGTCTTTGATGTTGTCACTGCCCTTTTGGATGTGTAAGGCAGCTATGAACAAGATTCCTCAGAGCAAAGGAAGCAGCTTGTGCCGTGTGTGCTGCTGGTCAAACACAGCAGGTACGCAGTGGCACAGTGCAGAGCCAGCACTAATGCAGATCTGGGACATCAGGCACCCTCCAAAAACATTTACAAGGACAAATTCCTCCCTGGGCCCGCTTTTAGAACTCAATGTCTGAGTCTGAGGGAGTCAGGATCAAAGGGAATCTTTGCCTTGTACTTAGGAAGGGACTGGTGCCAGCGTCTCTTGGGTCCTGCTGACTTTCCACCAGCGTGTTCAAATATTCCCCATCTTACCTGGGAAAGAAGCATGTCATTTGATACACTGTACTGGGCAGGTAGATTACTGATGTTTACCTTGAAATTTCTCATCCTTGATCTGGATTCGTAGGTTCGTGATTTTTTTTTTTAAATTTATTTATTGTTTGTGTTTTATTGTCTAAGATTTTCTAAATGTTACTATATATTAGGTTCAGTAATACGACTTTGAGGGTTTTGATAATGTGGAAGCGAAATGTTTTCTTTTTTACCCAACAATACTCAAATATACAGCATTAAACCCCAGATATGCTTCCTGTCACGTCATTTTGAGGGCCTGTAGTTGCCCATAAAAGCATTTATTGATGTGCTCATTTCCCTTATCTGTCAGAGGAATAGAATACTTTGTGACTGGTCTGGTATTTTAGTAGCTGTCATCTCATATCTCTGTTAGCAGTAGTAAAATACAAAGTGCTAATGCTTTCAGTTTCTGACTGAAATTCTTGTGTTAGAGAAGTAATGAATTTGTAGAATACATGTCTTGATTTAGAAGATGCTGGGGGGAATTAGAATGTGGATGTATATATATTACAAGAAATGATGAGATCTAATATTTGTACCATTTAGTTTGCCTTCTACACCATTCATGGGTAAAATGCTGTATCGTGTTGCATGTAAAAAATGTTGATTACATGCATCTTTGAAGCAGCTGCACTTGGTAATTTGGACTGAGTTTAAAAAAAATTTGCCACAAAGCTGCAGACAAAATTCTGATTGGTACTTGCTGATTGAGGGTATTATGTTTAGCATCAGCGGGAATTATACCAGTTTCTTGGTCTTAGTGGACTCTGCATTGTTGAACCCCATGGATTAAATGCTTTTCTTAATCAAGATAGTGACCTACTTATGAGAGATTACTTTTTGAATAAAATTTGTGAAAGCACAGTTATTGTAAATTCCTTAGCTATGTGAGATAACAATCACTATAATCTCATTCCATCAGTAACTGGTCTTTACTTTGAGTCTAGATTTCACTGGTAGATTGCTGAGGTTCTCATGTAAAGATTGGTGGAAGTCATGATAAATAGGATTTTTAAAAGAATTTAATTAGTACAAAAGACTTAAAAGGGTTCAATTAAATATTTATAAAGAGATTCTTCTTCTTTTTGATCCAAAGTTTACAGTACAATTTGGATCTTCTGGGTGGCATTTGAAATCTCTGGTAATATTTTGCTGTTTTTCGATCCTGTTCAGGCCTCTGGAAATGTTAAGTGTATCTTGTGTTAAAGAATTATTTTACTCAAGACCTCCAAGAGTCTTATTTTAACACTTAAAAGCTGAGGTTGTGATTTTTGGTCCCTCTACTTCGGTATCAGGGCTTCAGAAGTCAGTCTAAGCTCTCAACACAAGGCTTGGGAACATTGTGAGTCTTTTTGGTGTCTGTAGAAGTTGTGACTGGAAGCCTTAGACAAACTTGGTTGTGAAAAAAAAAAATGTCTCTTTTATTATTAAGAGTGAGGGAGCTATTGGAAAGAATACATAAACAAAAGAGAAACCCCAAATCACTCAAATGCTCTTCCGGGATAAGGAATTGGCAGTGCTGGGCTGCATTGTGTTCATAGTGATAAGATAGAAGATGACTGACACCTTTGGAAGATAGGGAGGAAAGGATAGGTTGCTGTGAGCTTTGCAAGGGAAAATTCTATTAAAATTGAGATTATTCACACAGTCATCATTATTTTAGCACGTAACTCTGTTTTGTGGAGAGACTTTATGAGTGTTCATGTGTTGGTTTCCCCACCACCACCCCAGATATAATTACCCTGCTGACACAGTAAGCACTTTATTCTCTCAGTAATATAATCTGTGCAACAAGCTGTCAGCAGTATGGAAGATGGTTTAGAATACATTCAAGTTATGACTCTTTTTGCATTTGTTGCAGGTGGTTACTTGTAGTTCACCATTCCTTTGGAATAAAAGCCTTAAAAATTTATTTAAAAACTACAGCTATTACAAATAGGACTATTGTTGAGGGGAAGGACTGTGTTGTCCTGGTAGGCTTTCAGAAATGTATTCAGAATTGTAATTGCAGCTGAGCCACAGTTTGGCACCTCAGTTCCTCAAACTGGATGCTCAAAAATAAGAAATGCTGCTTCTCTCTCCTTTCTGTGGGTCTGGCAGCACATTTCTACTCGGGGTTTCCCCTGCAAGTCACATGCAGCTTCCTACCAGTTCTTTCTGAATTTTGCTTTGTCCTATTCTGTCTCTCTTACCCTGAAGCCTCTTGCCATAGCTGGGGTATAAATACACCTTGCAAATATACAGCACTTCAGCCCTGTGGGGAGCACTTAGGAGAAGACAGGGGTATGGGAAAGTTTGGGCAGAAACAGAACCTGAGGTGCATTCCAGCAGCAGCTTTGAGGAGTGTACTGATAGTTTTCTTTAATTTTCCGTCAATTGCCTTTAAGCAACAAAAGCAGAAAACAAAGATGTGTTGGGATTGATCTTTTTTGTTCCTAATCCATTAAAATCACTGTGTGTGTAACTTGCCTGAAGAGAGAGCCAGTGGGATGATTCACAGTGCTAAAAAGAGGAATAAATACTGAAATTCTTTAGGAGAATACATCTATGCAACTCTTCATTGTAAATTACAATTACGGAGGAGAGCCTGAATCCTTTTATTTTTAACTGTGAAGGGTTGACAGTGTGTTATGTAACTTCAAAATATTGCCCTCACACTTTCCTTGAACATCTTAAAATCCAGGAACAAAAGCATATAAAAAAAGAAGAGCTTTGTGTTGTGTGCTCTGTAAGCATCAGCAGACCGGGCTGAATATGCAGGGCTGTATAGTGTTGCTATCACAGATGCATTTCTGCAATCAAAAATTTCCCCTTTCACAAGATGAAAAGATATTTTGTTAATGTTCATTACAGTGTATTAAGACATTAGTGCTCAGATCCTTTCAGTGCATTAGAGAGAGCATTGTCATTCTATTTTCTCATCAGATGAAATAATCGTTTATCTGAAATTGCATTACCTTCAGAGAAAACAGGGAAGAATATGGGCTCAAGCTTTGACAATCAAGGCTTACTTTAGATAATGTAGTTAACCACTTGAAGGAGCAGAGCAAGACATCTGAGCCATTGCCACACAGCAAACCAGCAGAAGATGGGCGATGCTTGGAGTTGTTCTACAACACTGCATGGCTATTTTAAGACAAAACCTAAAGCAAAGGTCAGTCTACTTGTGATAAACTTTCAAGTTGACTTTGCATTAATAGGTGAGAGAGACGAGAAGCTGTTAAGGAAAAATAAGAACACTGCATTTTCATGACTATTTTTATTTTTTAGAGCCCCAGATGCTTGTGGCACTCTACAGTCAAATAAAGCAATGGGTCCTGACACTGAGGAATTAAGACCACGGTGAAATGTTACACAAAGGGATGACAGTATTCACAAGGAGATTAGAAGAAAATGTTTTCACAGGAGTGAAATATCTTGAAATGTGTTTATTACACACATTTTGACGTCTATCTAATAAAATGTCAAAGCAAAGCTATGCTTAGTACTTAGTAAGATCTTAGTAAGATCTTAACTGGTATCCCAGAATGAGGTTTGAGCTGAAGGTCACTGATGGAAAGATACCTGAAAAATTTAGAGCCATCAAGTGTCTGAAGATGGAAAGATGAAAGACAGAAAGAAAATTGCAAGCAACAGGAAGACATGGTGGGGGAAAAAAAAAGAGTATTCTGCCAATCACCAGCAAGTAAAACTCAGACTAATTGTAGTTGCCATCCCAACCTAAGGCAATAGATCTGTCTCTCAATGCCTAATGCAAGGCTAATCAAAGACCCCATTCACTCCCAGCCTTCTATAAACAAGTGTCTGTTTTCTCTCCCACTTGCCTGTGATCCAAGGGATAGTCTATCACCAGGTAGTGGAAGTGACTGAGCAATCAGTGGAGGGAAATAAAGAGCAGGAGGCAGTGATGACCTGGGTTCATGCAATCGACTGAGGGGGCATTTAGACCATTTAGGCTCTATGGAAATGAGGAAATTAGGCAAAGTGAGAGAATTTTGCAGTTAACAGCCTACTCTGCTAATCAAACCACACGAATTTTAGAGCACACTGTATTAGGGAAAATGTCTGTTTTATTTCAGACAACTTGTAATGAGGCTTTTCTGTGTGTTCTGTGGAGGTAAACATGCAGAATTTGGTTGGAGATATTCACTTGAGCCTTATGTGACTTTTATGACTAAAATGATCCTGCTACTGTTCCCTGTGAAACAGGACGACAGAGAATATTTTCCAAGAAATTTTTACCTATTATGCAGAAACTGAAATAAACTGTTCATAGAAAAGAAAATCTTCTGCAGAGGTCTGCTCTTTCATAGAAAGACTGTTTCCTATTTGATAACTGCGGTGTTGAATGTCTTAAAATTTGAGACTTCATGATGATGTGTAGTTTGCTTTTTTTTTTTAAAGTCCAAATGCATGAAGATCAAAAGTTGAATTCAAGGCGTTTCCGAATGACTTCTAGAGTACTTGAGCTCGGATAAGAAATAGAGTGGGATTATCAATTGGCAGAATTTTATGTACCATTAAATTGTTAATGTTTGTCATCTGCTTAGGAGAACCTCTATATTGAAGTGGAGATGGGGAATGGAGTAATGATTGTATATTGCAAATAAAACTCTGAATTTAAGTGGACTATGAAAGGCTATGGGGACTGGCTGTCAGATGTAGTTCAGTCAAAATAAAGACATTCATCAGCTTTAGGGGGCTATCGTGAAGATATGTGATTTTTCAGACAGGAGTGCTGAACTGAAAATAAAAACATTGTTATGGATGTGCTTTTTCCAAATGCATTTTGACCTCAGGAATCTGTTAATCTTGATTTTTTGTTTTGTTTTTTTTCAATTAATCTGTCTAGAGATGGTCCTGAGGATCTTAGGAATCTTAGGAAAAATGATGTGCTTTGCTTCTCTGATAAGCTTAATTTTTTTAATAAATAATTTTAGCTATTTTAAAACCTATCTAAATAAATCTAACATGAAAAATTACAGCTGGAATGCATATTATGTGCTGCTGAGGTTTCTTGACTAAGAATAATAACAATCTACCAAATCTTTTTTATTGCATTATAACAAAGATAATATCTAAGGACAGTCAATCGCTTCCTCCTCCACATCCATAGGAAAATGCTCCTTTCCTGACTCCATCCCGAATTCCTTAATCAGTTTTCACTTGGTCGTTATTTAAACAGACACTTTACTAACTTCACATTGACTGAAGAAAAAATGAATGAAAATGTGGGAACTCGTCCCTCGAGGCTTTTTCAGGGTAATTTAATACAATGAAAGTATATTTTGGGATTAGGAGAGAATTCCATTGGAAGAGATGATGTCTTTTTGAAGTGGAAAAAAATACAGTTAGCTGCCACAGAGTCAGTCTCAATAACGATTTGCATAATAATAAATAGTTTACACTTCTATAGGTCCACTGAGCCAAGAATCATGAGATGCTTTATGAAAAAGGCCACATATTATTATCCTGACTTTGCAGATAAGAAATTGATTTAAATAGCATTTGAAATGCAGGTGGAAGGTCTCAAATGAAGCAGGAATATCCAAGTTCACAAATAAACTTACTTTTTATACAGTGAGACCATCCTACCAATTCTTGTGACACTTCCTTTTAGCACACAAACTTCAGCAGATTGCAGTGAAATTTTTCTAAACTGACAACCATTTGGGCTTTATGGGTGGCTGGTCTTAATTAAGCAGATTTGCAATCCTTGCACAAACTGAGATTTAGATCTAGTTGGTAATTATATCTTTTCATTGATGACAGGGCAGTCATCAATGCTTTTGGATGACTGGACTGATTCACACTTGGCTGTTTGCTTGACCTCTGTATGTGAGCTGGTTTTTTCCTTTTTTTTTTCTTTTTTTCCCCTTTCCTTTATTATTCTGAGAGCTTTTAGGTTTACTTAGGACTTTTTCAATGCATCTTTTATGAGTTTTGTATCTTCACGCTCAATTTAATTTAGTTAAATATTTTGGTCACTAATTTCCACACAAGAAAAATTACATAAATCATACTTAAGAATAGCTGAATCTGAATCTGTCAGAAAAGTTAAATTCTTGCTGCACACTTCTACTGTCCTTCTAACTAATTGGACAGAACTGGATTCGAATTGACATTTTCAGATTCAAGTTCATGGTTCAATATTAAAGGCAGGTCCTCCAACTTCCCGAACCAGCAAAAATGAGGAGTCAAAATTTAAGTATAAACTCCACAATATTCCTTATTTGCCATCCATGGGAATGCACGAGAGCACTATTAGCATCCTTCAGCTCCACTGTTGTTTCAGCTGAAAGCACATTATATATCTTGGGTTTACATTCTCCCAGTTTTTGTTCTGTTGGTGGTTACTTACTCTTGCTGTTTTATTGCCCTCAGTTCTCTCACATTTGTCTTCCTTGTCCATTTAACATCATAATATCTTTGAGACAGGCACTGCCCCAGCTAATGTAGAAATAGGATCTTTGAAGTGAAATATGATCTTTGAAGTGATGGGAATTGAACTTCCATAAACACTCTCACTAGTAAAAAGATAAAGCTTCAGGGAATATAATAATTCCTGCATCTTAGCTGATATGGAAAAATATTATGCAGACTAAAATTTTTGCAAAACCTACTCAGGAAAGTACTTAAGCATTTGTTTCAGTCTGTTTGTAGGACTGCTGCACAGGTCTAAAGTTAATAATTTTCTTAAGCACTCCTCAGTATCCAGAGCCTGAATTATATTCTGTTGCTGTGTGATTATTTTTTCAAACAAAACCTGCATTAAAATGCAAGTTTTCATTACTGTTATTTGTTGTTATTTGGCAAACTGCATAGAAAAGTCACTGGAGAAATAAAAGCCAAAAGGACAGGTAAAATGGCATAATTGGCAAACACCGAGAGAGCCCCACTGAGACTAAATCTCATTAATGTTGTTGTAGAACTGGACTGGGTAATCTCTTTCCTGATTTCCATTTGCATAGAGAGACAGCTGTCACGTGCATTAGTAGCAGAGAAGAATCCCAGTCATGCAGTTAAAGTATTTTCTTTATTAACCTTTGTGAAGGTCTATTTATGCTCCCTATTGTTCACTTGTACCCAGCAAAGTCACAATGAGGAAATCCCTTCTTAAAAACAACAAACTTCAAGCAAGAATCCCTCTGCATCACTGTGGAGGCTTTTGAAGCTGTGGACAAACTTTGTTCTGAAGCCAAACTGAGCTGTGTTTGACCTGCACACCAGTAATGGCTCTTTGCTATTACCTGTACTGTGAAAATTAATTGTGTTTCCTATAGGCAGGCTGCAGTATCCAGCACCTTGATGTGACCAGGGTTGGCTAATCTGGGTTAGCTAATCTGAGGGATAACATAATTTACAGTGATGTAATAGTGATTGGTTAGAAGTTGTGTCATGTAAACAAGGACCTGGTGGTTTGAAATGTTAAAATAGATCGGTATGTAAAATATAAATGACACATCTGGATATCAACTGGATATACAGTTTATCACACGGATTTAAATTCTATCTATGCATGAATGTAAAATATAAAGTATGTATGAGAGAACCTCCTAGACTTGTAAATACAAATCACTTTGTCATTAGGTAAGCATTAGCAGTCTACGTTCAATTCGGAGAGCAACCTGATCTCACATCAGACTAGGTTATTCTTAGTGAAGTGATAGCATCTGGGGTTAGGCATTCTTTTTCATTTGTAGAAAACTGAAAAGAAACACTCATTCATCATCAGAGAGGAGGGCTTCTGTGGAGCTGTATTATTATATAAACCTACCAGAAATTAATTCACAAAGGATGCCTGCAGAATGCTGCCACAGGAAATGAGGACCAAGGAGACTTTCTGCATGGTTCTGTCGAGTTAGGGGTACCAGGAATCAAAACAACACACATATCTGCTTGTTTTCATGGGTACCAATAGAGAATCTGCTGAACAGACCCTTAGATTTTAACCTAATCTCTCCCAGCTTTTATTTATCTGTTGTTCTCCAGTCTACAGGTAGTGTGTTGAATTTGCTGCTATGGTAACTTCAGATCTAAAGCCAGCAGAAATGCTTCTGTTTTAAAGATTTCCTTTTGTCATTACCATTCTCTCCATACTTTCACCAGAGTCATATTTGAGAATTACATTAACAAGCAAATAAAAATAAACTAATATTGTGGTGGGGTTTTGAGTGAGAATTAACTAGGCCAAGAAACAGCTGGATAGATGAGTCCAGATTGAGGAAGGTGAGTTACAGAAATGCTCATTATCCAGTGATAGGATGTTGTGACATTAGTGGAAAACAATTCAAGCAGGATCCTCTCAAAGGTTTTCACTAAGAAATCCTATTTGCAGATCACAGGGGTGTCAGTTGGGTCTGTATGGCACAAGTACCAAATGGCAGGCTTACGGGATTGTTTTGGACCCACCATTATTAACACAAAAAGCTTAAAAGCAACTATGTTAGCATCAACTTGTTTGGCTCCCTTTCCTAGGAAAATAAATAACCATAGTTCACAGATTCCTTTGCAAAATATTTTCAATTTCAATTAAAAAAACCCCAACAACTTCTTTAGGAGGGGAAGTAAGTTCCATTTCTTTGTTCTAACCTAATTCATCCACAAGTAAACTCATTAAATATATATGTATATATTATATCTATAAAATGACTCCCTGAAAGCTGATAAAAATGCAGGATGAAATAAAACAAAATTATAAAAAACACATTCCCTAAACAATTGTATTTTATGGGAGAACTGATCAAGAGGAATAATCCCCACAATATATTTATTACTTGATAATCTAAAAATAGAGACTGATAAATTTAAACCTGCAATTTCCAGTACTGTGTGCTCAAATTAGCATGAAATTGAATTGTCTTTTTCCTGCCTCTATTTTGTTGTTCTCTACAACAAAATTCTCTCAGTTAGAACTAACCCCTGTCTCATAATATTTTCCTTACTGTTGTGCAAGTCCTACCCCACTTCACTGAGGTGGAATTTGCTCTAGTTTTCATCTGGTACCAGAATGATTGCTGGAGGAAATAGGCCATTTTTATTTTGGCTTTCTTTTTTTAATAAACTTTCCATGATATATCCTTAAGTTTCAGATCAAGACAACTTCATTTATCTTTCTGCAAATCTTTATGGATATTATTTGATCTACACTTCAGAAGAAATTAGTAGGAATAGGCAGAAAGACTGTCTCCTGTCCCATGAGATGTTTTAGCATTTAAAATATTGACTCATTCTGCAGATGGACAACTCTTTCAAAGAAAAGGAAGATGCTCCTGCTAGAGCAGTAGGACAGGCACTCATTTTCCATGTTAAGGTCTATAGCTGAGTGAAACAAAAGTGTTTAACCTCCCTCTCCAATTAGAATGTAGTGAGTTATTTTTTGCTCATGCAGATTTCTCTTACTGCCAAACTGAGCTTGGTCGAGCCATTCTCCTTTTTTCCTGTATCCGTCTTTGTTGATACAGACATATATGTTCATTTGAAGTTTTGACTTCAATTTGTCAACATTTCTCTGGAAAAAAACAACAAATACTTTGTGGAAATATTTTTAGCCATCTTCCAGAGATGCTATGGCTGAAACACCTTCTCCCTGGTGACTGGCTTTGGACTTTCGACAGGACTCTTCTTCTCTCAGAAGTTGCAGTTTTCTCTGTGTCGTGGAGATCATAACACCTGCCTGCCTCATATAGAAATTGTGAGAGTGAAGAAATTTATGTTCATGCCTTGCTGGTGTTCTTCCTAAAGCTAAGTGTTGCCTAGGAATGAAAGTCCTGACCTTGAAATTGGATGTAGTACAGTATAGGCAAAACTTATCACAGACCGAATGTGCCAACCCTCTATTTATCACTTACCCAGCTGTTTTGCTAAATTGCAGCTCCTTTAGAATTACTCTCTAATTCATCAATAATTCAGCACTGAATTTTTATGAAGAAAACACTAGATGCCATTTTGAATAGCTCCACTGCTAAATGATAAGCTATTCAGAGGGGAGAGTGGGAATACCGCTGGGGTGCCGTGTCTCTGTTACTACGGGAAATTCAGTTAACACCAGAGAAAGCTACGACACAACAGGGCTCAGGAGATTGTTTCACAACAGACCTTTGGTAGACACACAACAGAATGACGAGAAGGGAGAGGGAAGCCTGTGGGGTAAATATATCGATGTGATCTTCTTGCAGCTTTGCGGGCTTATCTGGGTATTTAAAGCCCACACAAGAAAAGCGGATCAATGCATAAAGCGGCGTATTGCGCATGAGCGCGGGGTTGGCATCCCGCCACGCTCCGCCAACGCTGCAATTAGTCAGTGTGTGCTAAACAGATGTGTGTGTGGTATCCCTGTGGAGGGAAGTGAGGATTAACCCTTTGGGGATGGCTGGCACAGCACAAGACCCAAGCGCTGTCTACTGAGCGCGTCTGCTCGCCCTGCAAAGTGCTGTGGAGGGGTGGTCGCAGCACTATGTTCACTTTTTCATAGTTTTGCTATGGCAGAGTCATTTCAGCAGGACTTGCTGGTGTCTTGGAAGACCTGTCCTCTCTCCTGCTCACTTTTTCCATGAGTGTTTTACTGTGTGATGAAACATTTGTATCTAGACAGAGGCATGGGTTAATGCATTAATGCTGTGATAGGAATGGTTGAGACAGTGCATGTTAAATCATGGCCAGATGAAATGGGTTATATCGTTGCAAATGAATTGACTTGTACAGTAATTCACCTGCCTTCATTTTTGGTTTGCACTGAAGTTCTGATGGGCTTACATATACTTTTGAAAAACATCCCAATGTGTTGGGGTCACAACACTTTGGACTTTGGTCAAAAAATACTGTATATTTGTAGCTCCAGCCTTTTGTATGACAGAAGATGAAGAAACCTTCTCACAAAACCATTTTCATGCAAAATACCTGAACCTTGGAACCCACTCACTTCCCTGCAACACTGCAAAATCAGCCCCAAGGTGGAAGCTGCACCACCTGTGGCTTTTACAGGTCTGGGTGCTCCCATACAAAATTTGAGGTCTGTCAGGAGCTAAAGTTCTCTTGTTTTTCAGTTACAGTTGTGCTCACTTGTCCACTTGGTCCTGGTGACGCTGGTCTTCCGTCAGGAATATAATTCCCCAAGCCCTCCTCTTAAGTCTCTGAATTTTTTAGATTTATCTACCTCCTTTTGTTTTAGGCTTCCCTGGGAATTTACTTATTGTTCCACTCCTTGAAGGGCACAGCCCTTAGAGTCCCTGGATTGGGTAACAGTTGCATTTCTTTTTCAGGGACCCCCTTGTAGCTCTGAAATGAGCTGCTCTGTGCAGGTGCCGTTTAGCTCTTGATGGGAAAAACTCACATTTGCCTCAGAGTCTTGGGGCCATACCAGTGTTAGCTGTGGTTATTTTTGTAAGGTAATGCCTAAGAACAAAAGCACCATCTTGCTTAGACTACCATTTTGATGCCAGCAGAATTAGAATAGCGCTCTTATATATAAAGCACTCTCCATTTCTTATTTTATTCTGTTTGTTTAAACAAGGAATCACTCATTTAAACATTAAAATTCAGTAATCCTAAATAAATAATGTAGTATTAAAATGCAAACAGATTAAAAACAAAGGCAACATCCTACGATGCCTCTCTCTCCTACACATTCACTTGCTCAGAAGGGAGGCTGGGAAAGACACTGCATTAATAAACATAAGGCCAGAAGTAATCATTAAATAAATATAATTTAAAAAAATCCCCTTGGTATTTAAAAAATGCTGAAGGCCTTTGTTTAATAAAAAATGGCTAGGAATATAAAATGAAATTGGTGCTTTAGAGTAGTGAGTTCCACTATGAAGAAATAAGTCATGATGAAGTACAAAGACCTACTACTTCAACAGGCAGCAGTAGAATCCCTGGAAAAAGAATGGTAACAAGTCAGTACAGAGGTTTCTCTGTTGAAAAGGGTCTTTCCAGTTGGGGTTTTAAAAATTCCTGAGATCACCTTCAAGGCAAAACACCACTCTGAGCAGCCCACGGAAAGCAGTCAGGGCAGACTAAATCTTTGTGGAACAGAAGAGCAGATGGACTAATCCATCCTGAACAAGATGTGAGCTTGGGAGCTGCTCTGCACACACAGAATTACAGGCACCTTCAGCCACGGAGTGACCAAGGCACGTGGTGCTGATGTGAGGTTGTCACTCAGTAAGTGAAGGCACCACATATGCAAACTGTGCAGCAGGAAGTCATTTTCAATCATGTATTCTCATCTTTTTCTGGGGAGAGTCAAAACTGATGTCAGTATTCAGCTCACTTGCTTTCAGCTTCTGTGAAATGTTGGACCACAAAAGAGGGAGCCAGAGTGGGCCGTTGTAAATTGTTTAGTTCCATACTGATGTGCTGGCCTGGTATGTCAAATCAGCAGCAGCTTTAAAAAAAATAATACCTGTTTTTATGTGTACTGATGATTGTAGAGTGGGAAGTATTTTCCAAATGCACACAACATGAAGACTCTTGGGAGTTATAAGACTCAGACTCTTATTTAATCTAAATAGCTGAGAGATCAGTCTGAGCAATGACGTATATAACAGCAGCTTGTGCAAAAGAATTGGAGCTAGCTTTAAAACTAAGCATCTTGGCTAGCAAAAGCTCTTTAATCACAGCAGCATGGAGTTCAACTCAAGTTATCTGCACGAGTGTTTTCTGAGCTTCTCATGAAATCTCTGCAGCTTGTTCGGCACCCTGGGATTCCCCAGCAGAACGTCTGTAAGCTGTGCTCAGTGTAACTGTGGGAACGTGGCTGTTCAGAGATTTTGCACCCCTTGTGAGTGGGATCTCCATATTCCCAATCGTTCTCTACAGCAAAACCAAAGTATCAAAGTTTGTATCACTCATTTCTCCTCCTTTGTCAGATAAGTCAGAATATTTTTTGGTGTCTGTGAGCTCATTTGTAGTGGAAATTTAAGGTTCTTCTAAATGACTGTGGTGGTGGTATTCCTGGCATTGTATAGGCAATACTTGATAATGAAGAGCATTTTTGCTCATAGATGGTGTGAATCCAGAACATTCATTTTTTATAGACCTTTTACATCTAATTGACTTTTATCCTACCTACAAAATGGAAATGCATTAAAGAGCATCTCCATTTCACTTATAAGACTAATAGCCTATTTTCTATTTTATATCTTTTGAGAATTCTTAATTGTCTTCTATAATTAGGTATTTTGAGTGTAAATAATTATATGAGATTATAAGAGCTCTTTTTTAATACAAGTTATACTGTAAATATCAGGGCATTAGGTAGCTGCAGCAGTATTTCCTATTTTTCCTTTCCTTTCTTAATTTTACTTTTGTAATTCCTGTTTCTTGTTCCGTTCTGCGCAATTTCTTAAAAGTTAATATATTAAAACATCTAACAGTTTCTAACACTTGCAAATTATATGGTCCTCAGAGTTTTTAATGCATCTATAGATTATCAAGACACTCCAAAGTTTTTAATGTAGAATACTTAGTGTTTTGTAGCCTCTGGAGGCATCACAACCCATAGTTTTCCTGGTTTTTGTCTTTTTGGCTTCCCCCAAAAAATTCCACTAGCAAGTTCATACTGCTATACTTTGCGAAAGATCTTGCTGACCTGAACTGTTCTGCAAGTGGAGGAACATCTATTTTGTCCTCTAGGGCAAAACCAGGTAAAAGCGGAACTATCCCAAGGTATTTTTTATTGAAATGCAGATTTCATAGTGTTTGATCAGTTTGGGTGCCTGTAACATTTGGCAAACACAGGGGTTTACCTTAAGTATTTCACTTGGAATGACAGTGGCTCTCATTTCTGTCTTATCCTCATTATGTAACTGGTTGGAATCATCATATTATATCCAACCTCACACGTATTCCTTATCAAACAGAAGGCTTGGATAGAAGTCTTATATTCACACTCTTAATCTCTGTTCATTTTGAGGGACTAGTCAGTCCCTTCTGTTTATCCCAGTGAATAGATCATCCAAGCTTTGGAGCTGTAGAAATGTTACTCAAGTAGAAGATCAGATAATATTTGGACAGCCACATGACACCACTTTGCTCCCAAGGACATACTCAGCTCTAGGAAGGAACAAATTAGCTCAAATAAGCCCTAAATTGGACTTGATGGGCCATAGAGAGAGATCTTTGTCCCAAGGTACTTCAGATTGTTGCTGTTGCTTTATAACATATGCTGAAGCGTGCACTTTTGTCAGACTTCCCCTGCTCTCGTGCTCCTCTTCCCTCCTGTGCATAGCAGCTGATTTCCAGAGCAGTTATGAGGGCGTGAGCAGGGAAGACTCTGTGTCCCATGATGGATGGGCCGGCTCAGTGTGCAAAGCACATGCTGTACATCACACTTCTTCTCTTCCACTTTTTTCCCTGAAGTTGTAAGACTTTGACTATATTTTAACACAGTTAATAACATGCTCTAAATACAGCAGGCCCTGCTTGTATGAGGAACAAGACCTCCTTTTGATTTCTCTTTTCGGCTGAAAGAGCAGTTTTGATATTAGTGAGTGGCTGCTCCTGCGATGTTTTCGGTCTGTTGCTAATTTGAAGTACCTGCTCCTGTCAGTGGCTGAGGGCCTGTTGTGTCATGGGTAGCGTGCTTGGCTTCCACTGATTTCAGGAGAAGCTGAGGATAATCAGTACTCTGCAGGACAGGCTGTGAGTGAATGCTCCAGGCAGTGGGAGCACAGAATCACAGTGCTAATGAAAGCAATAGGTGACTGTCTGTGAAATACAATTTTTCATATTGAGTTTGTCTTAAGAGATTAAGAAAGGTTTTGCTTGAATTAAGTGTTTATAAGAAAAAAAAAAGAAAAAAAACAGGAGAGAAGATTATTCATATTTCAGGTTTCTGTTCTTAATCTGCAATACTTGGGCTGCTCAAAGGAAATGTCACTGGAGATCTTAGACAAGACACAGTGGAAAGAATATTTTTTCCTGTGGGCTAATAGCACAATTATTTTGACGGAATTAATTAAAAAAAAAATTCCCCCCAAACTCAGCTTGAGGCAGGATGAAAAATTTCTAGCAAGACAGTTGCATGTCAGTAATAACAGTGGAAAATAATATGTTTTAATATGAAATATTTAACAGCCTTAATCTTGACGTTGCTGACAAGGTTGTTTTGCCACCTTTGGTCTTGTTCATCCAACAGTAGAGAGCAAGTGGGGACACAGCAGAATGATGTAAATCTAACACTGAAGAGAACATTTTTCAGGAAGGATCTAGAGGGTTAAATAGAGCTAATGACAGGAAATTATAACAGGGTAATTTTAGACCTGAGGGGAATAGATTGTGGAACAGAGAAATGGTGGGAACCCTATTGTTGACACATTTAAATATAGACTGGACAAAATGTTAATAAATGTACAATAGGGAACAATTTGACATTGTGCTCAAGGAGATGGAAAGGATGCAGTACTGACTTTTTTTAAAAGGACTGCCAGGTTGTGAACTTTATTTCACTTTAAACATGTTCATATTTAACATAAATACAAGAAAATTTCTTTTATTTATTAAAGGAAGTTTTACTCTTTTTTTCCCCTATTCAAACAGTACACTTCTGTATTCAACTCTCTGTTTTTGATTGTCTGGCAGGGGCTTAGGGCTCTCTGCTGACTTTCCCTTAGTGAGTGCATGGATAGCAGTATTTTTCTTTTTGAACCTCAAAGGCACTAACCAGTCTTAGAAAATCACTCCACAAGTAGCTCCAGAGAAGGGAATGGTGTTCAGATATGATCCTCTGAATCTGCAAACCCACTGAAACTATGGAAGGGAGGAATGCTTATATGGAACAGCCATCAGGATCTGTTAGATATCGGTCTTGATATTTTCTGTGCCTCCTGTCAGTATCCCACAGTCATGAATCACCAACACTAAACTGCTGAAAACAATCAGCACTATCAAAAAGGTGACTTCTAATTTGCAGACAAGACACAGTATGGGAGTGGTGGAGTTGCTAAGGAAAAGATACATTCAAATGACTGCCCCTTTTATATGATTGAGTTGTGCTAATTTAGTTTATCCTTTTGAACCCAAGCAAATTTTCAGAAAATGGTGTTTGCTTTAGTATAACTTGTTGAAAGATAATTAATAGTCTTTCACATAGAAGTTGTAGGTCAAGTGTAAGAACTGAGTGTATATTAGTGAACATTAAAACAATGAGGATACCTTATAATGCTGTCAACTCTTCACTTTTGGATTTCACCTGTGATCTGTATTGTTACTCTCTCAACAAGGGCTGCACCCTTCAGGGTATCCTTGTTATTTTATAGTTCACCAGAGTTCTGTTGCCTTTCTGGAAATATATGGCTTGGCTTTGGAATTGGATGAGTTTATGAGAGAACTAGTAAATTACAGATGATTCTTGAGAACTTTATGACAAATCAAAAAGAATTACCTTTCTGTAATATTGTGTGTTTTGAGATTCATAGTCACAGTGCTTGAGAGGAAAGTGTGTGTTCCATAAAATAAGCAAAAGCTTATTTTATGCATCTCCTCTCTTTTTTAAATGATTTAAATAGATTGCATGGTAGGAAACCTCCTTGAAATTCTTATCAGAGGTTTGATAATGTGATATTAACCCAAGAAGGAAAATAAAGATAATATGATGCTGAACTTATTTTGGAAGAGACCAAGCACTGACATAGTTCAGTATTATAGTTTCACTAATGGACAATCCCCTGGAAGCAGATTTGTGGAAACCTAATACTCAGTTTCTAATTTAAAAATTATTTTTTTTACAGCGCTCCTTAAATTTCTTTTGGTCATTCTTTTTCATGAGAGGATATTAGATGAGGTCCTGTGATTAAAAATGATGGTATTGAAGAGTTTTTCCTTCTTTTAAACTGACCTGAGCATTAAGTTGCTTGTCCTAAATGAAAAGCAGTGAATATTTAGCTTTTCTCCCTTCTTGGGAAGTGAGCATCCCATGCCTCAGTTCTGAAGCGGAAGGAACGTTTTTTGTGTTGAAGGAACATTTAATCCGTGGTCTCTGAAAGAGTCAAGGTCCCTGTTATGTCTGTTTGAGACAGTGACTCTTCCAGGTATGTTTTCCACCTGGAACATTTCAGCACTGAGGGTTGAAAGAGGATCTACCTCACCAATATCATAACGTCATGACTACATGGTGTGGTTGATGCATTGAAACGCATGTTACCACTGCGGCTATAAAAGCTTTTTTTTTTTTTTTGGTGGGCTTTATGTGGAGGGAGAGGGTATAGGGCAGGCAGTTTAACCAGCTTGCTGTGAGCATGTACTCCAATGCTTTGAATTCTTTGTATATTCGTGATGGGTGAGTGCTCGTAGCTGTAGTTGGGAAGGGCAGGAAAATGGGGACATCCTGAGTTCACAGGACATTGTAGCAAACTGGGCAAGACTGAATAGAAGGCTATCTGTTGCTAAATAATGATTTCTGTAGCAGGAACAGAAGCAAGTTGAGGAAAGAGTAGACAAGAATAAATGGGTTTTGTATTCTGTGCTTTACATTAATTCTAAGAACGTGTGAGAGCAACTATGCAGCAGCCAGTTCTTTGTGTCACCTCGTGTTCACCTGCCCTAGAAATGTTTTTATTAAATGACCTAGATATATTAATAATATCAATTAAAAGTAAAGAAGTGGGAGCATAACTTTATGTGTGAATTCCTTAGCTGGCAGGACAAGAGGGACAAACAAGCCTACAATGGATACTCACTTTTGGTTTCCTTTCTGATAGTATAATTGCCATTTGTACAATCTTGTTTGAAATAACTTCTGCTGCTCTTGAGAACCTTGTGATAACAGGCTTTTTGTGGCACAGCTGTTTGTTGCATTCATGTTTGCATGCTGGTTGACATGCAGTTGAAGGAGACAACCTCAGTCTGTCAGAGCAAAACCACCATATCTCACTCTCATTTGCATTCCACATGCCATGTTTCAATTTTCCATCGTTAAATAATAACTTGTAGCTATGTAGAGTCTTTTATTAGGGATCTCAGAAAGCTTTATGAATATTGCATGAATGAATGGAGCCTAGCAACATCATGCCTGTGAAGTACAACTAGGTAAGAGTCATTATCTCTGTTTTATGCAGGAGCAAGATAGGACACTAAAGCACAGGCAGATTAGGCTCTGAATTTCATCCCCAGGTTGTGAAAGCACTGTCTCACAGGAAAGCAGTCAACTGTTGAATGTATATATTTGCAAAAGACTGATATATGTGTATGCAGGTAACATGAGCGGAGCTTCAAACTAAAACCTTTTATCTTCAAGGTCACGTAACGAGTTTAATCAGAGTGAGGAAGAGAACCGACGTCTTTAGTCTCCCTGTTCTGTGTTTTAAACCTAAAGCTATTCATTCTCCTTGAAAGACTTAAATTAACAGGGAAGTTGATATACCCCAGTGAGGACTAATCCTCCTCAAAACTTCATGTGGGTTTCTCTGATTTGTTATCTGCGTTTGCTAAATGGTTTTTCCCCCTTACATCGTCTTTTTAGTTGGATTGCTCCCCACTGAGTTGAAAATAAATGTCAAACAATATGACTTAAAGAAAAATCCGTGTGTTCCTGAACTGTCTGCTTTCCCCAGGAAATACTAGCCAATTAATAAAGCAGAATGAGGGATTTTGCCTAGGGAGCCATCATGAAATAAGGAGTGTGTATAAATACATGCACAAAGAGACACATACAAACCCATTAAAAGAACATTTCATTTGGACAGGATCTACTTATCAGCGTGGATATTTATGAGGCTCTGTAGAGCATGGACAAACACAAATCATGTGGAGGATGCTATTTTGAAAGGCTAATAAAATTTTCCTTGTATATATATTTTTGTTACTACAGAAGGAATCATCATGAAGACCATGAAGCTGTTACTGGTTAAGTCTCTGCTGCAGAAGTTCTGAAACAGATGTTTTTCCCCAAAACATTTAGGAGGATGTTATGATTCATTTATATACTACCATTTCCATACTGGAAGAAATTTCCCTTTGTCATCCAGCTTGAGTATCTCCCTCTGACCACCTTCAGTAACAGTTGTGACTTTCTCTGTGGAGATCTGCTCTAATTTCCAATTACCCTAAATATTAAGATATTTCCTTATAGCTAATGAGATTTCTGGCTGAGATTCAAACCCAGATTTTATGCATTGATTTTGCACAAGTTGCCCGTGTTGTTTCCAAGTGATCTGTGCACATCATATGCAATTTATGTTCATCTTCTGATTACTTGTCCTTATCTCAATCTTCTCCACCTAAAGGCTAGTAAGTATGCTAAGATAGAGTTATCACAGCCATGCCATGTGGGAAAACTCAGTAGTAGGATTCACTATTACAAATGCCAGACTGTTCGAAGGAATATCTCACTTCCTGAAATCTTAGGGATTACTTGTGGCAGAAGCAATAAAAATCTTCTTTAAAGTGACTTGTGAATTATTAAATAAATTTCTTTCAAACTGCTTTATTACTCATAGGAATTGTATCAATCAACAGTGAGAGCTAAATTACTAGATCAGTCAGAAAATATTGTTGCAGCTGAAGAATCAATGCTAATTGAATCATTAAGGCATTATTACATGAAACACAAATACCTCAGGATGATTACTCTTTGCTCTGCTTAATCTATAGTCTACCAAAAAGACATAATGCCAACAATTGTAATACTTGATTGTTTTCCTAAGCATCATATTTTCTCAATATAGTATTTTTCTCTATTGGTGTCCTTTTGCTTAGAAGTCTCCTACTAGTAAATTAGAAAAAAAACAACAAAAAAGCTGAGCTTAGTTTAATGCAATGCAAATACATTTTCTCTGCAGTTCAGAGGCCAAACTTGCTTCAACCAGACTCCCACTGACTACAATAAAGTTCAGAGCTGGGAGCATTTTTAGCTTGACCTGTTTTTGCGTTTTTGAAGAACCTTGTCATTCCTATGTTGGTTGAAGCAAGGTTGGATCTGCTGGAGACTGTTTACAATCTGTAGTAAGACAGATATCGATTAAGGGAACTCAGTGCCTTGGCTCTCCTCTACGTGCGTGTTTTGCGCTGCTTCCCTTTTCACTGATGGCCAGAAAGGTTGGCTTTTAGTGCAGGCGACGAAGGATGTGGGTGCTGTCATTATCCTTGGATTTATCAGGCTCTGGTCACCCAGGATGATGTGGGATCTCCTGATTGCTGCGCAAGCCCTCTAACATGTGGATATCTACAGTCAGTTTGCTGGACTTTGTTGCTGTGAGATTGAACGAACATTTCTCTGTCCTCTGGCTCCTGTAATGTCATTGTATCATGGCTGAGGTGTAGTGACAGACCGACAGCCCGTGCATTACTGACGTATTTGTGGGTGAGAAAGTGAGTTTATGTGAGTGTTGGTGCATATGTGCTAGCAGTGGTTATAACGATAGTGTTTAGGTGGGTAGAGGGAGGCTTGCTGGGGTAGATGGGAATAAGAGCATCTGTGTGAGAAAGTGTATGAATATGTAGGTTAGAGTAGGTTTGAGGCGGTGTTTTTGTTTTGATCTTCCTACTCACTCTTCTTCTTTTTTTCCCATGAAAAAAACAACTTTGGGTTTAACATATGTGCTTGCACTCATAGCAGGATTTTGATATATGGGGTGTGCTTTTTTCTCGTCTTCTTCCAGTAGTCAAACCTGCATATTGTCTGTCAAAGAAACCCAGGGTATTTCCAGCCTCTTGATTTCTCATTCTTATAGATCAGGAACATCATTTTGGTGTATAAGTTAATTCCTTTTGCAAACTGACACCTTCCACTCCCATCAAAGACTTTTTCAGTAGTGTTTTTATATGTTTTTGTATAGTCATTACCTATGTTTTTATATGTAGTGTTTTTGTATGTTTTTATATAGTGATCAGCTAAAGAGCTGAATGGAGCTGGAAAATAATAAGTCAAGGAACCACAGAACCCACAACATATTCTTTAATTCTAAAGTTCATTGGCTACATTAAGAAGATTAATGAATAAAAGAGCTTGGTGCCAGCAAAGGCCTGGAGTGCACCTTTTGAATTGCTGTTAATGTAATTTAATGGATAGAACAATACAGCTGCATCACTTCTTTTCTGGTTGTTGGGGGTTTTTTTCCTATTAAAGTAAACATTCTGTTTTGTATTCATGCCAATGGCTCTGCCACAACCTTTCCAGGCAGTTTGTGTGCCAATCCAATGGATCAGCTGGGAAATTTACGGTGTACTTTTTTCTTTCTCAGCCATTTCCACCTTTCTCCTCTTCTGTAATCACAGGACTGCAGATGCTCATCATCCCAGACTGGTGTGTGATATGGAGCAAGATGCAGTGGAGAGGCAGCAAAACATCATGTAACCCTTCTCATTCACATCAAAATATATCCAAAGATTTTTTTTTTCCCCTCCCCTCCGCCCAATTCCTTCGCTCCAATTCCCAGGCCTGTATAATCCAAGGCAGTGCACTGTGATAGACACACATCCACATCTCACCTGATGAATTTCTTGTCCTAACCACTCTTTGCAGAAGTTGGGTTCTTCTGTTTGGCAAACAAACAAATCCATGTGAAGTTCCCTCTGTAGTGAAATAGAGCAATTATTTCAAAGTACCTACAGTAACAGAATAATTTTAGAGGAGACATTTCTGGCATATCAGACAGTTAAGACATAATTCCCTAGGTGGAAATTCAGCTGGGATACAAGGCTAAAAAATGCACTCTGAATGTACAGGGCTTTTTAGGAGAGACAGAGATCTGATACAAAGATTCTGCTACTGAAAAGTGGTCCCTAATTACAACCACAAAATGTTTCAAATGTAGCCAAATTGTAGAACTAATTCACTAACAACCCTTGCAGTACTTTATTTTTTTTGACTTGGATAGTTTCCATTTGGAAATGGCCTATTCCCACCTCATTCAGCTCGAGGTACTACTAAATAGAACAGTGAAAACAATATGATTGAATCAAAAGATTCACAGACGTTGGGGGTATTTAACAGTGATTTACTGGCTCATCTGTCTTGTGCATTTCTCTTTTTATCTTTCCAATAAAGACCTATCAGCATTTTCTTCAGATCCCCCCCTTCGTGGGCCCTGTGGCTAATCCTACTGGCATTATTGAGATTTATTCCATATTTTCAGTAGGAACGGGATTTGATCTATAAGAGTGGACAAAATGTTTAAAAGGTAAAGGAAGAATTCTAAGATCTCTTTCAAGTTAGTTACAGGTGAAAAACTCTAACATATATAAAAGTGAGGCCAAGGATAAAATGGAAAGAAGGTTTTGCTGCTGAATACTGAAGAGTCTAAAAATACCAAGAACAATATCTAAAGATAAGGATGAAAAAATCAACACAACCTTTTCCATCATATGTGATTGTGACAAATCTCAAATCCCAAATTCCTTTTATAAGTATCGTTCAAGACCTTCCTGGCTCTAAAGCTTATTAATTCCTCTTAACAAAATAAGTCTACTTTCCAGTTGATTTTAAGAGGTTTTATTCTCTCCTGCAGTGCTCCATGTTTGAGTATCAGGTCTCAGAAATATTTCCCCTGTTTGTACATGAAAAATGGAAAGAAGAGTGAGATGTGCTTACCAAAAAGAATGAAGTTAAGTCCTGTTTTCAAGCTGCACTTTCAGAATGTCACTCCAAGCTCATATTTAAAATGTGGCACTTAGGCCACATTCTTAATATCATTCTCATGAGGGCTGCTGGGGAGATTCAATCCTCAGGTAAGGTTAAAGATGGTCTTGCCTCCTAATGAAGTCTAACTTTGTGAACTTAGTACTCTTCCATTCTCTTTGCTGCCAAACTTCTGTTCACAAGATACATCATCTGCTCATTCCTGCCTCTATAGGTGTACAGTCCACGAGAATTGGGTTTGACATGTACCTGGATGATGGCTAGCAGAGGACATGTGAATCTAAGGAATGTTCAGAACAGAAACAGTCCACGTATTTCTCTGTTTCTCTTTTTACCCTGCTTTCCTGATTTTTCATTCTGTCCCTTGGTTCTCCTCCAAAAATAAATCTGGACACTTCCTCAGTTTCTGAAGTGCTTTGATATTAAAGGCTTCTTCCAGCAAGTAAAGTTAGCTCCCTATAGTAAATCCTAAAGAAATGCTCAAAGAAAACAGATGATTAATTTTTTCAGTGTTGGATTCTCAGAACCTCTTAGACTGCAAACAGATCATCTAGGCCATGCAAATCAAATCTCCCATGAATTCAAACCTAGTTTCTAGGTAGTCTGAAAATAGTTGTCGAATTTGCTTACCATTTTCATTTAGGTGGGCAGCTTCTGGTCAGCAATTCCGTAAGACCTTGGATATTCACCTTCCCTGCAAAATTTTTCCCCGGTGTTAAAAAAGCTGTTGACTGGGATCAGTGGCAGCAACAGACTTTCTGCTCAGTTTGGTGCCAGTAACTGACTGTGTCGAGATCTTGTATGATGAAGTTGTACATAGTGAGATCTGTCTGGAAAGTGCCCTTTGGACCAGCTATGTGGACTTGTTGAGAATGGTTTGAGAGGAATGTTTTGAATGGATTGTGAATGAAAAATAAGTTTACTGAACTAGGCCTGATGTGAAATGTTCAGATCAACTTCACCGTTATGGAGAGACAGTAGGAAGCACTGACTTTCCATTTGTTTTCCATGACTGTTTCATTCTGTGTCCTGTAACCTGTGAGTGATCTGTGCAGCTTTTGTCCCTTCCTAGATGCAGCTGTATTATGGCAGTGTCACAGTCCAGTTGCTCTCTGTTCTGCATCCTACTTCCCAGGCTCTGGAATTCAAAGGGAAAAAACATCACCTACATCTTCCTAGGGGCAGTCGTGCCCCTGACAATAGGCAGTCCTACTCCAAAGATGCCTGGAGCAGCTCAGGATAAGGAAAAAAGGAGAACAGGCTGTTGGCAGATAATGTGAGATATGAAAAGCAGTTCAGGTTAATTTATTCAGACCAATGGTTTAAAAAGCAACCAGTGTGTGAACTGTGTGCTGGGTTCCCTCCCTTCTACTGCTTCTGGCCCCTGTCCGCAGATCTCTGCCCAAGGGCTCAAGTTAGTCGGAAACTCCGCTGTCCTCCATCCTTTGGGCCCAACCCTCTCTGTGTGTGTTTGTGGGCTTTCTCTCTCCCAAGCTGGACAATACTGTGATACACTCTCTATGTCCCTGACTCTTGGTGGCAACCTTGGTGGGGAGTCCAGCAGCTCCCCGGCTGCTCTGGTTTGACCCTGTTAGCTGTGATTTACCAGGGCTCACACACTGTGTGACATACAGCAGGCTGCAATTATTTTCTTCCCCTCTGCTTGCTGCAGCACAGACCCCTGGCTGGCTGGATGCTGGCCAGGGCAGTTCTCTGCCTGCTGGTGGTTTCCTTGTTTAAATACTGTTCTCAGTAGAAGAGCAGTTTGGTGATAGAGAATCTGTCCCAAAGCGTTTACTGTGAGCTTTCCAAATCAGTTCTCTTAATACTCTCTGTGAATTGATTAGCTTTTGCTTTTTTACAGGATGGTGTGACAGTGCATCATATTGATGTTGGGACATTGAGATGCTTCATTATGCAGAGCTGCATTTGCTGTCTCTGTTGCTGAGTGAATACGTGGTTGGATGTCGGTCACAGTCCTCAAATCCTCCAATAGTTTTTGCCTTGCTTGAGCACGGATCCTGTGACAGCATTAATTAAAACTTAGAGGTTCCAATAATTTAGGTACAGATTCTGCCGTCAGCTATCTGTGTACTTTTCACAAACAAGTAAGAGCTCTGTATTTATTTTAGTTTCATCTATCCTCATCTTCCTTTGATTTTTCAGAAAGGCAATTGCTATTGAAATTCAGTGCAAAAATAAGGAACAGAAAAATATAGAAACCTTCTTTAAAATTCAGCTCTGGATAAGGCCCTGAGTTTTCCCCTTCTCAGATTTTACTGGGGTATCCCTTACTCACAGAGGCTCAGTTCCCACAATCCTATCTCAAGAAAAATTCAGATTTAGACTTCAACACTCCTGAACTATTTTGAAATCCAAAAGCACCTAAAATGGCTTAAGCAGAGTCTCCATTTTGGGATAATCATCCACGCATTTTGCATTCCTCCTCAGATTGTTTATGCTGAACATTCTCTTAATCTCACTGCTGTAGTGCTATTTTCTTTGTAAGAAATAATAAATCAAGCTCGTGGTGTTTTCTTCTCTGCCACCCACCTTTAGTCCAAGGCCTGTGCATAGTGAGCAGACCCAGCTTCAGTGATGGTGCAGGAATGCCTGGAATCTCTCTGATCTGTTTCCAGGGAACATTTCTCCATGGCACAGCCAATGAGCAAGAAAACTTTCTTTTACCTTGTAACAAAGCCCTTCCTCTGCTCAGGCTCCTCAATGCATTCGGCTTCCAGCTGCAAGTGAAGGGTTGTGTCCTTGGTGCCATGGGGCCTGACAGGTGATATATGCTGCCAGTTGGCATCCTGCATAGGAAATAGGTCATTATGGAAAGGTGGTGGCACTGCCTGATGAACGAGAGTTCTTTTCTTCTCCTGGCACCAATTCTGTTATCTGCATGGAGGCTTTACTCTATCCAGTGAGAGTTAGGAGTGATGCTGTGCCTTTGATCTCTGAACATTCCTGAGAGCAGAGCGTGAGGTGAGGAGCAAGGGGAGATGATGCTTCTCATCCCCTGCATGGAAGCCAGAGAGCAATGCTGAGTGTTATGCCCAGAGAGGGGGAGAAGACTAACTGATGCTTGAATGTTTGCTTGCATGTACTTCTGTGCAAAGTCAAATATTTGAGATACTCAGATGATAGAAAATTCAAGTGATATAATTAGAAGAAAATCTAGGACCAGGCCTTAAGTAAAGTTTAAAAGTGTGATGAAAATTAGGCTTCTACATCTTTTATCATCCCAGGTGGGGAGCTACTGAGATCAGTGCTTTTTAAAACCACACTGCCTTTCTAAATATTTAAATATGACTCAGAAGCTTATTTTCGGAAACCTGGTTATGGAAACACGTAGCAGAGTAATACAAATATTTTTTCTTAGTCCTCCTTTTAATGGAGATGGCACTGCTTCGCAGTTGTTCAAATTATCTATAATGTCCAGCAGTTTGACTTCAAAACAGACTTCCTCAAGTACTTCACTGTCTTTAATACTAAAAGCTGTATCACACCCTTGTTAGGCAAAATGATATTATTACTTTCGGTTTAAGAGTAAGGAGCAGAATGATTAAATTCATTGGTCAAATCTGCTGAGAAAGTTGGTGGTAATACTTCAAAACAAAAGGAGGAAGGAACCTTAGCTATCAATTTTAATTTTTTGAAGTTTTCAGCTGTTTCTGCCTTTAGAATATTTTAAATGGTAGGTTGGTTTGGTTTGGTTTTTTGGGTTTTTTTTGACAGACTATAATTTGTTTTATTTGAAAGACTACAAGTGAAATTATTTTATTCCTTTGGTTCAAACTGAAATTCTAATTGCATACAAGTATAAAAAACAGGATGATTTATTGGTTTTCTCCTTTTCTTCTTGGCTACCAAATACTCTTTTTGACTAAGAAGTAGAGAAAATGAAAGGAAGTAGAGAAAATGAAAGGAAGTAGAAAATTAAGGTTAAGGATCTTGTGGAAGGGATGCTTAGTTACATACTCCTCAGACTTGGACTTGGAAAAAAATCTAGGGGAAAATTTTAAAGCTGTAAAAATTAATTACTTTATCTTATCCAGTTTGCATCCTTATGATGATGAAAGAAAGTTTGAAAGTTACTTCTGGGTTTTTCTTTTTCTCTTAAATTAGAGTTTCTGTTCCTTACAGAGAAGTTAACTGATAAAAGATAATGAAAAGACATTTGAATTTCCTCTTTCCAAAAGTGAAAAATATAATTATAATTATAAAGAAAATGTTTTCTAAAAATCACACTGACTAAAACCAAAGTTTCAACCAATATCCAAATAATGTATTCTTTTTTTTAATCAATTTTTTTTTCTTTTAGCTGAAATCTGAGGCTTCTGTCTAAATCAAGCCAGGAAATTTCACTTTGAAGTTACAATTTTTGTTTCAGATAAATAAAATTTTCACTAAGCATTGCCTTTCTGTCAATCTTTTGGACAATATTAAGTAGATATATTGTTGTGCCTCGGCTTTGGTGGATAAATGTTCACTGAATGAAAGGATGATGTACAAAAACCTTCCATTTGAAAGCTTTAATTTAGCTCCATTGAAAGTGGTGTCATATCCATGGATTTTTGTAATGGATCTTTGAAATCACGCAGTTTTCAGGGGAATGAGGGACCAGAGAGTTCTATAGAGGGAACTAATCAAGAACCTTTAAACTACGTTCACAAACATGTCTCCGCTACGTGTGTGAGCTGTGGTAGGGGGTTTTCCAAATCTAAGCTCACCAGAGGAAAGAGTAAATGAAATAAATTATTGAAAGATGGGGCAATAGTAGCCCAAAACAATCTATATTAAAACTACTGGAAAATATATTTGTGCTGAATTTGGTAAATATTTTCAATTTTATGAAATTCAAAATATTTAAAGTGTAGATATTTAATTCTCCTTGAAACAGATTGTATCTATTTATATATATAAAATGATAGGAAAGATGTCACCCAACTTGAAATAAGCTTCCAGCTTTTGATTTTGCTGGAGGGGAAAAAGAAAAAAGTTGTTCCACATCAAGCTTAAAAAAAAAACGTTTTCAGCTGTACCTAAGCCAAAAACCCCAGCAAACATTTCTTTAGCTCTAAGGAGAAGTTTGCTTTCTATCTATCAGACAAATATCTGAATTAAGATACAAGATCCGCAGCGTAACTTCACTGTCTCCTGATATCTCCCTTCTTCAGTGTTGCTGTGAGTTCCTTTGTATTACTTACCTGTGCTTTCAGCTTTCCTATGGAACTCTCCCTAGTTACACATATAACCAGAGGGCAGCTGCTGGCAGGGGACCTGAAGGCATTAAACAAAGTTTTTCACCACATCACTCCCCCTCCATCTTCATAGTGTTGCCTGTTGTGGCCAGTCAGAACTTCCTGGTGAAGGCTGAGAACATCTCGCAGTAAAAGCGGCTGCTGTTCCAACAGCACAAACCGCACGAGTCAAATGAGACTCTCTCTCATATCGATGGAATTGGAAGGGCCATTGCACACCCATAAAAAAATTGGGTTCTGTTCAACAGAAAGCAATGGTATAACACGCACATTAAGAGCCAATTAAAAACAATGTCATTATAAGCAATATTCTTGTTGGATGGCTAACACAGCTCTGTGACTCTGTCTTATCCTCTTATGTTATGTTGAAAAACTGATTATTCTGGTGCCAAAGGATAAAATGCTCTGGAATTTAGTTCATTTTATCTTATGTCTCAAGTGCTAGTGCCTGGCTGCCACCTCTTTTGTCATATTTGGAGTTCTGCATCTATGGACTGTTTCAGAATCAAAAACATGCCCCTCTCACTAAGTGATAAAATAGTTCCTTGGGCTGGGTACTCTCTGTGCTTTCCCAGCTTTAAGGGTTTAATTCTACACACATGTAACAATAAGGTTCAATAAGAACTTATTAAAATGAGGTCACAGTCATTTCCAAGAATCAGTGTGCTCAGGCCACTGAAGCAGTGGAATACACAGCTTTATACCTGGCCATGCCTTTATGCAGATATCTGAGCAGGAACTCATCTCTCCCTGTTGCTAAAAACAAAACTTGATGGGAGGATATAACAGCCACATGTTTCCTTGTCATAAATTTTAATTTTGCCCATCTTAATTTATATCTTCATTGGAAAAGGTTTCTGAAGGCTTGCATGGAGCTTCCAGATGAGAGAAAGGGGAAGCCACGTATTCAGGTTCCATCTCTGTCTTATGATATTATAAAAGTTCACTTATGTTTAAACACAATGTAGAAATGACATGGAGGGAGCACAAACAATGCCTTGTGTAAACATCACAGACTCTGTAGCTGGTTTTGTTTCTCCAAACCATGGAAGTTTCTAAGAAATTTCAAATACATTTTTAGTTCAGTAAGGACATCCCACTATTTCTCTTAGGAGAAAGGCAAATGTTTGATCAGGAAACAGAAAAATAGGAAGGGATATGGAGCCCTTTCAAGAGTCCAAAAATAAACGTTCCTGTTCACTCTGCTCTCAAAAGGTATGTGCTCACACAAACTAACAAGCACTCCTTTGGGAGAGTTAGCACATGAGGACATTTTTGTGGCAAGCTGATATTTTTTGGCCCAGCTTCTGCTTTGGCACCTGTTTGACCTGGCAATTTAAGCTCCTTTCTGAAAAACAGGGTTTGTCTGTCTAACGGTGTTGAAAATTGGAATCTCAGTGGGAATTTGTGATCCCAGCAACTTGTAAACAGCCTTTGTCCTTCCACATGTGTCCTCCTAACCCCTGCAGAAGTTAAAATGTACAGGAGCCTCCTAGGCCATGACTTGTGTCTTTTCACTGGCTTTTCTTTTATCATCACAAGTAATAATAAAAGCAGTGAAATGAAAGCTGTAACAAGCTGCTGCTTTGGCCTAATGGCTTGGATGTACTTTATCCATAGTTAGTATGCACCTGCTGCACTCAGACAAACACCCCAAGCAGAGACAAGAATAAAAAATATGCCCAATACATATCTGAAACCAACACAAATTATCTTTGACATTTATATAAACTGTACATGTGTTCCCCACATCTGGAATGTGCTGTCTGTTGGTCATACTGCTTTGAATCTCATCTTTCTTTAATATTAAAAAAAAAAAAAAAGTCTTCCTGCAGTGCTGGGAAAGGTAAAGAAGAGGAGGTGTAATGGTTTTTAGATGAACAAATAATAATTAATTCAATGCCAGGGATCTGTTTCTCTTACCTCCTTTACATTTAATTTTCAGTTGCTTGGTAAGAATTAGGAGCAAGAACTCAGGGAGGGTATGGTTGGATTTGCCACCCGGGATCAAGCTTTTGGTTCCTCAAGTCTAATATCTTTACCCAGGAACGAGGATCATTTGCAGCATTAGAGGAGCATAAAAAACCAAAAACCAAGAAACCCACCAACATTCAAGGCATGCAGTGATCTTTCTGGGGTGAGAAATGAGACTCCCATTCCCATGGAAAGGCATTTTGGACACCAATGCACTTTCACTGTTCCAAATGTTGTTGATAAAGATATCCAACTCACCTTGTCCTTTGGCCTCCCCATGTGATGAAATAATTTTTTAAGTTTAGTATAGAAAGAGTAAGAGAAAGTACAGGTCACTTCAGAAATTCAGTTTCTTTTAAATTTACTGAATTTTAGTTTTAAAATGGTGTTAGGAGTTGTATAGTTTCTTCTAATTTTTCTCCTGTCTGCAGTAAGCAATACCTGTCTTTGCATCCTCTGCTCCAAAATACAGTAAGTTGTACTATAGATCTGGAT
This sequence comes from Neopelma chrysocephalum, assembly GCF_003984885.1. Lineage (NCBI taxonomy): Eukaryota > Metazoa > Chordata > Aves > Passeriformes > Pipridae > Neopelma > Neopelma chrysocephalum. Next base: position 29,280,290 of record NW_020897714.1, read on the forward strand.
CAGTTTGGATCAGAACTATGGATTTGGATTAGTAAGTTTTCTTCCTTGTAGTCTTGCATACTTTGTTCCATGCTTCTCTTTTCAGGGCACTTTCTGACTGAACTTTTGAATGGATTTGTCTGCCTTAAATTATTTTAAAATCTCTGTATTTCACCTTAAAGGTATAATTTTGGCAAGTAGTTTTTTTAACTTCTAGAGATCTTAAGCTCTTTTTGCATTTGAGGTAGACCAGATAACTTAGAATAAGAGAACCTCATCCGGAACCAAAGCATTACATATTCTTTTACAGTTTGATACTCTGCTATTTCACCTCTCTTTCCTCCTTCTTGGAAGGTCATGTTACAGTGTTTAGTGTAAATTTCCATGTGATGTTTCTGTAATAATGGTTTTCAAACTGTTATATTTTCCATATTGTCCTTTGCTTAGTGATTTGGTTGTGCCCTATGAAGAGAAGGACTCAGATGTGTTGTATTGAGTGCAGACTTTGTTATGGCAAAACTGCCAACCTGAGAAGAAGTTAAGACCTTTTTGAAAATATTTTTTCCCAGGCTTTTGCAGGTTATTTGATGAGTTCAAACAGAAGTGGAATTCTGACTTATAGAATCTCCTCAGCCAGTGTTCACAGACAACCTAAGGCCTGTGTATCCCACCCACCCCACTTAAAACACTGTAGTAGAGCTAAAGAAGTGCAAAGGCTCAAGCTTTATGCTGGGCTTTCATACACAGAATTCCTGTCATCACCCCACTCAAAAAGAAACTTGCATTAACACCTCCAGGAGCCTCTTTAATGACATTACTACATGTGGGCTAATTTTAAAAGATTTTTTAAATGGTCTAATTTTCTGTTGAAGTGTTTGAGTCTATGAAGGGATGTGTTAAGCACTGTATTAACTGAATTACGTTTTCCCCATCCTGCAGAATCACTGCCAATCTTTGGAAAGTATAAAAATACCATTTACATAAGCTTTTGTCCATTCATAAAATACAATAGCAGGAGTCTTGACTAGCATACAAATAAATATGAAAATAAATTAATATACAAATAAAAGGCCAACTTGACCTCATTTTTTAACAAGTTCAAGTTCACCTTGTCACTGTAGTTACTTCTCATAAGAAGTAATGGAATATCTCTGAGGGTAAAAAGGCTTTTTCAAACAAGAATATTTTTTATAGATATTCTTTTTTTTTGCACAGACATGTCTTTTAAAATATTTTGGCAGCTAGTAATTCCCATGACCACAAATCACTTCCAAGACTAAGCCAAATAATTTAGCTCTTACATACCACAGTGTCCTTAGCCCATCAGGGTTGAATGCCCTTAGCAAATATTATGGCTTTGTTGGGCTGGAAAAGAACAAGTTGGGAAACCAGCAGGATTGAAAACTGCTGGGTCTCAGACTGGGGAAACAATATTCCCATTATCATATTCAGGGGATTATAACAGTTGGGTAGACTTTCAGGTCATAGAAGTATCTCCTTGCTGATCATAAAATGATTTGGGACATATATTTGTAAAATTTTGTATGCATCTGCTCAGATAGTACTTTTTCAGATGAAAAAATACGACAAAAAAAAGTCTGAGTTCACTGTCTACGCTGCGACAGACAAAATGAGTGAACTATACTTTAAATTAAGTGATGGGCCCCAGGTTTTTCATGTGATATGAATAAATCCACCCAGTCCTCACAATGCTCAGGCCTAGTCCCTCTCTCCATAGCTCTACGCCTTTCTCTGTTCCATAACCAATCCAAAGTTATTCCCATTATTTAAGTATTTAGTTCTGTGCTGTTTGTTTATTTTTAAGTATCCCGTTATAACCAAAATGAAAGATGGCTTCATGTTAGCATTTTGGTACAGAGAAGTAGTGCAGTTTTGAAATGCATCCTCTGATTGTCCCCACTTGCCACCTCTTGGTACATTTCTCTTGTGTGGTTCTGGTTCATATTAAATAAATTCTTCTCAGAACAACTACAACCAAAAGCTCTGATCAACCAAAAGCCTACGTACCCAGAGGATTTAAAGTCCTAAAGGGAGCATGGGGGTCTGAACCAAGGATCAATCTGCTGGAGCACTTTACATCACATACATAGTGGGGATGCTTTGATCCAGGAAAACAGATTAAATTTCATCTGAAGTAACAGCAGAACTTCATATGGGGGAGATGTAGGGGCCTGAGCATCAGCTCCGCTGACCTACTGATCCTCTTCTGTTGTGTTAGAAAAATTTCTCGTGTTGACATAGTCAAAGAAAGCAGTTTTTGAACCAGTGGGTTTTCAGTGCTGTCATAAAACTATCACCAGCCATTCTGTTTCTCATTCTGCTTTCTGCCTCAAACTGATGGGACATTGTACTGCGTTCTAGAGCCGCACTTGAAAACAAGGCGTGCCATGGAATCAAAAAGGGAAATATTGTCATAGGACAATAGACTGCCATGCTTCCAGCTCTGCAGGTAAAGAACAGATCTTAGCTGCCACTATGAAACAGAATTGAATTACATAGAAAACGCCAACATGCCTTCCTAGTGGGAGTGCTTGTAGTGGTAACAGGTAATTGCCAGCACTCCTGCTCTGGAAGGTCGTTCAGGATTGAAACACAGATGCTCCCATCTTGTCCTTGGTGTAAGTACAGTTACAGCATGAAGAAAAGGCAGCCTGGTTTAATGGGAGCCTGCTGCTACTGAGCCTGCAAAAGGAAATTCAGGATAATACGTTTCTGAGTGTTCTGCTACTATGAAAAGAAGATTAAAGGATAAGTGGCTTGTACTGTTACATTGACTTGAGCCTACAAAACAAAATGGAAGATTTTTTTTTTTCTGTGGCAGTTTTGATATGCTGTTTATCAGTAGTGAATATCTTCCATTTGAGCACTACAGTCTTAAAGCAATAGAGAGGAAAATGTATTTTGTTCTGTTTGGAGGAATGCAGTCCAGTGCAAGAAGTGTGAGAAACATAGAAATTGGTATTCTAATTAACTTGCTCCATGACTTCAGGTAAGTCATACTTTCCTGAATTTTCAAACAAAAGTGCCTGAAATTAAGTCATTTCAATATTGAAGCTTGGCTAACCAAATGAAAGAAATGAAGAAGGGTCAGAGCCCTGCACACAGGTGGAATGTTTTTCTGGTTGACAGCTTCGGTTGTGGGGAATCTACAGTGCTGGGGAGAATTTGCTGCTTTCAGAAAAATCAGTGGTTGTTTGCTCTTGTCTGCTAAGGGAGGCCTTTTGAATCAGCTGTTTGAAAATCCTATTATAAACATGCAGCAAACTTCCTATGCAAGAGAAATGTGAAGAAATACTAACTTTGTAAAGCGTGTTAGGAACACTTCTAGTTCAGCTTTGTCACCTAAAATGAATAAGGTTCTCATTGGCCAGAGAGTGGAGGCACATATAATTGCCCCAAATCACTGATGATTTACAACACAAGTAAGGGGCAGCCGTGCACAAACGACCTGTAAATGACATTGCTAAAAAGCACTTTTTTGATGTGCAACATCAGCTTCCTCTTGCTAGGATAGAGGCATGTAATTTCTCTTTATGCCTGCCTAGTTCTGCTCTGTTGGAATCCACTTATAAATCCCTTGCTGCTTCACTTGGAGAGCTAAGGTAGACTCTGTCTGCTAAACTGCATACGTGGACTCTTGAGGTCTCATTCTTTGAAATCCAAGCATGCTTTTATTCCCCTCCCAAGGAACTGACTATACGTTTCCTGTCTTCACTTCTCTCACTAGGAACATAAACATGGATTTAATTCTTAAAAAGCACACAAATTCTATTCTTTTCCCCATTGTTACTGACAAACTCAATGCTAAATGAGTTTGGTGAGACTTGACCTAAAGCTTCAAGGAAGATTCTTATGGAAGCTACAGCTTTATGTGTCTGTGGCCAACAATGCTCCAACCAAGTGGAAAGTGGCCCTTCCAGACTGTGTTCGTGTAATACAGTGAACTGGAACATTCTCTCTACATGGGCCCCTTTTTTTTCTTGCTGCCCTGATGAGTCCTTGGCCAATGTGCTGCAGGCTGGTGAGAAGTTGAATCTCTTGGGTAAGGACAGCATAGAATCAAATGCTCATGCTCTGTCAAAATGCTGGCAGTTACAAAACGCTCCAGCCAGTAACTTGTTGGAGAGCAAGCAGTGAGCAAAATTACTTCAATATGTAGAAGAAATTTAGATGCCCTGAGGGAATACTAATTCAGAGAGATAGTAATAGGGATTACTACTTGATTTATAATGTGTCTAGAAAGAAATCAACAAGACTAGACCTGCTGCCTACATGTGCACTTAGCCAGTCACAATTCAGAAAGGCAGACAATAATTGTCTCTTACCTTCACGCTACCTTCTCCTCCTCCTCCTCCTCTTACCTCTTCTGCTCAAAGTACAGGTGGATTCTTTTCTGTCTCTAAGTAAACAACTTGTCTGTGACTTCAGCTGTCCCTCCTGTTTCCACCCTGTACCTTTCTTTGCTTTACCTGAAAACTTATAATTTGCAGCTGTTGCCCCAGGTGCCACCTCCTCCCATCTGATAACGCCTGTAACTCACTTCTGTCTACCTTCTTCTTTGTTCTGCAGTAACTGCATTCATTAAGGCCTAGGAAAGTTTCTTTCTAGACAAATCTCCTGTCCTCTTTGCTACCCTGAGCCCTTTTGCTTGGGTGTATCATTCATAAATGAGTTTTCCTCTGCTCTCTTTTCCATTTCCTTCTTTGCATCTTCCAGTTACTGTGGAGTTTCTTCTGGCCCACTTAACCTCCAGTTTGGAAAAGGAAATTGCACTTTGGCATGTCAGCCTGGAAATACTGCTGACCCCTCATTTAATTTCAGCTGTCTGACATGCTCTGTGCTCAGACCTCTGCTCTTCTGCTTTGCAATGTTTCTTCTGCCACATTTTATGGAAAAGAGTCAAAAGATGGAAGGATAATCTGTGAGTCACTTGTGCAGTGATGACTTGCAGATTTTCTTCCTACCATCCTAATTTTTTTCTATCCTGCCAATCCAATTTCTTCTTTAAAATGGTGAGAATTCATTTGAAAAGAACATTGAATGCCTCAGCTCTTATTGCAAAGTATTTTTAAAATATTATCAATACTTATAGAAAAATTTCTCCACTTTCATCTGCAGAGTGTATCTAAAGGATTTTTTTCTTTTTGTCAGAAAATATAATCTTATCACAGAGATTTTAGAACCCTATTCATAACAGCTCAGACAGGGAGATTATATACCCTTGGAGCTCTGCTTCTCCTATTAGAAGCCAACTTTTTGCATATGTGCCTGTGTTTTTTATGTCCCACACTGCGCCTCTTTCCCCCTGTGTTGTTTAAACTAGGTTGGACCATGGAGATGCTGTAATCTGATGATTTAGGAAACTGAAAAATACTAGTTATTTGGGACCTGGGATGTCCTGTTGTGTAAGTGGGTGGTTGAGTGGGGAGGTATAATTTAGTACTGCCCTGGACACTTCTGTTTTGAAATGACTAAGTGTTCTGGAAGTCATCTGAAGTTTCTGACTGAGATATACAGTTGCCTTGTTATGTGTATCTATCAGTGACTGTCTAGGTGGAGAAGAGAAACTCTCAAAAGAGAAATGAGAGAGAATATTATATAGTTTTATTTTAATATATTTGCTGATAGCATTGCTTTGAATATATCTTTTGTTTTGATTTATTTTGATCTGCCCATGAATTAGTTATTGCCATATGCTCTATAAGTAGAATTTGTGTCACTGTTCAACAGCCGTCATTGGACTGTGAGACTTAACAGCATTTCCAGTTTTTCCTCTTTGACATTTTTAGGATAAGTATGTTTTTTGCAATTGCTTTGGTTATTATGTAGTCAAAGCTGCTGTCAGATAGAGGTACCCAGACAGCTCATCCATGGTTTGTGACATCTCATTACTGCAGGCCTGTGACCTTCACCCAGCTCTGTGCCCGTGTCTCATGTTCTGATTCCAGCCTTCCTCAGTTCCGTGGTTCCAGATATGTGTGCTGCCTCTACCAGATGTGAACTGCAAAAACCTTTTCTGTTCCTTTTCGAGTTTCTCACATGGTCTGCCTAATGTGTATCACTTCTGACCTCTGTAATAGCTTTGCTATTTGAATCACGGGCCGTCCTTGAAGAGATGTTGTCACTCCTGTCGAGTCCTGCCAAACCTGGTAATAGTCTGCAGTCATCAAGAGTACATTCCAAACCACACTTCCCTTGCAGAGCAATTCCTGTCATGAACCTGGATTTGGGGGCATCTCTAAAACTTTGGGTTTGTAAAATTAATAAATGCAGACTAAGATGAGACCATCCCAGTCTCTTTCTCTTGCAGATGTTCTGCATGCAGGGTCTCAGTAAGAAAACGAACTCTTTTGGTCTCGTGACGTTTAAGCAGAACAACAGATACAACTCCTTTTAATCCCTAACAAATGTTTGAAACATTGAGAGAAAGCTGTATTCTTATTCTAGTTTCATGGCGTGGTATAATGGTTTCATGCTACACAGGTTCTGAGTTTTCTTAAGGAATGCAGGAGCAGTTCTATGAACCCACAAATAATTGAAAACTGAGATTTAAAATATGGATAAGGTCAAACAATTAATGCAGTTAATGAAATAAAGTGGATTATTTGCTGATAATCTCAGAATTTAACATGTAAAGGATCCTCTTTTTAATAAGGTTAAAAAAATGGGAAATACCTTAGAAATATGGTTTCAGAGTTAAAAATTGTTAGATGACTGATTAACTGACATTTTATCATTCTTCCACGGAGTACTGGAGCTTTCACAGCTCATAGAGCATAAATCTGAAAGGCTGCATAAGGCTTCAACATTTCTTTAAGAAAGCAAGCTATGAATAATAAAGGACACATTCAGCCTCCTATTTTGATTTATTTCTGAAATGTAATACATTTCATGAAATTCTAGAATACATATTGCAGTTGGATTGAGTTACTTTTTTATTTTATTTTGGTTTTTATAGGCTAGGAGTATTAGTCACTATCATAAAAATGAAATGTGTAACTTCTAACTAAAGAAGCTTAGCATGTTTATGTTGCTAGAAACGTGTTTTCATGGAAAAAGTTGCTGAAAGCTGAGCCCATACTGGGAAAATTGCTAATCTCCAAACAGAATCCTAAACAAGTTAATAGAAACATTTTACTGCATGTGTTTTTAAGGTCATCTTGCACGTTCTGAGACAGTATTTCATTGCACATTGGAAATGTGAATGGGTTTGTGCCTCCAAAACATTGTTGTTTTGTTTCACAAGGAATCTTCTCATCCCTACACTGATCTAATAATTGTAAAAGTCTCTTCTAGCCTTACAACACTGAGTGAAATTATAGCTTTGGTTAAAATTGGTGACACAACTACTGAATTCAGCACAGCCATGGCTTCTTCACCTGAATCCATTATCTTTATGTACATTAACGATTCTAAAGCCAATAATGATCTCTTATGTCTCAAAGGTGTGATGGCTCAATTTATCATCTTTAAATATCTGAACAGTCTCAGATGAAGCAGATGTGATGTATTATTCTTATTACTTAAGTGCACATCTTAAAAATATGTCTCCTTTTGTATTTACCTAAATGAGTGTGACATTAAAGTCCCCTCGCAGCCATGGTGAGCCTTCACTTATCCCATCTTCCCACAACATTCTCCTGGAGAAACTGGCTGCTCATGTCTTGCACAGGATTCTCTTTACCGGGTAAAAACCTGGCTGGATGGCATGGCCCATGGTGGTGAATGGAGTTAAATCCCACTGGTGTCCAGTGACACATGGTGTTTGTTCCCAGGTCTCAGTGTCGGGGCTAGTCCTGTTTAGTGTCTTTGCTGATGACCTGGATGAGAGGATCGAGTGCACCTTCAGTCAGTTTGCAACACCGGGTTGGGTGGGAGTGTTGATCTGATGGGGCTAGGAAGGCTCTGCGGAGAGATCTGGACAGCTGAGGCCAATGGTATGAGGTACAACAAGATGAAGTGCCAGGTGGTGCCCTTGGGTCACAACAACAACCTGCAGTGCTACAGGCTGGGGGCAGAGAAGCTGGAAAGCTGCCCAACAGAAAAGGACCTGAGGGTGCTGGTCAACACTGGCTGAACATGATCCATCACTGTGCCCAGGTGTCTTTCTGGCTTTTATAAGAAACATGTGGCCAGCAGGATCAGGACAGGGATTGTCCCCCTGTACTCGGCACTGATGAGGCCACACCTTGAATCCTGTGTTCAGTTTTGGGTCCCTCAAGACAAGAAAGCCATTGAGGTGTGAAGTGTGTCCAGAGAAGGGCAACAGAGCTGGTGAAGGATCTGGAGCACAGGTCTGATGAGGAGTGGCTGAGGGAGCTGGGGTTGTTTAGCCTGGACAAAAGGAGGCTCAGAGGGGACCTTATTGCTCTTCACAACCCCCTGAAAGGAGGTTGCAGCCACGTTGGGCTTGCCTGTTCTCCCAAATGATAAGTGATAGGACAAGTAGATAGAACAAGTGGAAATGGCCTTTGGTAGCACCAGGGAAGGTTTAGTTTGGATATTGGGAAAAAAATTTTTCACCAAAAGGGTTATCAAGCCCTGGAACAGGCTGCCCAGGGAAGTGGTTGGGTCACTGTGCCTGGACATATTTAAAAGACCTGTAGATGTGGCACTCTGGGACATGGTTCAGCGGTGGGGTTGGCAGTGCTGGGGTTGGACTTGATGATCTTAAAGGTCTTTTCTAACCTAAACAATTTTATGATTCCCTTTTGTTTTTGTAACCATTTTTTTCATATTTTTGTGAGCTGATTCTTCGTAAAGAAACTTATTCTGTGGTGTTGTGAAGTGCCTTGCCTCGTGAATCTGAATTCAGGTCATAACTCTGGATGTTACTATACTAGTAATATAAATTAGCAATGCCACATTTTACCAAATGTTTATTTAGTTCTGTACTAACAACATTTAACACTCGGGTTACATCACTGACATATTTCTATGAAATAAGCAAAAAAATATTAAAAATATTTTAAGTTCTACAGCGTAAATAGAGAAATTGAGTCAGAGAAATAAAAATATGTGGCTGGCAAGGGGATGGGACTTGATGATAGAGCTACATTCTCAAATCCTCTTCCTGCTTCCAGGCTTATGCTGATTTCCCTGGGCAGGCTGCACTAGGAATGGTACCACTGGGGTCTTCCTTTGAAATGGGAAGAACTCAGTTTATAAAAAAATACAGAACTGGCTTGATGGTCTGCATCTGGACATTAGGCTAATCAGATTTACCAGCATTCAGATTACAGTGGGTCTGGAGTGTGCTTTTTCGCTTATCACCTCTCTCGTTAGCTGAGGCTTTAGGTTTCTCACAGTTTAATTGTATTTGAAAAGAGCTGTTTATATGAAGCCCCAAAATGGACTTATTTTCCAGTGCTTCTCCTTTGTTGCATATTAACATTTAATTAGCAAAGAGATCCTATTACCTCAGCACTAAAAGTGAGAATAGCTAAGGCACCTGCTCAGTATAAAATTAGATGCACAGTCAACCTTTAATCTAGTCATAATGCTGTTACCTAAATATTGTTCTAACTCCTATCATAAACCATGATTTGATTGATTTTGAAATGTTTATACCCAGAGTGTCTGGCACAACTTGTTTTTGAGAGTACACTGAAGTCAGAATGTCTGAACCAAAGAGACAACCACTCCTAACAAGCTTTATTTGGGGTTTTCTTCGGTTCAAGTGGTCGGGCTGTAATGTCCTTTCTTCAGAATGGGAACTGAGATGGAATCCAAGTTGAACTTAAACCAAGAAAAACAATTCTCTAAGCATACTTTAATCACCCATAAATGTTCTCATGGCTCTGAGGACCATCTTTCAGAGAAATCTGTTTCTGAAGGAATAGCAGGCTTTTCCCCTATGATACTAGCAATTGTGGGTGCATAACTAAAAGGCAGATGTAACCCAGAAATATATAAGACAATTATTATTATTATATTATTTTGTTTGGGTTTGTTTGGTTTTTGTTTTGGGGTGAGCAGCATGAAGCCAAATATTAGATGGACGTTTTCACAGTGGGATACATAAGGAATGGCAAATCAAAGGGCTCCTGGGATGTCTGTCCCTTCTGCAGCTGTAAGGAGAGCTTGGCTATTTATTACAACTATTACCACAGCAGTTAAAAAGGCTTTTGGTAACATGCCCTCTGCAAAATCTCTTGACTGTTTTTTCCACTTAGTTTTTGTTGCTAAGTTCTGTTTCTATACATGACATCTTTCTGGTTTGTTTTGTAGTATGATGTCTCAGCAGCAATATTTCATCATGGAGAGTTGCTTTAATACTCATGTATCAATATAGCAATGGGCATCTCACACATCCCCATATTTTAAATTTGGTTCTCAGATCATGGTTTGAGAACACATATTAAGGTTGCTGGGATGTTATGTGATAAGACATACCTCTGAAACTTTCTGACAGCACATACAATGTGTTTGATCCAGCTTGGAAAACTGAGATATATAACTAAAATTTTCATTATGCTTGCCCTTACAGCTTCCAATTCAGAAAAATCTATTCGTTAGAGAGAATTACACAAGTGATTTGTTTTTATAGTTTAGGAACAGGATATCTCTTGAGAGGATTAGGTTTTGCAACAGTTTCAAGAAGTTTGCAAATGAAAGAGGATTTCTTTGGTTTCTATTATTATTTATTACGACATTATCTAGAAACAAGACTTGAACAAAAAACTTGTCTTTTGAAAAACTTACATTTTCCTTCAAAAAAAAAATGTTACCAGTGTTTTCTTTTTCTTGGAAGATAAGGCAAGCAAAGTGTTTCATTTTGAGTCTGATTAATCTGAAACAAAGTTTTTCATGGTGTTGGGCTGAATAGGAACATATTCTTTTTGCTGTTAATTTTCTGAGCTGGTTTAATGCTTCACAAGAGAAGTAGTTGAGGTACCTGCTGCCTCTCTCCTCCTGTACGTATTAGCTTTGGTCTACAACAGACTCACAGTCTGTTTTCTGGCTTTACACTGAGCATCCATCATAGGAGATGTAATCCCTAAAGCATGTCACACGTGACTTGACATGAAACAGCAGAAACACATCTAAGAAGCAATATCACAGGCTGCAAGATTTCACAGTAATATTAAATCAAACTTAAAGAGTTTTCTTTCCAATGGATGGTGTCAAACATTAATAGTTTAAAAATTCCAAACAATTTTTAACATCTTCAGACAATTGCTAGAAATATTCAGTTATTAAAGCCTTAACCTTCAGCATGTTTTATGTGCTGCAGTGCCTGAGAGGTGGTTCTTGTTTGTTGTTCTGAGTGGATAGGTATGAAGAAATAAATGCAAGAGCAACCACATTTACTGGTATGAAATCCTGCAACACAGACTAGAACACCTATTAGAAGACTATAAATATAATTCAAATTCCTTTGACCATTGTGCCTTGGCAGGTAGGTGCAATTTCTGAAGAATACAGTTGCTGTTATTTTATTGATTTTTGTGGATAGTTCAATGAGTAGCTACTCTTGGGGCTTTTTTCTTTCCTCAGATATTTGCCAATATTATTTTTATCGTATATTAAGGGTTTATATTATTGTATATTAGGGGTTGGACTTGATGATCTTGGAGGTCTTTTCAGCCTGGTTGATTCTATGATTCTATGATTATATAAGTTCTCCCATTTATTCAGCTCTTCAACTCTGTTACTGGGACAGATCTAAAGCTTTTCCACTAAAAAGTGAAAGCTGATGGAAAGTGCTAATTCACTCCCTACAACTACGTGAAAGGAGGTCGTAGCAAGGTGGAGGTCAGCCTCCTCTCCCAGGCAGCTGGCAATAGGACAAGAGGACATGTCCTCAAGCTGTGCCAGGGGAGCTTCAGGCTGGACATCAGGAAGAATGTCTTCATTGAAAGGGTTGTTAATCATTGGAATGGACTGCCCAGGGAGGTGGTGGAGTCACCATCCCTGGAGGTGTTCAAGATAGGACTGGACGTTGTCCTTAGTGCCATGGTCTAACTGACAAGGCAGTGATCAGTCAAAGGTTGGACTTGATGATCTCAGAGGTCTTTTCCAACCTAATTAATTCTGTCATTCTGTAATTCCCTGAGAATACATTTTCCTCTGCATTTGAAGAGTTGTTTATTAGTTCTGGCCCAAAAGTAAAAGTGCTGACCAAACACCAGAAATGCATTCAAGATTTGTTTTAGGGGTGAACCCACTTGATATTCAAGGAGGAAAACACTGAGCATAGCTTGCCATGCATTTGCCTGCCGTGTGCATTAACAATTGTGGAAAGCTCACTGTTGATGTCTCAAGTAACTCCATGTTTTCCAACTGTTGTTGTCATGCCACAGCACCACTGGTGTTACTCATAAAATATGTCCTGTGGTCCTCTTTAAAAAAGCCAAACTGGCCTGGTACATGGACAGATGGGATTACTCATTTGGACACAAAGAGACAGATTTAAGGAGAATATGCTACAGCTTCCAGCTGATCCCAACACCAGCCAGCTCAGGTGCAGATATGCACAGCCTTCATGTTAAAACATCAATGGATGCAAATAGGGTGGTTCCCTTCCTAAAGCATATAAGCCATTTTAAATTTTGTTGCATACCACAGTATTCCTGATTATATATTTGTCAAATTTCCTTGTATTCCTTTGCTCTTGTATGCATTTCACTACTGCTTTAAATTTGTCGTGTCTGGTTTGCTGTCCTGATTCCCGCTAGCGCAAAGTGTGTTCTGTACATTTGTTTTTTACTGCTTTAGTGCAATGTGGGCAGAGATTCTGTGCATATAATTCTAATTTTCCAGTTCTCTTGCATGAGCTGTTGTTGAACAGTTTTCACCATCATAGTGACCTAATTCCACCCTCAGTGAACTAGACTCTTTTGCAAAACTAGAATTTGGGAACCAGGACTGTATTCTTTTCCAAACAGGTTATTTGGAAAACAAGACCTTTCTCTACCTCCCTAAAAACTTAAGAAAATTGGGACTAACTGAGAATCTCTTTAATCCACAGACAAGAAATTCTTTTGGTGCTTGTATATGTTATGTAAAGATCAGATTTAATTTAGGTATTTGGAATGAGAACATCATCCTTCAGGATAGTTTAGAAACAGTGTCCTCTTTGGTATTACAGCTTTCTAAATGTTCAAGTTGAGCAGGAGCACCTGAGAGTGGGTGCCAGCTTTTTAGTTACTTTGAGCAAACAAAATTATTAGCCCTCTTCTTGAGTGAGACAATTGTTTGCTAAAGCAAACAAAGCAGACAGCAAGATGGAGATTTTTCAAGTTGTCTAAAACATTTGAAGTCCCAGAACAGGTAGCTTTGAAAAACCTGTCTTGAAAGTTGTCACAAAAAAAAAAAGGGAAAGAAAGGAAAAATAATTAAAATAATTGTGTGAGAATCTGAGTGGATCTAGTCCTTCAGGCTTCACTTCTGTATTCCTGGCATTCTTAACAGATCTCTTTTCTGTTCAGATCAGCGCTGCAGCAGGACATTTGGCATTGGAGGTGAAACAGGATCCAGGGAGTCTCCTTCTGTCCCCTCCTGCTGTGGGGCCTCTTCTGGCTCATCCTCTCCCCCCTTGCTGTGTTTCCCAGCTGAGACCTGAGGTGTTGCCTTGCAGGAGCTCCCTCGCTGTTCTATTACTAATTTGTGTGCGGAGTCCTAATTACAATTTACCCAAATGTTTTTCCATTTTCTATCTATCATGTTCTGAGTCTATAAAAGAGTGGGTGAGAAGACTTGTCAGTAAGTCACACCTCTTCCATTTTTTAAGCTGTATTTTTAGTTGACTGACTCAGATGGACGTTTGCTGTCAGAATATCAAAAAAGCCTTACCCAGCATGTGTATCTCCTTCCATGATCAGTCATTTTGAATTCAGGATTTGAGTTCATGAGGGGATGTATTTGTATCCTCAACTTACTGATTTATTTCATCTTATGTGTTGTTTCAGTGTCCTGAAGGTTGAGGGTAGGTTTCATGGAGGTATGAATGTAACATATTGCAATCCTACCAGTTGCTTTTTCCAGTAGTGCCAGTACTGAGCATTTGCAGTTTGTGGCCTGATGGCTTTTGATATGTAACCTGAAATTTACCTCTAATTATATTGCATGTACTGATGAGTCTGTGGTTCCTCCAATGACAGTGAACTTTTTCATTGATCAGGTGGTTTATCTAGAAGGGTTAAAGATCTTGGAGATGCAATAGGATATGGAAGAGATCCATTGCTGCTCTTGTTTAATTGCTCTCATCATTCCTCCATGTCTAGCGCTTTTTACGCTACTACTTGCTTTTCATTTGTAGTATTATGGTGTGTTCTTTGACAATGATCTATGTTATTGACAAACATCTGTAAATTGTTTTCTCTAGTAATAATATTTTTTTTCATCTTTTACTTGCCTGCTTGCATATACCCACAGTCACCATGTGTTTATACACACACCTGCATACAGAAGACACACCTTCATGAGCACACACAAGATTCCTTTTGTGGAAGATGAAGCTGCTAGAAAGTCTTCCTTATCCTTAATGTGTCAATCATTTCACATAATGGTGTACCATCTTTTCCCATGATGTATTCTAAAGAGCTGCTTCAAATTGAAAGCCCAGGTCTGAACACCCTGGAGCTGCAAAAACTCTGCTCGTGATCTGAAAATTTGCGGCTCATGTGGTCTTCAACACAGAGGCTCAGGGCGAGGCTCTGGTGTGAGGAATTGCTGCTTCCCAAAGTATATGTCAGTCTTAATTTAAGTCACTTCCATTATGGTCAGAGTGCTTTAAATGTAAACATCCCCAACAGGAAACAATTAATTCCTCATTGATCTTTTCTGGCAGCTTTCTTCCTCCCTCCAGTGGAGTGGAGTAGTGCACCTTTGGGTTTGCCTGCCATATAGCTGGCTACTTAAAAACCAGTATTGACATTACTGAAGCTTTATGGAGCCTGTCCACCATGGCGAGTTACGGCCTGAGTGTTTTATGTCCCCTCAGTGGTTGTCACAAAGAGGAACAAAACACTGATTGAGAGATTGCAGGGACAGACCTGACCTCAGCTCTCCCAGAGAAGGTAACAGGAACTGTGTAATATCACTGTACTGGCTTTGTTTGATCTAGTCTTTTCACGACCTCTTATGGGAGCCTGGGAAATTCCCCTTTTCCTTTTGTTCTGTCTTTGCTACCAAAGCTGTGGTAAATTTTTGCCCAACTCCGTGCTCTTTCCTCTATGTGTACTTTTTCTTGTGTTCCTATGTGTTAAGAAATGCCTGTTACTAAAGGCTTTGAGGTTTTATTTGTTTTACAAGGTTTCTACAAGCACATCACTAGCTTTGATGTCCAGCAAAATACAAAAGTGCAAGTCCGCTTGCTGCTCTCCATGGCACTGTATGGAAAGTAGCAAAAGAACTGAAAACCAGAGAGAAGAAACTTCTGTCTTCATTTCTCTCCTAGAAATCACAGAAGATCACTCGGGTGACCTTCAGAGGGGTGTGTTCCCTGCTAAACCTTTCTGGTTGCTAATTTGAAAAGAACACAGGAGTTTGTGCTAATTTGGCCAGCACAGGTTGCTCTCCTTAAGGAAATCACCTCTGAGAGGGTGATCCTCTGAGAGGCTCGCCCGAGGCTGGGGCAGGGGAACCCAGACTATTGTGCTGAGACTCAGAGGGCTGCCCAGGTGCTCTTCGTTCCCATTAGAGGTGTGAAAGAGCCGGTCCTCCCTGGGGCAGCGTGGGACCTAAGGGTTGGGTTCCATTTTTTCACTAGCTTGAGCTTAGCAGCAGCTCCCAGCCCTCCCTGCCTCCTCTTCGTGAGCACCCATGTGAGTACAGAATCTGACTGGTAACCCCTGGGCTAGTTTGTTTTCTGCCACTTTTATTTCTCCTATCGGGACTGTTGATGCTTTGCCTGTTAGGAGGCTTTGGTTGTTCTCTCTTATACGTGTTTCTGGTGTATATATAGTTTATGGAAAGCCTATATTTTTTCCTGTGCTATGTTCCATTTACAAGTGTTCCTTTGCATGGGCTGCACAGTGATTGCTGGCAGCACAGCTGCTTGTATGCAGTGAATGGGTGGGGGAGAGGATACCGTACATACTAATGAACACAAGGCTCGATTTGCTGCTATCTAGTGGCTCTCACAGCCTTTGTTGAGTGATATTTAGTATAGTTGGTTGGAAGAACTGTGACTGTCAAAAGGTAGTACTAATAGCTACATCTGACCTTAAAATTATGCAATAAACTGCAGGGCAGTGTATGTAGTATAGCCAATTTTAATTAAACTCTGCTCAAAAGCTATGTAGCTCATTAAAATGACGGGATGCCAAATTGTCAACTTGCCAGTCAAGCTAAAAGGGTTTCTGTCTAACAAAGTGGGCCCATCTGAAAAATATGGTTTATTGAAATTCAGCACCTTTGAATAATCATATACCAAATGTGTCTGCCCTGTGAAGCAACACCACAATGGATGGAGTTGTGCCTGGCAGACAGAGGCTTCCTGAGTAATAAAGAGGCTGTGAGACAAGTACAGCTTGTGCGTGTGGAGGGCAAGAGAGTGATACATGGTGGGCTGGCTGCAGGACCATCATTATGTGGATCTCTGTTGGTAAAAAGAAGTCTTTTCAGCCTGTAAGCTTTGTGACTGGGACATTTGAGATCATGGCTACCTAATGTGTCTCACCAAGTCACTTGCATGACTATCTCTGTGCTATAGATTTAAGGTAATGCCATGTGAGTGGCTCTATTAGATGCACTTTAATTGTGGTATGAAATTGCAGGTGTAATTCATTACCAGTTACTGTAAGTTTGCTGATTGGGTCTATGCGAAATAGTATTAAAATTATTTTACAGAGAAGTCTAAGGAATTGACAATTCTTAATTCCTGAATTGAATTGACCCATAGGTAACTGAAAATATTCTTTTTGTCTTGCTCTTTGAAGTGCAAGGTTATTCATAGGGTCCATGTTAAGAGTGATATCCAGAATTCTAAACATTTTGATATTTTTTATCTTTACCACACAACCCTAAAGAAGAACAATACTGTCTACCCTGATAATCTCAGGAAGAATGGGCTAGGGAATACTGTTGTTACCAATAAGTCGGAAGAAAAGTGAAAGAGCAAAATGCCCTCTTTACTTTGGTAACAACCTCTGCTGTTGATGTTTTGTGTGAAGGATGTTCTCAGCTTTGGATGATTCTACTGTTTGTTTTGCAGACAGCAGAGAAAGCAAATGAGCAGAGGTGCACAGGAAGGCTCTGGTGTACTAGACAGATGTGTATGTTGTCCCTGATTCCTGGCTAGCACTACAACTGCTGGACCTTTTTTCTTCAGCAGTACAAATACCAGCCTGTTTTCAGGGCTTTGGTTTGAAAAGTGCTGCTGGGGCAGTTTCAGGCAATGAAGAACCACAGCCCACTCAGCATAAGTGAGGTAGAGCCATTACAGCTCTGCAAAGAATGAAGTATGGAACAAACTGAGAGCAGTATATGCTGAATTTACCTTGGCAGGTGTCAGATCCATTGTCCTACTACTTGAGACAAGTGGGGTGGAAATTTTTTTCTGTTAAAAAAAAAAATCTGCCCTTATCTTTCTGATGCCAAAGAAAATTATTTGGAACATTTAAGGAAGCTGTTTCAGTTTGGTAACTTTGCAGTATTTTCACCAGCGCACAACTTGATTGCATAATGTTGTGGGGTCGTACTTCCTGTATTTATAGGCTACGTCAAATTCTTGTATGAACAACGATCCCTGTGTGAACTATTCATGGCTATAAGGAAAGCAGTTCCTTTGCTTCCCAAGGTGCTGGAGAATTGTTACCATTTCCCAGAAGTTAACATGTAGGTACACAATAGCTGGAGAGTGTAGCAGAGATCAAGACAGTTTTTCTAGAGGAGTGTATTTAAGATCACGGTGTGCTGCAAACTTGAAGAAATGCTGAACAGAAAAAAAGTTCATGATATTGTGGCTATGGAGAGGTTGAACATTGCAGAGCTTTTGTTTTCTTTGAAGATAATGGACAAATAAAAGCAAAACTCTGGTTCAATTATAATTTGTGAACTTCACCAAAGAGGTAGGCTTGTGCTTTTCTTGCCTTTGGTTTTATATTTCTGCCAGAGCTCTCGTGCAGCTCTGTGGTGACTCAGGTCAGGGTGAAGGCTAAACCTGTAGGAGAGCCATGACTGGTTTGCAGCAGAGCTGGTCCCTGGTGAGGTGAATGGGAAGAGTCCGGGGATGAGGAGCTAAGTAAACAGGATATTGGCATTAAGCTTCACGAACAGTAGCTTGAAAACTGCAGCATTCAACTTATTTATGGTCATGAATTGTGCTTCTTTTGTAAGATTTGGGATGTCAACCGCTCTATCCTCAGGAAATGCATTCCTCTCTTCTAAATCATTCTTTTGGCTGGTTGCAATAAGCTTCACATATTGTCTTTAAGTGTTGTTACACATATTCTTTCTCTCTGAATTCATGTGGGGAGGGTTTCAGCAATGAGTGAAATACTGTTTTTGTAATTTTTTTTCTTACTCTCTTCCCTATTTCTCGGGATGTGTTGTGATGCCAGTGATTCAAGGATACTCAGAAACAGTTGAATCTAGAACAGTGTGGGAAGCCAGAGTGCTCTTAAAAAACACAAGAAATCTTAGTAATACAATTTTTGCTAATTTGCCCCCAGAAAAATTATGGTTTCCTTGCCACTTTAAGCAAAAATTTAATGGCAGAGTGCTACAGTGAGGTTTTTTAAAAGCAAAGAAGTCTTAAGTAATAAAAGTATGCCCAAGGACACTTACTATTACCGTAAGAAATATTACCATAAATAACTAACACTATAAATGACATTTGTAAAATAAATTATCAAAGTACTTTGTGTGATGCATTGTGCTTGCTTTTGTGTTATTCATTTACTTAGTACCTGAAAAAATTGAGGAATTTTCCATGTTTTACAATAAAAACCTGGGAAATGACAATTTAGCATATAAATTTAGAGATTGAAGGCTGTATTTTACTCACACGGAGAAATATCTTTGCTGACTTCTATCAAGCTATACTTGATGTCAAAGTGATGTTGAAAAAAAATGATGAAAACAAGCAAAAATGTAAAGAATGTTGCTTTATATATGGTTAACAATTACTAGGTGAAAAAGAAAAAATACACTTTTTTGGATAGGTAAAAGAACCCCACTTTTTTGGACTTCCTCTAAATTGATTTTTTTTAAAATTCTAAAATATTGCATTATGTGTATTGTAAGCTTAATTTTTTTAAATTAAATGCTTTTTTGAAATTTAATGACAAGCTGAAATATTCTGTTCTGGACACTAGTATTATGACATAGTCAATTTTTTCTTATTATTATTCTTTCAACCTTCAAGGTGTTGCGGTTTGGGGTTGGTTGTTTGTTTTAATCCAACCATTCACAGAGTATTTTTCCACAAACTAGTTCTACCTCTATCTTCTATTATTTCTAATTGTTTTACTCCTCTAATTTCATGCAAGCCAGAGTTAGTTTTTCCACTTGTGGTACACAGTTTACATGAAGATGTACCACAGTCTTGGCCTGGTACCTGAATAAATGTGTACCTTCCATTTCTTGGAGGAAAGATGAATATAATGAGAAGACATCTAAAAACAAGTGATTTGGCCACCAGCTTTTGTGTTTCATACATTCCTCGAGAAGCCAGCTCTTGTTTCAACAATATGCTACAACCGAAAGATAAGGAAAAAAATCTGGTGCTTTGAGAGAGAGAATACAATATCATTTTAGCACGCTAGAGATGAAATTTTGTAAGAGTATTAAATTCCCTTTCACTTTAAGGAATGATGGGCTTATGAAACAGCAGCAGAAACTTGAAAGTAGAATAGTCGGTCACTGGCATGCAGCCACACACAAGCTGGTGTTGTTATATGCATTTTTGATGGAAACATTGGAGAAATTTTTAAATCAAAGGAAAGCAACAATTCTAAAACAGTAAATATAAGTGTAGTTTACAAGCCTGCTATTGACGGCATATTGAGTTTGGTTCTGATTCATGGGTTTTATTTTGATTTTTTTTCTGCCTTATTTTTTTTGAGAAATATTTATATCAGCTATTTAGATAACTGGAGAACTTGCTAGCACCACCTATTGGATGAGAAATTCTCTTTAAATAGTTCCTGTTAATTTTGATACCAAAAAATCAGTGTATTCATATCTCCAAACAGTCAGCTTTCAACAGGGCATTTTTTTTTCGTCTGTCTTTCAATAAATACAGTAATTTAATAATTAGTTGTAAGCACTGAGAAATATTAGGGTTTCATTGCTGCAGCATGAGGGCTTTCTTATGCTGGGAGTATACCTAAAGCTGCTGATTGTTTGGAAAATCCTCTCTCTGAGCACACTAATACTATAGCTGTCACTCTGTAGGGAGGGGAGGAAGTACTTGGAGCTTGATTCATCCATTATTTTTGCCGAAAATTGCTTTTTTGTTAAACCATTAGTACTTATCTTTTCATGAATAAAAGGTATTTGGGGTGAAAAAAAAACCCAACAAAACAAAACCCTCCTGCCTGAGCTGATTTCTTTGACAAACCCTTACGCTGAGCTAAAGCTTTAGCTCTGCAGTAACTATATTTAAATTAGAGCTATGCTTTTCACTTCTTTTTTAAAATAGATTATTTATCCTTCCATATACATGAACACAAGTGACTCGACAGGCATAAAGAATAGTTATTTATTTCCACTCCTACTCTCTTGTTTCTTCTCTATTAACATTATCTCCTTGGTAACACATCCCATGAATTGTGTCTATGATATGCCAGCTACTGCAGTTTTAGTGTCTTTCTACTTACATGTATTTAAATTTTGTCTGTGAGGTCCCACCCTAAATGGTAGATTTCCTTTTTCTTTTTTTCCCTTTCCTCTTTTTTCTCTGAGTGTTTTGGAGTTTTATTTTTATTTCATTGATCCCAGATGTAACATGACCCCAGCCTCTGAAATTAATGACACTGAATTTAATTGAGCCAGAATTTCTCAGTTTTTCTCTTTTAATCCTATTTTAATATCTACAAATGCTCAGAAGCATCTTTTTAGTATATTAAATAATACGTCACCCAAATGTATGTTTATACACCAACTTAAAAGAAAACACTGACATCTTTTCTTCCTTGCAGTAGTTTTGTGCAAGAGCCTACAGACTTTTGTTTTAAATATTTGATAATGTGTAACCAGAATCCATCTGAGACCAAAACATTATCACTTTTAATACCAGTTATAGCTGATAAGGTTATCTCCTTTGCAAGGGCCTGAGCAGACATATTTATATACAGTTTTTGTAAAACTATGGAGGTCTGTTACTTCTCTATAATGTGTACATTCTGTATAGGGGTCCTCACAGCTGCTGAAAAACTGGTGAGCCATTTGGGATGGGATATTAATCTCTGTGAAATTCTTCATTGACTTTAATACAGGTTGCTTGAACTTCTTGGTGTCAGTGGCAGAGAGAGAACCCCTTTAACTTCCATGGCCAAATAAAACTAAATTGCATCCTGGAGATCTTACTCTTTCATCTATTACAATGTTATTAAATGGCTTCCTAAAGAAATACAGGGACCTGGAAATTACATCCAGGTCCTAAAAAACTGTCCATTTGGAACCAGCTCTCTTCCCCGTGAAAAATTTCTTCTTCGTTGATTCAGAATTTTGTAGTAATAAGAAACAGTACATTGGCTAGTTAAAAATTGACTTAGCTCTGCTAAAAACCTCTGTGGTTCCCTTCCTTTTATAGTAATGAACACAGGCAGAGAATTATTCCCAGTTCCGTGAAGCAGGAGCTCTGGCTCCTGTGGCAGGCGCTTCCTTCGGTGCACCCTGTCCAGTGCTATAAAGCAGAGATCTTGGAAACAGCTTTGGATACCCCAGCAATACAGCCCAAATGAGCTCCCAAAATTACTGGTTGCTAGCAGGAGTGTTGTCATTAATTTGTGTTTTATAACAGAAAATTGAGATAGTAATGGAAGTAATCTTTTTTGTAAAATACATAAACATGAATAGTCACAAAGTGAAACTCTATCTAGTGCAGGCTCAAGAAACACAAAGTGTCAAAAACCCGCAGCAGTGAGCAGGAGATGTTGCAGAAGGCAACTTCTGTAATTTAATGCAGAGATAATCCTGGTGAGATAACAGAGTATTGACTGGGTTAGGGGAAAGAAAGCTTGGTGTGAGTAACCTGCTAATAGGTCTTGTTTGTCCCAGGTGCTAAAAGCAGCTTAACAACCTGCAGCTGTGCGTGTGTGGCTGTGCCTCTGTGCAGGCACATCTAAAAATGAATAGTCAAAAACATTTTTTTTGTTGGGAAGAGTAGATTGTGTTGAGCTACTCCATTTGTCTCACCTGATTTATTCACTGGTGATAAAACTGACGCTTGTCTGTATGGGAAGCATCCAGAAGACTGCAATAGTTTCTTGGCAAAGAGGTGAAGAAATGGCTCTAATGTTAAGAGGCTGGGAGTATTGATGTCAGCCTCAGGTGCTTGATATGTTAGGAATTCCTCCATGTAGAAGTAAAGATGTGCTTAAAGGTGTGCTTTTGACAAATTGAAGACTTATGCATTTATTTGCTTTCTCATTGTCAACACTTTCTACGCCAGGTGGTGATAAGATCTTTATTGCAGTAACTTGTACACCTGTGGACACTTTTCACCAAGTAATCCTTATTTCCCTAGTGAAATAGTGTTTAGTGAAATAGCCTCTTGCTTTTGAGTTAATAGAAATGTTTCCTCAAAGTGTGGATGCTTCAGTATGGAAATATAATATTCAATTATCTTTATCCTTCGTGACTGGCATGGTGGTCTATGTGCATGGGAGCTAAAGAAAATGGAAAGAGCAGGAGGCACAAAGAGAAGAAACAATTTTTAGAGTTTTTAATCGTTGTTCTGCCACATAGCTTAAAGAAGATTAATAAATCATTCTGAGTACAGGTATTTAAGAAAGCTAGAAAGCCACAAAACTGCACCCCTTAGTAGCTAGGGAGCCCAGTATTTTTACTGCAGCAAAGCTGGGAATGGGAATGTCAGATTCTTTTGTTCTTGGAAGATTTTTGAGATGTATAAACCAGGTCCATGCAACTTGGCCACTCTGAACTTTGAGGAAAGAGCCCAGGTATTCAGTATTTTGAGTAGGGTGCCCAAAAATCTGTGCCAATGCTTCCCAGGATTGACTTGTGAATGACAATGATCTCGCAACTGGTAAAGGAGTGGGAATGGAAAGAGACGTTACTTGCTGGGAGAAAAGATGTTGATAATGTAACGTAGCAAAGTTGAAATTTGATTGTATTTCCAAATTTTCTGAACTTGCTTGTTTCCCTTTGGTTGACATGTCTAAATTCTTAATGTCAGTTACACACAATGGAGGAGGAAGGCGAGAAGGGGAAATTACCCCTCGTGCTGTCAGCGCCGAGAGCTGCACTATTGACAGGGAGCATTTACGAGCCGTGTTCAAAGGTTGTTTGCTTTATCAACCACCTCGCCTGTGTTATAAAAGAGATACAGTAATCTCTCACACAAGTTAGACCTGACAAATATAAAGGCTTTGATGGAAACAGGCACTGTCATTAGGTTACACATTCGTAGCAGGATTTTGTTATTATGATATCACCTCCTTCAAGAGCATAAAGACTGCCCAGACGGCACACTCAGATTCCAGGCTTTGCTGCCTCTCCCCTGCCAGGGCAGGAAGGTGGTGTGCAGAGCAAACCCTGAGGAGCTGGGGTTTGGCTAAGGAGGAGCAGTGATGTAATGTGCTACTTCAGTGCACCTTCTGGGTATGAGAGAAATCTGACCTCACAGCTCTGTAGGAGCCCTTATCGTGGGTTTTTTCCTCTTTTTTTTTTCTTTTTATATTTTTTTCCTCCTAAGAATAAATAGTCCTCAAATTTCGGGGGACCCTTCTGGTATAACATATAATTTTTGCTTTTATGATTACTTGCAAGGGAAGGTTTGAATTTGACCTTCTGACTTCAGGTGTGCGAAAGACTTGCTGAGCTGTCTTATTTTCAAAAGTCCCCAGAATTTTATTTTGTGTCAGGCTTGATCTAAACCTGAGCACAACCATTCCAGTTGAGCTGTTGGATGTTATCACTGAGACCATAAGTTTGACCTGTTGTGACTTTGTCCATGTTCAATAGCAAATGTCCTATGGACTTGGATGTCATGACTCAGACAAACAGCATTATATCTGTACCTGAAGGATTTAACCTGCAAGCCCATCTAAATTTGGCAAGCTGTGTGTGCATGTGTTGTCCATGTGGATTTTGCATATGTTTTTATATTACTTTGGACACTGAAAAAGGTAGAAGCCTGAGAGTACTTACAGGGATAGCATAAGATTATAGTTTTCATGAGTGGCAAGTGAAAGGGCTCATCCAGGTGTCAAGGAGGATTTGAAGAGCATTAATGGGAATGAAGAAATTGGGTCAGAAAATCTGCAGCCCAGACAACAAGGACAAGACATTTTGCTACCTTCCAGCTTCAGGATCTATTCTGACGGTAGCGCTTTTAGAACCAGGGATTTAATCCGGTCAATATTGTTTTTGTTCTTCCTCAGGAGCCCCAGGAATGTGAATGTACAAACCTGTTTCCCTGACAGAAATTGCACTCACACTGTGCAAGAGAACACTTAACAAAGGGTGACAACGGAAGCTTCATAGGAACCTGTTTACAAGACTACTTAAGGGACAATTTGGGTCAAGTCCAAAATTGCATTTGAAAAAAGTACATGAAATAAATAATAATGTAAAGTTAGTGTAATCCAAAATATTTACATTTTTCTTTTTTGATTTTAAGATACTTCTGGCCATGTATAGTAAAGCATTCCTAATTCCTGTTCTGCTCAATTCTCTGTTTGAGGGAATTACCTTGTTTACATGGCTGTGACTGAACAAAATCAATTGTCCAAGTTGACATCCTTAGTGGACTAAAATAATTGCTTTTTGTAAATATTTTAAATACAAGCAGAAAGTGTCCTTTGTTGAACAGGTTGTCCCCAGATTAACATCAGCACATGTCAAATGAATGTCCAAAACATTTAGAAATTGTCATGAATACTTAAAGTATGTCATGAAATTAGGCAAAGCAGAGCCATGTTGGGATACTGTATTGTGAGAAATGAAGGCAGACAATTAGTCTCCTCTTCAGCTGAATAAGAAAATGCATAAGAACTTGATTCCAAATTTCTTACTAGGAATAACAAAATAAAATATGACACTGTTCACCTCTCAGTGCCTTGGCTACAGTTGTGTTAGTGACAACTTTCTTAGGTTCAAGTCAATACTCTTTCCTTTTAGACCTCCTGAGTTACTGGAGATCTGCAGTACGTAGAGATGAATTTCTGGCTGTCAGCAATGCCTCCGAGCTGTTCACAGGGATAGAAGCTCTCTACACATACATATGCCAATCACATTCTAATTCAGGGAAGAAAATTTCCCTGTTTCGTTTCAGGCGAAGTTACAGCTGTGTGATGTGTTCACTTCTAGCCATCAAATGCTTAGCATTGTTCCTCACGGTGGTTTTGTGTCTCAGGACCTCTCTCCTGAGTGCACGCCCTTGCTGGGGTGGTTTCCTTGCAGTTCCCCCCAGCCCAGACTCAGCACAGAACAGCTGTTGTTGCTCCATTTCCCAAATTTACCACCCTTCTATTCCCGATGTTCGTAATATGATTCTAAATTGAAGACATTTATGAAGAACATTGAAGTATAATGTAAGAGGAAGACGTTTTTTATAAATTAAGGTATTCTTACACATTGAACTTTGTTAACCTTCTTAAGACCTCTTTAGCCATAGGAAGGCCATGTGTTCCAAGGATTCTCAGGAAATGTCTGTGGACACTGGCCTGGAAATTGATTTCTGCCAAGATCAAGTGTTTTGTGTTAAAATCTTACTGTAGCCTTTGTTTCCTCTTTTCTTTTGGTAGCTGGATAGTATATGGGTTAGCTCCTTACAGGGTCAGCCCAAGACCACCGGATTTGCGGTATCTCAGGTATTTTTTGGAGATGATGTTAATGAGATTGAGCTACACATCAGTAGGTAGGAAGTCAACAGTCTGTCTTGAACCTCATGTACCTACAGTTAAACCCCTTTACTTTAGTATAGGTGATATATTTCAAGGAACAAGGCCGTGATTTCTGGAAGCATGTCTTACTATTATTTTATTATTTAAAAACTTTTGAAGCAAAAGCTGATGTTTGCTCTGCCGCAAGTGTTACTACAACCATAAGAAATTAGAAAATTTTCTTTCTTCTCTTTCAAAAACCACTGGTAACTCTTCTGTCTGGGCATTACATCACACCAATTTGTAACCAATACAATTACTGTTCTCTAGGGGAACATAAATGCCCCATATTATGGTTTTTTCACTTTGGGTACCCTGCAGATCAATTCTGTATGAACAGTACTTATCTGAAAGTATGCAAGATCTTCTGAGAATATCTATAAATCCTCCTCTTCCCAGCATTGCTGGTGGAGCTAGAAATAGAAACTGAGAAGATGAGGAGTGTGGTCTGCTAATGTATTTGTCACTTTGAGAGTAGTCTGCTTTGATGAGCTCTAGGTGAGGCTGATTCTTAAAGCTGTTTGGAGACTGCAGTGATTTTTTACTTTCTTAGGTCTGTTACTCTTTGTTAATTTGCTCAAGAAATACAATAATAAGAGAATAAGTACAAGATTATATATATATATATATCTTCCTAGTGCAAAATGCCTCCTTGGGGAGCTTATTTAGCTTAATTGTGGTATATTTTGGTAGGATTTTCTGATTTGTGGTAGATGAGTTTTGTTTGGTTTGGTTTTTTTTTTTAAGTAAATGGAAATAGTTCCATTGGTTTTGGGTGACACTACCTTACAATTCTGCTTAAATCCTTAGAGATCGGTGTTTTCTGGACTGTTAGGAGGAGAAAAATAAAAGCTACAAGAAGTAGCAAGATGCATAAAGTCTTTAATGGGTTAAAGAATAAAACTCCAAGAAATATTTTGAATTTGCTCACTTAAGTTTTTTAAACCTATTTTTGGTTGTTTGAACATGTTGTCTCTTACATAAGGTTCATTCAGAATATATAAACTATTCAGTAAATATTCCCAAATGTGAAAAATCATATCTTCACCCATTTTGTTTCTGTCTTTCACATTCAAAAACAGGCCATGGGAGCATTTCAGATATATTTCTGTAACTGGTACATGAAGTTCTAGCATGGATTCACAAGCATACAATGTATATTAATAATATTGAAGGGAAGTTAGCACTTGGGCAAGAAGAGACAAATACTATTTGATATATGTGTGTGTGTGTGTATTTAAATAAGCTCTGTGTCTTGATAAATACATGTGGTACTCTTTTTTGGTCATGTCTGCTACACTGCAAAGCTGTGGCTGTGACGATGTGATTTGCAACACAGTGACTTGATCACAATTACTCCATGATGTATTTAACCAAGGATATATATCTGATTTGCTTCTGGTAGCTGTGCTGGAGTTCAGACTTGGCTACACAGAGCAAAGTTGAGTTTTAGCCAACTGCCCAGAGAGGCAGAGGTTGCACTTGAGCCCAACCTTATGTTCCTGAGTTTCTCTGCCAGTAGAGGAAAAAACAGAATCTGATTAAAACCTGTTGAGGAGCTCTGGTCTCAAGTGCAAGGCTGAGCTCTCTGGTACCATAAGATAACCGCGTTGTCTTTCTGTTGTTACAAGATGTTGAGGGTGAGCTTTACTCTATATAAGTGTAGCTCAGGCCCCCTCTGTGGGCAAAGTTAACGGCTTCCAAAAAACAGCCCGTCAGGGGAGCTGATTGTCCCTCTCTGCTCTGCACTGGTGTGGCCTCACTTTGAATATTCTGTGAACTTTTTTCCCCTGACCACTGAAAACTACTGAACACTTAAAAAGAGATATTATGTTTTATTCAGTTTGCTGCTACTTAGCTCCTACTAATTTTAGGTATAACTGCAGTGTGATTATGCATAATGTTGAAAGCCAAGACTCCAAGAGGACCAGGGGAGTTGATCTGAAGAGGTATGGTGTTGGGGCAACAGGTTTCACTGCATGCTTTAGTGGCATTTTATGTCTGAAACACTGCAGTGTGTAGTAGAATTAGCCTACTTAGGTTAAAGAAATATCTTCTGCTATACTTTATTCCCTTTAGAGTGCTACATAGAATTAATAATATATTGACATATCTTCCTCTGGTTTATGAAAAAAATTCTCAGCAACTCTTTGGTGACAACCCCAAAGAAGGATAAAATGGATGCTCTGACACCTAAAGCTGCAGTTTGACCACTAAATTCCACTGATCTGGACTACTACATCAGAGTTGCTGCTGTCTCCAGTAAGGAAAAGGAGAGGAGATCTCAGATTCTGTACTACTTGTCTCATGTTCTGCTTCTTCCATGCAAAATTAGGAGCCAGGCTGACATAAGTGCTTCCAAGCATACACAGAATAAATAATAGGGAAGGGGAAGTGTTGGAGAGATTTAAAACAAAGAAATGAAGTCTTTCCAGCCTTGCCAAGTTAAATAATTTTAAATACTTTTCCTTTCAAGAAACAGAGTTCAAGACCAGCACTGCAAATAAGCAAATATCTTCTGAATATTAATCCCTGTTCCCATTCCTCTGCACCTATGGCAGGGAGGGGTGCTGCTGCTCCCTGTGCCCACCTGCTCTGAAAGTGGTTGCAACTTGTGAATAAATCCTGTTCTTTGACATCTGTGTGTTTCCTGACCTCATTCTGCAGGTATTGCAGAGTGTGGAAGAACCCAAAACTTAATTCCTCTTTCCTAAGGGAAGTTGCTTTACCGAGCAGCAAATGACCTTGGATAGGTCCGTAGTATCTCCCAGATGTTACCAGTGGTGGTCAAGCATTCCTGTACCCTAACTGTACTTGAGGCTGGATTACGGCATTGCCACAGCTGGATATACCCAACTTGAAGGTGATTTCCAATGTGATCACTATGGGAAACATGCAGGATTTAATTAGTGTCTCCCCCCTCCCCTTCGCCCCGCCTGCAATTAATTGTTGACATTAATACTAAGCGAGGTCAATCAACTGTTACAAGAGCAAACACAACTGAGTGACTTTGTTCCTTTACCTGCAAGGGGGAGGGAAATCACTGATGATCTGCTGTTGTAGGTCTTAAAAAGAACCTTATTCTTTCCTTGTTATCACCATAATTTTGACTGTTACATGCTGGGGATGGAGTGCTGCATGAGGAAAACTGAAGTGCCAAGGTGCTTCATTTCTATTATGAAATCAACACATGTTCAGTCTGTGGGCTGATATGATCTGAGATTACTTAATGGGATCACAACCAGCAAAAAGCACTAAAGCTAATTCTACTTTATCAGAGAGAGAGAGAGAGGGCTCACATTAGAGATGAATGAACCTGATTATGGACCTGCACAATCCTAACAAGTAGTGTTTGCACACAGGAGGTGAAACACAGGTTTTTCACAGGAAAGAAGCACAGCAAATCTTCCAGGGGAAAAGAAAATATTAAAAATCTTAAGGCGCAGGATAAAATAGCATCTAGTGAAAACAAAGTTGACACAAAACAAGGCTTAGTGCTAATTAACAAACATCAGCCTGCTTCTGAAAGTCTACATGAGGAAACATAGGCTGCTGTGTGACTCACAATATGCATCAGATGAAGCAAATTCCAAACCCATTTTGCTGGTGCCTGGAGATAGATGACAACTTTGGCAACAGCAGTTTGAGAGTCACACCCTGGGTAAAGGAGGTGCTCCAGGCAGCAGCCACTTCTTGGGGAAGATGCTGCGCCTGGAGCTGGCAGCAGCTGTGGTTTGGGATAAGGCTGCACAGTGATGCTGCCTCTCCACTGTGAGGTGAGCTGTTGGGCGACTCCTCGAGAAGGGGAGGAGGAAGCAACAATTTCTTTTTGGAATCCAGTATGGCATTTCACTTTATGGGTACAAGCTACCAAACCAACAAATTTCAGATCAATTTGATGCTAACCTTTGTTCACCTGAATTGCTGTGATTCTTTCCGAGTGTTCCTATTCAAATGGTGCATGTCCCTGTTCTCTTCCTGGCTTAGGCCATCTCTTTGGGCTTTCTCTGTTAGGATACCCTTTTTTTTTTTATCATTGCAATGTATTATGAGACTCATATATTCCATTAAAACAAAATGCCTTTTATTCCAAGTATAGCTTGGAGTTTCAACTTGACATTAATGACTAAACAAAAAATATTGGCATTTTAAATTTTCTGGTACTTCATGTTCTACAAAATATGCATGATGTTTTGGCTTTTCGACTGAGTTTTGGCACACTGATTAAAAAAACAGTGCTGAAATATCAAGTGACATACTGAACTTCCCATTTTTGACTAGTTCTAGGCTTTGTTTACACTGTTCCAGCCTTAGTGTACTCAGTCTGTTCTGCAGCATTACAAAAACCCATATTTCATGCCAATCGGGACTTCAGGATGTCAATAATAATTTATATATACTCCTACCAATCCTACCAAAACAGAAGGGAACCTGAAATGCCCAACTAGTAGTAAGCAGATAGTAGCACATAACCAGTGCTGATAGTAATGCTGTGACAGCATCCCCAGTACAGTGTCAGTGGTGTGCCCATGTGAGTGACTTATACCCCGTGATCTCTTTAATCAGAAAAGAACATTTCATAATTGCATCTGTTCAATCAGCTCTATCTACGTCATCTCTCACAGCTCTCAAACCAAACTGCTGTTGCTTTATCTCTCCTTTTGGTTCCCCCCCCTCCTCCCCACCTCCCCAGTAGCAGTTGCGTCACATTTTCTCTTAATCTCTGTGACTGTCACTTTATGTGACTTGATGTTACTTCCATGCTGGAGTCATACATTTTCCTGAATATATTTTCTTGAATATCTGCCTGTTGTCAAGTATTTTAGCTAAGGTCACCAATCTCTGCTTTAATGGCCAAATGGCCACCACTTTTTTTTTTTGAGGAATAATAGTTCTGCCCAGGTGGTGCCTTTTTTTTTTTTTAATTAGTACATTGTCTACCTTCCTAACTGTAGTAGAAAAATACCATTGAGACACAGCTACACATGGAGTAAAATGAGAAATACACATTGCATTCTCAGTTTATACTGCATGTCTTTATAAACTGTCAGTTTGACTGCAGCATGGTTGTAAAATTGGGATCCTCTCCTGTGGTGTTCATGCCATTTTATGAGCTTTAATTAAAATGTGATTTTTCTTGAAAATCCAAAATGTCTTTTGATGCCAGTTCACAGCTCAGTTGACCTAACTCTAATATAACAAGAGTTTATAACAAGTTTAAAACAAACAAATCCCAAGGTAATGCCTTTAAAACATTTTATTCCTGGTATTCTAGAAAATTAGTCTTACACAGAATAGTCATCCAATAAGCTAAGATGAGAAAATTCAACTGTTCCACTGATCCACTTCAGGGTTTTTTTTAATGATTCCTGAAATTTCAATCTTTTAGCAGCCTTATCTAAACAGAGAACAGAGTTAAGCATGAGTGCCTCTCTAAACCAACATATCCATTTGTATTTCCTTGGTCAACTCATTTTGTGTAGGATTCAGCAGCCTGTGTGTAAAATGAGATTCATCTACTTCAAGGTAGATGTCTCAGAGTTGGTTGAATCTTAGCCTAGAACTGTTTCTTATTTGCCACCAGCTTAAAAAAAATAATAAAAGAAAAATCTCTGTGACTATTACAGGTCTGTATCTGAACTAAAGATGAATCCTCTCTCTTCTCTACCGAAATGCTGGGAATCTTGAGATGCATTTCACATAATCCCTTGTGACAAAATGGAAGAATAGTCTCTCCTGGAATAAAATAGCTATGATCACCTATGCCAGCCGGCCTGATTGCTGGTTGAAAACACTTCCATCCAACTCATTAAATTTTACTCAAAGGAGACATTGAGCAGAATATGTTATCTGAGCACTTCAACACCTCTCTGCCTGCCTGGGTGTGTTGTGTGCTGGTGCAGTTGCCATTTCTGCTGCAGCTTGGAAGGGAAGGCAGATTCCACTAGGGGAAATGGCCTCTCATAGTGTCAGCCAGCATTCCTAGTGTCCCCAGCACTGGCAGAAGTGGCAGAGCTCTGCAACGTTGTGGGAAGGGATATGTTCGGCAATTTATTGTGCTTGACACAGGTGGGAAAAGGCTTGGGAAGGGTGGATTAGATGCCATGGGCAGAAATTGTGGATGGAGCAGGGGTGATTAGGAGTAAAGGAAGAGTCCTTAGACTTGCCCTTATGCGACTGGAGGACCCTGCACTGCAAATGACAGGCGCGTGGTGGTCATTGCCTTCTCTGTGTAAAAGAAACACAGTACTTTTGTAGAAGAGGGGTGGTTGGACAATTGCAACAAAGTCAAGTATGAGCTCATCTTCCCATTAAATGAAACACCAAAAGTATTGACAGATTCCTACAGGTTGCTTCTGCCCATTTCTGAGCTGAGTCAGGCTTGTGTTTGGAAAAACAGGGCTGCTTCCATGCAAATGGCCTTTGTCTAGTGACTCAGTTCACGACTGTATGAATTGCTCCAACAATTGGACCACTTGAGGAAATTATCCTCTTCAGCTGTTGCTCCAAGGACAAAAGATTTCTTCCTCATTTAAGCATTGTTTTCCTTAAGCTGGTCATAGACTCATTTAGTAGTTTATACTGAAGTTTCTTAAAACACACTGGTTTGGCTTTTTTAGTTACTCAGGGTTTTTAGAAATAGTTAAGGGGTATTATTTGGCTACAGGAAGATATGAAGCTATAAAAGTGTTTTTTTTTTCTGGGTGATGAAACAACAAAAATGAAATTGTGAGTAATGTAGCCATGAACAGTATTTCAGTTATGTGCCAAGTCTAAAATCCAGCCAACACAGCAAAGAATAACAGAAGAATTCTAAAGAAAATAAAACCTTTTTCTTGCACTGCATTTTGTGCAGCTACTTGTATAGATTTTTCTCTTACAGGATAGAGATTCTAGTTCTGACTTAAACATTATTTTACCTCCAACTCTTTTTATCTCTTTATAGGACCTCTGTTTTATAATAAGCAGAGAACTTGCTGAACTACAGGCAAAATCATAAAAAAACAAGACCATGCAGACCCGGTCTAGAAGGATGATAGTCTCTTGAAAGGAAATTATGATGCTCAGGTCTTGAATGTTAGTAGTCTAGTTCCACTTTGAGTGAAGTCAGTTTGTGGGGTTTTTCCGCTGAATTCTGTGCAAGAGGAACCAGGTTCCAGGTCAATGACAGTCTGAAGATTGAGATAAAAGAGGGAGGGTTTTCTTTGCTTATCTTACAGTATTGTGGGGGCTTTGGCAAAATTCAACACTGTCTGCCGCCTAGCATACTGTCACACATATTTCTAAAAATCATAGAATTGTCCTATGTCACCTGAT
Source organism: Neopelma chrysocephalum (assembly GCF_003984885.1). Lineage (NCBI taxonomy): Eukaryota > Metazoa > Chordata > Aves > Passeriformes > Pipridae > Neopelma > Neopelma chrysocephalum. The sequence goes on from NW_020897714.1 coordinate 29,313,631, forward strand.
GGTAATGTGACAACATAAGCCATTAATGTGTTTTGGGTTTGGTGGTGTATTTTCCCAAGTGCAAGTTAATTTTTCTAAAGGGCTTAAATAGTGCACAAGCTAATAGACATTCTAATAGCATAGCTTGAAATTAATTTTTTGACTAAAAGTGATGGTTCTTTCTGGAGGTAGGGAACAAATTTAAGATTTTAACTTAGGAAATCGATGGGGTTTTTTAATGGTTAGAAGATTAAGTATTTAAAGTTGAATTAGTTTTAATTAGTTACAATATAAAGTTGTTTCTTTCCTAAGTAGCTTTGTTATCCGTATAATTAGCATATACTGTATCATGTATAGGTAATATCTGTAACATCACTGTCATGCTAATTACAAGCAGTAAAACTACTAATTCTTTCAGTAACTTCTCTTTGCCTCCTGCGAGTGAGCAATGCAGGTTGTGCATAGGTATAATCAAAAAGTTTGAGAATCAAAAGGTGTTTTGGATTAGTGAGCTGAAAATGCATTATTTCAGTTTAAAAATAGCATTATTTAAAAGCATATTCACCCTTGTTCTTTGAAGTCAGTGAATACTGAAGCTTGTAACCCCATCCTTTCTAAGAAATAGGATCTGAGGAAGATACTTGCGTGCTATTTAAACGCAGCCGGCTGTCTGGGGTGTCGATGGATATGAACACTCCACAGCAGCACAAAGCCACGTTACCAAAGAGTTTGGGTTGGGAAGTAAGGCTGGGACTGCAGTAAGGATTTCAAAAGGCACCTTATAATCAACTGAGTGTGGCTGTGCTGCCATATACAGAAAATATTGTCACATTCTACGTTGCCAATGCTAACTATGTTCTTTGAAGGACTTCCATTAAGCAGCTGACCTCATACAACTTTTTTCAGCTCCGAAGACCTGCTGGTACAGCAGTGCCAGGTGGGAAAGGCTGTAGGCTGTCAGTGGTATGCTGAGATAATGAAGTCCCTGTGTGTCAGCTTTGCAATGAAAATCTTTTGCAGCAGGATGGTGCCAGAGATGTGACAGTTGCCGGGGCCTGTGCACACATCAGAGGGGGCAACAGATAGGGAGCCCTTGGTCAATAAACAGTGTGCACATTCCCACTGAGACTGTTCTGCTTGTAGCCTTCGTAATTTGGTATTGTTATTTTTGCAGTTCATACCCACACAATCAAAACTAGTCTCTTTTAATGCCGTAGAACATAATTATAGGCCTGACAGGCTCTGACAAGTTGGTTGAGGCATTTATTCTTGCAGCCAGCAGATGCTTAAATGATTTTGTATTGGAAAATGCTGTCTGTGGAATGTTCTGTCTTAGTCTCAGTTACTAAACCCAGATTCATAATGAAGTCTAGCATCAAATATTTATGTAAAATTACTTTAATCCGTAAATAGTTTTATCTATAAGAGATAAAAACAGCTGAGAAAATTAGTCAGGAGGGTTTCAGAAGTTTGTGTTGTGAAATAGTGATGTGCTTCTCTTCTGGTCTCTTAAAGTTGCTACCCAGCTGGCACTTAATAGAGAAAGAAGTCCACAGTATCCATTACTACATGAATGATGTTCATGTTCTAATGTATTAATAGCAGTGTAACCTATCCCTCTTGGGGTCGCTATTATTAAAATCCTCTCACAAGAGCCATTTGGAAAAGCAGAAGGCTTTATATAATAACAATGGATCAGTCATAAATAAAACACTTTCCCACAGAGTTGTTCCAAAATCCGTTTGGTTCTCGCCAGGAAAAACCAAAATTGTATACACTGACTTCTACCTCTACAGTCCTCTCTACCTCCTAGTTTAAGCTGTGTTTAAGGAAGCAAGCCCTCATTTGCCATGAACCAGCTTCAAGAACTTGGAAAGCCACAAGGAAGAGAGGGATGTCTTCAGCTATTTGAGCTCTTACTCAGATGTTTTGACAGTGACTGAGTTTCTTTTAATGAGTTGAGTCATTATTTGGAAGCTTCAGTAGCTGGTGGTTCATCTGCAGCATGGTTGAATCTGAAAGTGACTGTAGCCTGATCCTATGGAATTGCACATTCCCTAAGTATTTTAAGAACAGTAGATCTCCTTGGGTCCACTTCTTCTAGCTTACACACTCTGATAAAGGGCACTACGGAGGCTCTGCTTATCCCTACCATGAGGGAGGCATAAATCTCAACCACTGACTCTGCTTACAACTTTGTTTTTCATAAGGTTTCTAAAAGTAATCCCTTTCTAGCCACTAATCTGACCTAGTTACTATAAACTGATTTCGCTGGGATGAAAGGGCCTATCTTTCCTCTGGGTCTACTGCAGTGGGACTCACACATTTTACTTAATGTTTCTATACTCTCATCTGTGTAATTTGGAGACTATCCATTGAAATGTTTGTATAGTCTATGTAACTGTCATATCTATATACAGATATATATATATAAAAAAATTTTAAAATCTAATGGTCTTGGTCAATTCTCCAGTTGGGAGAAAGGAGCTGCCTGTTTTAGTCACAGGGTTTTGTTGTTATTTGCTCATTTGTTTGTGCTTGTGGGTGGGTAGAAATTTGTCAAGGGAAGGCTTGGCAGAAAAAGAAGTACTGAATTTTGTTCTGAAACTAATGAAAGTACGGCCAGTTATTTCTCTTGTAAGTGTAATCTTACAAGATAGGCTTCACTGCTCTGAAAGTTGTGATATCATTAGTTGGTGTTTAACTGTGTTGGTGAGAAGTAGGTGTTGTAGGAAGGCTTGGACAAGGGAAAAGGGTCTTTCTACATTGTCAAAAATAATCCCAAGAAAACTGTTTTTTCTGAACAGGGACCTTCCCCTCTGTATCTAGCAGACTATTGTAAAGGAAGGTGAGTATTGCAGGGAAGTGCCTCTGTGATTTGTGCTTCCAACTGCATAAATCTCCAAGGTAAGCATGGCACTGTCTACAGACACTTAGGTGATATTCTCCTCTCCAGTTCTGTTTCTTCATAGACAGGCACACAATTGGGCTTTCTTGATACAGTGGCTATTTGGGTGATGTCTTAAGGAATGCAGATGAGACTAAATAAACCTCAGAAAATCTAAGGACAAATGTCTCTGAGAGGAGAGAGAAAAAAGCTGCTTCTTACCAATGTTACTCAGTCTTGTGTAGGTTGTTCAACTGTAGGTAGATACTGTGCCTCCACATGCTGTTTTCATAGAAGCACTGAGAAAGCTGAGGGATGGTGCTGTTTACATGTGATGAAAAGGAGACTTGGAGCTGTGGGTTGGCTCACAGACTGCCAGCACGACAGTGTTTGTTATCTTGCTGGCTCTCCCAGCAGCTTCGTACAGACAGCGGGTAATGTGGAGGAAAGATCTGATTCTTGAGGACTCTGGAAGCGAAAGAGCAACTTCCCAGACTACTCCTGTTCAAGTGAAGCAAAACTATTGCTGTTGATCATTGCTCATTCTCTCCAGCAAAGGTCATGGAGTAAGTGTGAGATTTAGTGCTTTGATTTCTTTATTGAAGCCTTGGAAGGAATAAAGCCATCAGGCTCTCCTCTGCTGATTACTGCATCAGAAGGAAGCCCAAAACTTTCTTCCATAACAATAACTGTTTTGATTTTTGGGTCCTCCATGTAGCACTTATTATTCATAGCTTTATTGCTATGTCTGTTGGATATCTTGGAGTTCTTATATCTCTGTAGGCACCTGTGAATTAGCTCATAAAGAATATATTTTTTGGGGGGGAGCATCTGCCTTTAGCGTCTATGAAATTCACTGGCAAGAACAGTACTAAACAACTCAAGAAGGAATTGTACAATTATGGTCATGTTTGCCTATAAAATGCATGATTTGGATTCCCACCATCACTTGCAATATGCAGGTGCTCTTCATCCTCGTGCACAGTACACTGACCTCCCATGAGAATGTTTACTTACCATGCAGTTCCGTACTTCATTTCAGAAACTAAAAGATAATGATGTGGTCATTTCAGAATGTGTGTGCTGTATGAAAATTATTCTAGAGTCTGACGGCAGTTATCCTAAAGTCTTACTCAGGGCTATTGAAATGTTTCCATTTCTGATGGGAGCTGCAGCTAAACCTCTTAATGTGATAAGAGACATTAGAATATAAAAAGGCTCCAGAAGGTATTTAAAGTATTGGAAGGTCTGATTCTATAGGTCTGTAATTACATATTTACACTGCTTCATTACTCTAAATTAAAGGTGTGGTAAGCAAAGCAACAACCACTTTCGATAGAAGTCAGGAGAAGGATTGCCTGCTTTAACTGAGCAAGTGGCTAAATTGTTCAGAACAATAAGCTGGAAAAATACTATTTGTTCCACCTTCTGGGAAAAAAAATAAATGGAAGGAATTGAGGAGAGAGAAAAAGAGGGCAGGGAGAAAGGAAGGGAAAAGGAGGAGAAGAATATATATATCTTGCCAAAGCTCATGTTAAGATTCCATAATGGAATACAGCAGGTGAGGAAATGTAGAAATTTTCAATGATGATAACAAGCTCCTTGCACAGCACAGACTATGTATGAACTTGCATCTTTCACTTGCTTACCGGTTATCCAAAACAAGGCATGAAGTTAAGGTCAAATTGCCTTAATATGGTTAATATCTGTATTTCCTAGCCAAAGAATGTTTAATTTTGAAAATATTTTTGTGTTTAATTTCACAAAGGCAAATGTAGGAGAACTAAATGCAGAAAATAATTGAAAAGGTTTGCAGTGTTAGTCCTGGGAAGTTACACAATCGTTATTTTGGCAACTCTGTTGCTTGTCTGCGTGTGCCTGCTGTAGACATAAGAATACGACCAACCCAGAGCTGTGTGCTTTAACATTTAATTTGCCTTGCAGCTAAAGAAAGGTATTAGAGATTGTCGTGGTTTAATCCCAGCCAGCAACTAAGTACCACGCAGCCGCTTGCTCACCTCCCCCCTCCCCAGCCGGTGGGATGGGGAAGAAAATCTGAAAAAAGGTAAAAGCCGTGGGCTGAGATAAGAACAGTTTAATAATTGAAACAAAGTAAAATATTATTATAATAATAATAGGAGAGAGAGAGAGACAAGTGTTGCACAATGCAATTGCTTACCACCCACTGACCGATGGCCAGCCCATTCCGCAGCAGTGATTGGTGGCTCCTGGCCAACTGCCCCCAGTTTATATATGGAGCATGACGTTCTGTGGTATGGAATATCCCTTTGGCCAGTTCAGATCAGCTGCCCTGGCCATGCTCACTCCCAGCCTCTTGCGCCTCTCCTCACTGACAGAGCATGGGATGCTGAAAAGTCCTTGATTTAGGGTGAGCACTACTCAGCAACAGCTGAAGCATCAGTGTGTTGCCAACATTATTCTCATCCTAAATCCAAAACATAGCTACTAAGAAGAAAATTAGCTCTATCCTGGCTGAAACTAGGATAGGGCTTAATGCACCTAGAAACCTGTTTGTTTTTTGCTACCTGTTCAGAATTAGGTCATCGGAGGCTGTACTTGCTCCGTGCTCCTGGAGGACATAGCTACACTGTGGTGTAGGTTGGGAACTGCTCTGGTTCCCAGTGTCAGAAGCTCACAGCAGGAGTAAACTATATCCCTGATGGCTGGGGTCCCAAATGGACCTTCTGGCATCCAGGAATCGTTAGGCAAAGGCAAGATGCATCTTTGACAAGAAAAGCAAGGAAGATGATATTAGGAAATCAGCACAGAGCTATATAGCCTATTATGCTATTTTAAAGAGAGTAGATGCAATCTTTGGGTGCACAAGCAGGAGAACAGGCTGCAGAAGAAAGGCAGAACCCTTCCATCTTGATAAGACCTTAGATGAACCACTGGGGCTAGTTCTGGGTAGTACATATTAAGAGAGGTGTGTACCAGATGCAGAGAGCGCAGAGGAAGAACGATCAAAGGAACTTAGGAATGTTTAGTCTAGAGACAGGAAGACCAGACTGGATATTGGGAAAGAAATTTTAACAATAAGGATGGTTAAGCTTTGAAATACATTGCCAAGGAAGGCTGTGGAGTCTCATTCATTGGAAGTTTTCCAAAAGACTAAGCAAACATCTGTTAAAAATGATGTAAGTATATTTGATTCTCCCTTGGAACATGGAGAAGGAGTAAATTATGCTTAAAGGAATGAAATAAACCGATGATTTTCAAACTCTGGGTCATGCTACTCTTGAATTCAAAGAGTCTTATAGTGTTAGCAGTGGCTATATCTAATAGCATTTGACCTTGAAGTTTCTGGCCCCTATTCATATAATTGTTGCAAGAAGATATATAACCCAAAAGGGAGTTGTGCTTTTCAGAAGATGAAAATAATTGTAATAAATGGCTTCTGAGGGTTCCTCCTGGCCTTCTGACTCTGATCCCACAGTAGTGCTACTAGAGCAATGCAAAGCAAAGCGGGCAGAGCAGATCTGAAATTCAGATTTCAATTTAGGTTAATCTCTTCTAGCACTTATTTTAATGGATCAAAATATAATGGCTGTTGCTGTCAAAATTTAAGCTAAATGGCCATTGGTTTTTAAAGCTGTAGTAATTTTTTTATAGCTGCTCAAAATGTTTCTGCAGACAGACATACAAAAATACTCTATTTTTCTCCTGTAATTTAGAAAATGGCCATAAATACTAGCTCTGTCCTGTGGAAAAAGAATAATTATAAAATATTCTACCCTACAGACATTTTGTTAAAGAGGTATTTGTGTAAGACAGAGCATGGCAAAACACAGGAAGTTCTGAAAGTTTACCATGAACAAATCTCCTTTTTACTGATAGAGGAAGGCTGCTAATTCTGAAACTCAGACACAAATGAAAACATCTGTAGAAGTTCATGAATGAAGCATGAGCTGGTCAGTTTATTTAGAGGGACAATGCCTGAGTGAGAATCACTATCCATACGTTAGGAAATGACCATGTATATACATAATTTACACTTGGGTTTTACAGTAATGGATCATCTCTATTACTGGCTTTTAATATATGCACAATATACCTTTCTGAGTAAAAAAACCTAAACCAGCCAAAAACCACAAACCAACAACAACAAGCCCCAAACAAAAACGAACAAAAAAAATTCAGCAAAAAAACCCCAACAAAAACAACAAAATCCAAACCAACTAACCAAACAAAAAAAACCCTCAAAACCAAGCAAAAAAAACCCCCAAACCCAAACCTATAGAAATAAAAAGGAAAACTAAGAAGTTATTCAGTATAATATAAAAGCATAGAATAATTTAAATTGGACGGTTTCTCTGTAGGTCATGCTGCCCGACCATGTGTTCATAGCAGTGTTGACTTTGACATTAGATCAACTTGCTCAGAGACCTATTTAATTTGGGACTTAATTATATTCAAGGATGGAGATTCCACAGCCTCTCTAAGTGACTTTTCTTGCTTTAACTTGTGTTCATTGCCTCTCGTCCTTTTGCTGTGTGTAGTTCTGAGTAGAGTCTGGCTCCACTATCCATCTTGCTGTTAGATACCACTTTCCTCTAATGATGAGTATCATTCCTCTAGATCACTTTGGTGTTAGTGAGGTGATTAATACTGCTAGTTAAACATCTGCCATGCTTTGTTGTGTGTCCAGGTGACAAGGCTTCTAATTCCGTAAAGTTTCCCAGATAACTGAGCAGCGGTCGCTGTTCTTTGTAAAGAGTTTGTTTTTAGCACCAAACATCATATCTAGTTGTCTCATTTTACCACAGCAAAAAAATCGATGTTGAAAATCCACCTGTACTCTGATCTTATGGTTAACCATGTACAGCTCGTGCTTTACACAAGGTGCATGGCTGCAGCTTCTGGTGTAGTCAGAGATTTGGAGTTTAAGAGGATGTGCTGATAAGCGCCTTCAAAAATCAGAAATGACAGCCCCCCCTTCCCCAGCAATGCAGAGGTTGTTTTGTCAATTTGAGTTCATAGAGACATTCCTGAATATAGGTCTCGCTATCCCTCGTTTGTCTATTATGATCAAAAAACTGTATCTATTTTTATGCACAAATAACAGATTTGTGGTTTTTTCAGCACTTGAGGTGTTTGACTCCACCACTATTATTTAGGCCTGTATATTATGTTTTCAAATGAGATTTAAAATCATGTTTTACCTTCCCTACCACCCCACTGCTTTCTTTTATCTGTTTAAAAAGTCCCTTGATTTGAACTTTTTTTTCTTCTCCTATCCTAATCCTATCCTGTCTTTCCACACAAAAGGATTGCTGTGGTCTCTTCATCTTAGATGCATTGGTTGAACATTTCTGTAGTCGATGTAATGAATCATGGTTTTCTTTATATGCACTGATACACAAAATATCACTGAGAAAGCAGGAGAGATTTTGTATACAGCTACGGATGAAATTTTCCTCTCTAGAGGAAAAAACACTCTCGAAGAAAAGCTGATGTAGATAAAATGGATTATTGTTTGGGATTTTTTTTTCCTTTCTTTGCATACCTATTGTAAGGTATTTTTGTTCAACATCTGAGCAAAATATTTACATAAACTCAGACCTTAGCAATTCCTATTTTGGACTTATCCTAGACAGAGAAAGAAAAACGTTTAGTTCTAGTTGAATCAAAATTTAAGAATAAGCTCTCTGTTTTATTGCAGGATGGTTTTTTGTTGGGGTTCTTCTTAATATATGTAGAGTTTTATTAAGTTTTTGTCACTGTTCTATTACATCCATAACTGAGAAATAGAACAAGCAAAGCATCACTGTGCTGTCTGGCTGGGCTTGCTCTCCTTGTGCGTTGGTATTTGCACATGTATACAGGAAAATCCAATAATTAATTGCAGCTGGGACTTTGCCCAAGATAATTATGGGTCAAAGTTTCTAATAGATGTGCTGACAAGGAGTTGGAGCAGGTGTAGAAGCTACATAGGGCTTGTCCCCAGTGGAGGTACTCGTTGAAGTGTGACACGTTGCTGCTGATTGGATCGGTGCTGTCTTAAATGCAAGATTCACGTGGGTTTTTTTCTCTGAAGCAGAAAAGAGCTGATGAAGTGAGATGGCAAAAAAGTGATTATCACTTCAATGCTATAAAACTGTGGTCCCAGTGAAGACAGCAGGAGATGTTTTAAGTGTCTTGGGACACAGGAAGGTCTTAACCACTCAATGTGGGAGTTCTGGTGTACGACTGGGAGCTGATTGCATTTTATATAGAGCCTACTTACAGCTAACCAAACAGGAACCTCTCTAGCTGCATTTGATTCTTTTCAAGAAGATATAATTTCATAGATACATATTTGAATCTTTATTGCTAAGAGTGTGCTTGGCATAATTATGTCTGGTTTGATTCTATTGCAAAGAGGTTCTCTGGAAAATCTGCTCAACGGTCTGATTCTGTCATTACTTGGATTTGTTCTCTAATACAGTGATAAATACATTCAGACTTCATTCTGAAGTGACTTTTTTTTAAAGTTGTCTGAAAGATTAAAATATACTTGAAAAATCTATGCTGAAGTATGCTTAGTACTACTGCTCTGCATGAGTATTTCACACTGAATGTATGTTTTTGAGAGGATGAAGTGTGCAATAATGGAAACTGCCTTGGCATTAACCACAAAGAAGTTATCATTACTGGCCTAATAAGTCTGTCACTTGCTAAGATTACCAGGAAGAAAGTAATTTGGTGACTGTTACATCAATAATGGTGTGGTGGGAACTGAAATGAGACCAAGAATTCAACTTGTTTGTTTATAGTAACACCTCTTCAGACAAATCCTTTGTAATGGGTTAGATCTTTTTGATATTTAGATTAGATCTCCTTGATACATGATCCAGACATAGATGATAATAGGAAGTAGCTCAAGTTTCTTCTTCCAAAACCAGTCTAAGTCATGTTGGCAGAATGATGTTTCCAGCATCATTGCTGCTTCCAGCGTTCAGTTTGTCTCCTGTGAATGACCAAACAAGGATTTTCTGTGGATCTCGGCACCCATTTCTTTCACTTCATGCTATTGTTTCTTTCAACCAATGTCAAATTGATAAATTTGACACTACTTAGTAATTTCTACAAGTGCCTCCTCTTGTTTTCTTGGCTGTAATTTCAGAGTCTTCACAAAAGACAAAAATTGGAGGGAAAGCAGAGGAAGAGGAAAAAAAAAAAAGAAATACTTCAAGGTCATTTGGATACCTGCCCCCTGGAAGTTTCAAAACCTGAGAGTATGCTCTCAAGTGTTAACAAGGACTGTTGCCAGAATAAGCAGTGTCTGAAAAAATTGAGTTAATTCAAAAGGGTTATAATTTCAACCTAAATTTCATCTAAAGATGATGGAAATCTGATGTTCTAATCCACTATGAATGCTCTTTATAAATGTGACATTCTTGCCTAGGGTGAACCAACACATTAAGAACGAGCACCTCATTTTTGTTACTAGTGACATAAATACAGTAGCTTCTGCCATTGCCAAAGGTCCGATGCCCACACAGCTGTCTACTTACACCTCTCAAGAGCCAGTTCAGTGGTGCATTGAATAGAAGCAGTTTCAGTCTGTTAGTCAATCTTTGATAATTTTTGGCATCCACATGGAGTTTTCAGCACTCTTTGACAAAGCACTGTTGCCTAGACTTGACAGGAGTTAAGAAGTCAAAGACTGGACTACTTGAGTTGCAGAACTGTTTTCTGGCATTAATCATTGCCAATCTTATTTCGTTTTTCAGAATTCTATGGATTTTTTTCTACCTTTTCTTCAATATTTCTTTTCCAGCTTGCTGACTGTGAGTGATCATATTCTTTCTCTCTCTCTCTCTCTCTCTAGCCTAGCCTCTTTTAAAATGTTACTCCAGGGACCAAAATAAATGGGTTGGCAGATAAAGCATTATTTCTAATTACAGCCAGAAAGTACTCCTTGAAAAAATGTGGAATAACTATTTTGAAAAGAAGGTTGCCCAGTTGAGGCAGTTGGGAACACAAGTGCAAGTACTTACACAGGGTAAGAAAAAGTTTAAAAATGTTTCAAGAATGTTTTTGTTAGGGTTTTTTTGTTGTTGTTGTGTTTGAGCCCTTGGTGGTTTTTGCTTGTTTGTTTTAGAGGTTGCATCTTAAAATATAGAACCTGATTAAAGCACCACTGTCTGTTGAATTCTGACAATTTATAAAATCTCTTTTTCAAGCCTAAATTTTTTTTTTCTAAGACTGGCTGTTTGATGGAATTTTTTGGAAGTTCTTATACTCAGTGGTTGAGGAGGTTAGAGAATTACTAACTTCAAAGAAAAATTAAGTTGAACACTCAGGTACTGTTTGGCATTGATAGTTGTAGTTTCTGAGTAACCCATGTGGGCCACTTTACAAGATAGGAGTATGAAGCCAGTGTCAACGATATTGAAGTTGCTGTGCAAGAAAATGTGCTGATGCAGGAGATCAAAAGTTTTTAAGCTTTAGGAGTTCCTGCTGATCACATTTCCCAGTTCTCTGTTTGATCAGAATTCTTTCATCACGTCCATTCAGAAGGCATTTGCAGTTTCAATCCTCTGAAATTCTGCCATACAGGTAGACCACTTATTTAGTTGATTTAAATGAATGTAATTGAAACACTAATAAAAATTCATCATGCTGATGGACAAGTTAACTGTTAGTCTCGGCATCAATGCTGGATTCAGAATAAAAGGCAATATGAATAGTCTGTGTGCCTTTCACGATGAGTTTTCCTGGAAATTTTTTAGGACTTCATCCCAGATTATGGTGTTTAGCTTGCTTTTATACTTTATATCACAGCAATCATACCACTTCAAAAAGTTAGGAGCAAGTTAAGCAAAATTTTATAGACAGATCATACATTTTTCAGTGCACCTTTAGGAAACATGTCCTGGTTAATTCAAGAATGGGTGACTTGCTATCACAAAACAAAACCAAGGAAATACAAAAGTAAGCAAAGCTGCTTCCAATATGTTTGAGCACTGGAATGTGTGTTCTGGGAGCTGTAAAAAGCGCTGAGCTTTAGGTAGCGTGGTAAGGTGTGACTCCATTATTGCAATGTTTGGGTGTTCCCTCTTACACATTATCCGGTTAGTTCCAGGTGTGCAAGTCAGGAAGATACGTGGTCACTGTTTCTTGAGATCTCTTCTGCTGATGTTTGGAAACAATTGTAGAGGTAGTTTCAAGCCTGGTTTTCCAAAAAAATTAATGCCACGTAAGTGAAGAAACGAACACATGAGTTCATGTTTCACTGATTGCACGTATGCAGAGGAAACGTGTTTATTTCTGCCTGCGTTCAGTTCCAGGGTCTACAGCTCCTATTTTTAGCAGCCATGCACTATTGTTAATCTGAGATTTTTGACTATCCTGTGAGTCAGAAGGTCTGACTGCCCAGAGATACATGAGTCAGACAGGCAGGAATAGTCTGTTCTTCTTCAAGACACCAGGAGACATGGATTTAAAAAGGAGGTTTCATGCTTAGTGAACAATACAAATGGAAACTTCATATATAAATAGAAATCCTTTTACCCTTCACATTGGATCCTTTTCCCAGGATCTCTTGTCCCAGAATTAGTTACTTGTCCCAAAATTAGTTACTTGTCCCAAAATGTAGTTACTGCACAATCTCTTTGTACATGAGAAGGGATAGCTTGTCACCCTTTATATTCTTTTATATCCCCTGTCTATTGGTTAGTTAATGTATTTCTAGGACAGACAATCTTCTCACTGTGACATAGCTATTCCCACAGTAAAAGGCAGAATATGTAAGAAGTTAGAGTAGGGGTGTGAGTCGGGGAGTAGAATTTCATAATCATTTAAATTTATCTTCTGAAATTGTCTCTCTATGAAGGGCAAATTCCATTGAAACAGCAAAGGCATGTATGTGGTCCTGAAGTTTCTTTCTGCAATGTATTTTGGTTTTTATTTTTGAATGCTGATACCTTTCTGACTCTTTTCATGGCAGTGGAAAACTGTTGGCAGCCAGAGGGCTACACATAACATGTAATCAAGGTTTGTAACAGTAGATTGTAAGAGGATGAATGTTACACATTGATGTTCAGCCCCAATCTCTGCAGAATTTCCCCGAGGAAGGCAGAAATGTCCAACTAGCTATAAAATTTCAGATTCTGAGCTGAGGATGAAGTAAATGCAAGATACAAATCCACACTGGAATGTTTCGTAATGGAATCACAGTGCTTTGGCAGCTCAGGAGTTCAGGAATGAAACAAGGATATTTTTACTCAAAGGTCGTTGGTGTAAAAGCTAAATTACTGGAGACTGAAATGCATGGTGGTATTCAGAGGGACAGACATTGGTGATCTGGGGTCTAATTAGGATAGATGGGTGCACAAACAGCATCAGCTGGCTGCCTTTTGTTCAGTTTTAGCAGAAGGCCAGGGGACCCCTGGTGGCCTAGTGGTTAGCATGCAGGACTCTCACCTCTGCGACCCAGGTTCAAATCCAGCCAGTCCCCCGGGCAGATGGAGCCCGTTAGCCCTGTGAGGCCATCCATCTATGAGAAGGTCACTCTAAACAAACCTACGTCCTGAGGACCTCACTGCCATTGTCCAAGCGTGCTTGGCCCCGGCAGTTGAACCTTAGGATTAAAGGGTGGGCTCAGTTCAGCGCAGGCTGTGTCTCACCTAAAAAATCCATTGCACAGGCTGGAAAGGTAAAAGACCTTTCCCCAAATCTTCGTTCGCGAAGACTGGCCATTATTATTATTAGCAGAAGGCCATAAAATGAAAATTAAAGTTACCCACCGACTCTTTATTGGAAGAAAACGTACGAATCTCTAGGAATCCAGAAATTCCTTGTCAGAATGAGTTACTATGTGATGCAAATAAAGTGCTTTTTCTAAAGTGATTATTTAGGGAGAAGTTCTAAAGACTTCCATGGGCTTCTAATTTGAGTGAAGTCTTAGTATGCTGAGAGCACCCTTCAGATTTGCTGAAGGCAAAGGAGTCTCATGAAGTCATTTGGACAAGTAACTCATGGAGCTTTTCAGAGATAGAAGCCTGTAAATGAAGTAGAACTGAATTAAATATACAGTAAAATAATTCCAATTATTTTTAAACAAGAAAACAATTGGTATTTTATTTAGCCTTTAGTTTGATGTCTGTAATATTTGCATTATCTGTTAAGCTCTCCTAAGACTTGAAGTGGTGCATGGTTCCTTTGAGCCAAATATCTTCCATGTCTAATCCAACTGTCTGACCACTTCAGGGCTGACCCCGAGGTAAAGCCTATTACTAACAAGAAAACCTGTCTGAACCACCTGCATTCCTGGAGCTGTCTGTCCTTAACGTGTCTTCATGAGCCACTTCTTTTTCTGCCACGTGGTCACTTGGGTGTTTTTTCTAACAGCATCGTTAGCTCTGCACTTGACAATGCAGAAACATCCAAACTGAAAGGCTGCCTGAATAAGGACATTGTCTTGTAAACAGTAATGAGTACATCCTTTTTTCGTTGCTGGAGGCATCAAGATGTATGACAAAATTCATCCAAGTTTAGTATTTTCCCACACAACAATAGGGAACACGAATCCAGACATCACTGGATCTGGCTCATCTGAATTTCAATTGTCTCTTCTCCCTCAACAAAAGTTCTAGAAAGCATCGACTTTGTCAAGGAGACTAATCAGAGCCAGCATTTTCACAAAGATGTTGCTGAGTGTGTTAATTCGAACAGAAGAATCTGTGCAACGGTTACTGGTGGATGTCTGTCTTCTTCCCAAAAATAGGACTTTCCTGCATTGTCATACGTGCATGTTTTGGCACATGCTTGTTTCATGAAAAGTGCCTTTAAAAATGGTAGTTGTTTAAGTCTTTGAGCCAATGGATGCCAATTTTTGATGATTGATCAACATGTGATCTGCAGAGGTTAATGAAAGGAAATTAATTTTGCATAATTGCTCATTTCTTCAAGTGAGTGGTCAACTAATCTATCCTCTCACCACAAATGTGCCATCTGATTCTACATGCCAGTGAAATGAAATTGATAAATGTTAAATGTTTCCCATGGCTTTTACACTAAGGCCAGTCCTTGTTTTGCTTGACTTAATTATCTGGACAATTTCAAAATTATTGCATTCATGTGACTTCCTGGCTGATGTTCTCCTTTGATCTGTCATCCAGTCTCAAGCAAAAGCTTTCTCAAATCACAACAATGCCCATGTCAAAACCAAGCTTAAGCAAAAACAATCACCAGGAAAATTTTCAATCACAGGAAAAGTATAAGAAATATGATTTGAAAGCTCTTTTGTGGAATCTAGATTTAATTTTGATTAGCTCATTTCTACCCCTACACTCTATCGCTTCATGAATTCATTAAATAAAACTGATAACTCTCTTAGTAGAGAAATTTTATCCATGAAAACATTAAAAAAACTTATTTTGGATATAGAGTTAAAATTAATTATAAATGTGATAATTTCAGGTGGAAGCAGAAATAATAGATTAACCTACTGTTGAATATATGGTTATAATATTAATCCAAGTGATCCGGGAAAGGAAACAACACAAGTTAGTGGATATTAGATGTCAGTATCATTTTAAATAGAATTATCATGCAGATCAGCACAAAAACCACAGCAATCCATAGATTCGAAGTATACAATATTTACACTTTCCTTAATGGTTTAGTAATTTGTGTGGGGCACAACTCACATTCCATTTGTTAAGTAAATTGTCTGCGATAATTCTGCACAGCACCGTAGAGCTGCAAGAGCAGTCAAACTGGTATCACTGTGTTTTTCAATAAATGGCTGATTCCAAGCTATAATGCTTTATATTTAGGGGTAAAAATTATTTTGTTAACAGTTAAATAAAGAAATGTTTTGCACCTTTTCAAAAGCCCAGGATACTTCTGTCAGCAGTGATGTAGCAATAGTGGGTTCAGGACTGTGGTACTTTGGAAGAACTTTAGGAAAGCTGGGGTTTGGAGGTGCAAGGGTGCTGGTTTATATTGCTGGACAAATTTTAATAAGCATAATATGGCAGAGTAAAAAATGTTGGAGGAACACCATCTAGAAGGCCAGAATATCTTACATGGTGTGATTAGAGTGTTCAGAGGGAAAAGTTTATGGAAATGAGGCATCACTAGCCTGCACTGCACATGGGTTAAGGCAACAACACAGTCCCTTTGTTTTCACAGGGAGAAAAAAATTCCCCATGATGCATCCACGCACACCCCAACATATCCCCACAAAAGGAAAAGAGACCAAACAAAAAAAAAACAGTGATGAAGGACATACAGGAAAGGTGAAAAAGAGAATGAACGTGTTCAGGCTATGCCTAGAAAGACAAAAAATAAAGGCACAGACTCCAACTCAAGAAATGGAGGGACAACCCCTGGTTAGGGCTCACTCCTCTTCCCCTGAGACCCCATTAGTTGGATCCTTTGGAGCGTCAGGTCTAGTGCACATACACTGCCTGATGTTTCAGTAGGAAGCAGCCTCAATTCATTCCAACACCCACAAGTTCCCTGGACAAAACTATTCTACATCCAAAAGGAGAAATTTGAATAGTGATAATAACAGGAACCAATATATCTGCTAAAGAAAAGATGACCTAATAGATTATTTTCAAATATTAGACAAACCGAGGATTCCTTGCTATTAAATATTATTGCTTCCATCACTTCTCTCTGTCCATCAAGCATTACTTTGTGACAATCTGTAGCTCAGAGATAATTGTTAAGTTTTATTCAAATTACATTACTAACCCTGTAACTCATACTATGCATAATCTCAGCTATCTAAAATGATTCTGTGGGAGGGATGGTTTTCAATTTAAGCCGACATTTTTAGCGTTTTCTCCCCCTCCATTGTGTAACAATTAGCAGTAAGCCCTAACGCACATATCAATGATTTGTGATAATAAAAATTATTGCTAAAAAATTTTATACTTCTTGAATATGCTGTGCTACTCTTATTTAGAAATTGTCAAGCAATCTGATTTGGCAAAAGCATCTTCTGGAAGTTTCATTATCACTTGAATGATGTCAGTTTAGTCTTTAACTACAAAAGTGTCTCCTTTCCATAGTTTTGTCATGATGTGTAATTTCTTTTCCATTCTAAAAGAGATGAAAGATTTTTAGAATTTACAATTTTGACCATTAATACTGTTTTATTTACTGAAGCTGCAGTCTGTTATATGAGAAAAGAAACTGTTGCTAAATTTCTCTCACTATCTGCTTGCCAAAGTTATAGTCTCCAGCTGGAGTTACTCCAGATTTTCACTAATATAGATAGAATTAGAGCAAATTGCAAATGTTGCAAGATGGAAAAAAGATCTTCAGACTTTAAACCTGGAATATAATTTTTTTATTTTTGTCTACAGTGATGTAGATTAGAAACACCCCTGAAAACTAGCAGAGTCAGCACTAGTGAAAAGTCAATGCAAATGAGATTAGGATAAGGTGGAATGGAAATGATCTTTTCCTGTCAGATTCAAAATCTGGTTCAGGCTTAATTTATGAGTGGGTGAAGAGCCAAGAAGATCTTCCTCATGAATATGCAGGCATTGATTATGGGTTAAGGAAAGTAGAGGCTTTGTTGTCAACTGGCAGCAGCACCTTGATCATGGATGGCAGTTGTCAATCTATTTTATGAATTTGCCCAAACAGGACAATTTATATTGTGAAGGACAATGTGTATCAATCAGTACAATTATTATTCAGTTGGTAATCTGGAGAGAATGAAGTGGAAGCTGCAGGAAATAAGGAGAGAGATGAAAGAAAAGCACATTCTACATTCATATTCAGCCCTCATAGAGAGGGAGTAAACAGAACCAACAAATATATAAGATGATGAAAGAAGCAGGATGAAAGCTTTGGGTTGACTCTTGTTACTGAGGTTGGCTCTGCTACTGGTGTTGTGAAAATCGGAGTGGGATTATCCTCTGTTTACTTCCATTTCCATTGTACAAAGGTAAATTTTAACGTTGTTTTAAAAATGAAATTTTATTGTAAACCTTCATAAATCTCAGCATGAAACAGTGTCCGGAGCATAAAAGTAATTTTATAGCAAACCCTCTTAGGGTAATTTGATAAGGTGCTCTGATTCCAGAAGAGTGAAAACCCTCTGCATTGATTCTTAGCTGAGCTTAAATAAAAATTTTAGCAAAAGATGAAGTCAGGGAAAGAACTCATATGGAATCTACTTATCTACCATTCTTTTTTTTAGAATCCACTTGAGTGGTCTGACTTGCACACATTGTTCATAAATCCTGATAGCCACATGGTCTACATTTATAGAAGGATTGCTACCATATGGAGAAGATATAAAAGTGTGTGTTAAATGCATAGTCTCATATGATATTTCATAACAAAAAATGTAAAGCTTTTCCAGGTAGGGGAGAAGAAGTACTACCCAAAATTCTCAAAATATCACAGCTTATGCTCCCATTAGCACTTTGATTGAAGTCCTTTATTTGGATGTTTTCAGACAGACTCATTTTGAAGGCAAAAATTGGTAAGAATTTGAAGATTCCACATAGTTTTCCTTCTTTTTTTTCCTTACTAATGAGAATAATTTTATCAAATGTCTGATTTCAATTCATATTTTTTGGCTTTGCTTCCATATCTGAAATTTGTGAGGTATTTATTGTAGGCTTTTGAAATTAATTTGGTGTCTCAAAAAGTTTCTGATTGTAGTGAGGATAAGCATGATTAAAAGAGCTCCTAAAAAGGCAAATGATATTTTTTTCAACAGACAAGCTACATGCAGGTCTCTTTAAGTCAACACTGTTAGTTGTCTAAAAATTTGATTTAAAAATGTAAATTTAAAATTGTATTACAACTGGGAAAGCCTAGTTGCCAGTTATATAATTAATCCACTAGATCATGCTGCCACTTAGCTCTGCTATTAAGAAATGTGTGTCTATGTAGCCTCTCTGAAATGGGGCCTCCTGATGAGATAATGTATTAGGGAACAATGATGGGTTGTTATGTAATGAAACCAAACTCCCTATAATCTAGGGCTGTGCTGGTTAAACAGAAGAAAAACCAACTGTTCAGTCTATTCTTTTGAGAGGTATTATTCTGCGCTTAGTCCCTCCTTTTAAAAACACTGTATAAAAGAGGGTTCTAGGATCCCTTTTCCAAGGTCAAAAGCCTACTGCATCTTATTGTGAAAACCTAGGTGTGAGGAAGAATAGGCAAAAAGAAGATAAAAGATTGAATTGCAGAGAAAAACAGAGACCAGAGTTTGAAAACAAACAGGTATCTGAAGATGCAGATTTGTGCCTAATGAGGTTTTCTGAAGTGCGTAAGGAGGTTAGGGCCCGGGAGGCGGATGCCTGACTCGGTTAGTTGTGTCTGAAAATCTCACTTGGCTCTATTAGCCCTTTCAGTATTCTCAATAGCTTTGAAAATTTGGCTAAGGGAACTGAAAATCTGTTTTCTCTGTTCTAGAAACCTGGCAAGTCCTGCGTGCCCTGGGTGTTGGGGAAGTTCCAGTGATTTCCAATGGGCAGATTTAGTTCCCTGTCCTCTCGGTTTATAGGCAGTGTGTTCCAAACAGTGTGGGCCCTTACAATAGCCAAGAATTCCTCTTTCTTTTGCGTGGTTTTATAGTATCTGCTCAATGTGGTAAACTTATTTGTGAGGTATGTAAGCTGCCATATGAACCAATCTGCAAGCATAACAAAATAAGGTATGTCCTTTGCTCAGGAATGCTCAGCAAGCATGATACATATATGTGTTTGCTTTCACTTGATCTGCACCTCAGCAGTTCACAGGGAGTCTAAAACCTGGACCTTCCCAAGCTGTTCTTGCCTTGGCTCCCACTCAATCTAGGCAGCAAAGGCAATCATATGCCTTTGTTTGGCTGTCTTGGTTCTGAGGTTGCTACCTGATATAAATTGGTTCTTCTTCCTCTTTTTATATATTATGGATTAAATGCTGTCTTCCATTCTTAGCAAAGATTTCTGGTTGTTTCTATGTCCTTATAACTGAATGAGATCATCTGATTTTTACTTTCTTGTCTTTATTCTACTTGTTAATAAGGCTAGGCACTGCAGGCTCCTGGTCTGGGAGAGCCGGTCAGGGATATTCCTTTATAAAAGGGAATTACATGGACGACATGAGTGCTTAATCATTCAAAATAAAAGCCACTAAGTAGCGAATGAAAACTGGAAGATAACACAAAAAATCACTTTTTCTTGGCCTTCCCATGAGTTTGCAAGCCAGCAAAATTAATGTAGTAACTGCAGAAGGCCTAGCGATAAGGCGAGGCTTCAAACCTCCCTTGCTGTTTCATTGTGCTCCGTTCCTCTAACGCCGAGTCTGTGCTTCCCAATAAAACCTAACTGATCAAAGGAGGCAGAGGAAAAGAGACAGAAAGTAATCCATAGCTTACCCTGCTTTATACAGGATTTGCTAGCTGATTGGATTTGTAGTAAAGAGGACTAGAGAAAGAAAAAGAAACCGTTTAGCAATTCTTTTAAAAACATTTTTATGGTGGGATGGAGATTATCGAGGCAGTAACTCTATAAAGTTCAAATGGGGAAAAAAAAAAACAACAAACCACCAAACACAGAACAAGACACTTGATTCGTGAGGGCTGAATGTAATTACAAAAATTCTGATCAATTCTAGTCCTGAGATGGTAATTGTATTACCATAGATACAGAGGCCTGAAGCAAGAAGGTAACAAGAAGAATATATCTGCTCTTTTACCCTAATTTTTAAAAGAAAAACATGTGGCTTAAATAGGTCTTTGGTTGTTTATAATTAAGTTTTCCTGAACAATGCAGGAGTTGGCCATTTCTTAACTGTCTGGGGCATCTGTTTTCACATACTTCAAATACAATAAAGATTTTTGTTGTGCGTTGGTTTGTTGTTGGATTTTTTTTTTATTTTTGGATTTCCTGTACAACAAAAGTAGGAATGGATGTGAACTTATAATTGGTTATGCCTTTTGCGTACAGACAGCTGGAATAAAAACTGCTTGAACTCAGATTTGCCCTTAGTTATTCTTAGATAATCTTATGGAGCTTAAATTCTACAAATGTAGAGAAGAGACAAAACTATTCTTAATCGTTCTACGTGGAGCAGCTGTGTCCTCTAAGGAAACAATACTTTAGCAATCCTTAGTCAAAATAACCTGGGTTCAGTATTTTCTTTCAATCTGTCTTGCAGTAAAGCTTTGTCTCTGCTGTTTTTTCACAGAGTTGATTTGCACGTTTTTCTACCCCTCTTATGGAACTTGAATTTTTTGAACACTTCAATAAATTGTGAGTTGCTTTGGTAACATGAAAAACACTCAAAGTTGGGCCACTGGACTATTAACCATTCAAGGAGCTAAAAGCTCCTAAACTTTTGTTACACATGAACTCATTCTGGCTTGGTGTTACAGGCTCTTTGGGTTTTTTCCCCTGCTGTTTTTCGTAAAATTCTGGTGCTTTGAAACAAAGGCTGGTCATTCTTTTCCCAGTAAAGACATTTAGTATCAAGATGTTTTTCTTTGTTTTGCCAGTGAAATAGAGCTACATTTTGTTGTCATTTTTACAACAACTTTGAGCTTCTGATGTTAAATCTCTGTGGGAACAAAACATACCATTTTATTTAAAGCATTTCAGCAGTATTGCAGCCTGCTTTTTATCCTTCTCTAAAAGCTTGTAGTGAGTGTAATCTTTTTATTTATCTTGTGATTCACAAAATGTATGTTGTGAATGAAGCAGATTGTGACAGAAAAATGTCCAGTTAGGAGCAGGATGCCACAAGAGAAATTTGGGGTTTTTTTGTTTGGTTTTCTATGTATCAGAAATGGTATTATTTAGTACTGTAAAGGCAAATAAGGTACTCTCAAGTTTTAAAGTACTCTACCTTGTGGGTTTTTTTTAATTTATCTCCTTTCAAACTTGAGCCATTATCTCATCTGTTGCTTCAAAAGGTAAATTTTAGGCTCTCAAGAAGGAATTCTTTACTTTGTTCATAATAGTGACAAAGTGCAAAGATTTGGGATGTACCTGCAACACTTCACTCTACACAGCCTGACTAACCAGTAGAACTATGCAGATTACATTGTCTGTGTTTCATGTATTTCTTTCACACTTCTGACTTTTCCATGTAGAATCTTGTAATTTTTAGATAAAGAATCCTGTAAAGTGTTTTGGGGGAATTATGTTTTGGGGTTTTTTTAAAGCAATACACCACTTTTCAAAGACAGATTATATTCAGATTAGCTTGGCAGATGTTTCAGAAGAAATAAATGAAGAGTGCAGCGACCAAACTAGAGCAAGTATATTTAATACTGGGCTAGTTAGGGCAAGGAATTAAATATATAAATATATTAAATATATATTAAATATATAAATATATAAATATATAAATATATTAAATATATAAAGGCCTTACGTGCAATACGTTCCTCTTTCACTGTGAATTCATAGGGGGATTGTATTTAGAAACACAATAATGGAGTAATTGCTTGTTTTCAGCAGAACTAGAACAAAAAAATTGATCTAGAAAGTTTTTGTGTCAGAAACTTTCTTAGGAGAAGGTGATTGGGCCTGGTATGGTAGATATTTTCTCTTTTCTTTGCTTCAGTTCCCTGTTCCTTTTATTCCCCTGTTCATTGCACCAGCTCTCATTTGAAATTTCTCTTCATAATACAGAATTCCCCTAGGAACATAGAGATGAATATTTCTGTCTAGGAGACTGATCTATCAGGGTTAGAGACTTTTTCCCATCACTTAAATATTTTTCTGAAGTGATAGTTATCCCCTCATATTTTGCATAATGTTTTGGTTGATTTTGAAGATCCATGAGAACTGCTACAGTTTTGATAAGCTATGGGAAAATATGGCCATGTTTTATGTTTCTTTGAATCCTATTTTGGTTGTGTGATGTTTTGATTATAGTCCAGTGAGTGAAATTTAGTATGTGAGTGGTGTAATAAGTATGGTTACTGTTATATTCACTTTTGTGTCTTGGTGTACTGAGCTGTAGAAGTATTTTTCTGGCTAGTTCTTTTTTTTCATAATCAGATATTGTAGTGCATTGCATACAGCAGTGATTCTTTCTCTTGATTCACTGCTAAAAGACATTATTTCACTACACTAATGATTGTTTGTGACAATTTTCCCCATCTTTTCCCCAAATCAGTGAAATCTCTGCTGACACACAAAAAATTATGCAATTTTTCTTTGTTTTGCTGTATTAAAAAATGGTAGTTCAGAGTTTTGAGATATCTGGTCAGAATATGACTAAGGTAGTATGCATAGCTTAAAGGATTAGAGGAGTCCTGCCACGAAAGGTGTGTAGGATATATAAGCTGGGTTAGGTAAAATAACAGCTAACTGCAGTTAGTCCTCCCACAAACCTCAGATGAAGCTCTTTCTGTAATTCAAAAGTGTTCAGCCACTTTTTGCCTTAACTTCTCATATTTTTCGTATCTCTGTGCTTTGTGCAGAAGCATCAAGAAACTGCAATAAAGACTCTTCTGCGGACTCAAGGGATTATGACAAGTATCAGATATTGCAAATGGCTCTCTGAACCTTCAAGATATTTGTGGTTTGCCCATGACTAATTTCTGATGGCTCTGGAGAGAGCAGCTCAGGATGACAATTTTCCCATGGTAATGTACCTGAAGGTACAATTTTTTCACCAGTGAGGCCTTTAAGAAAGTTCTCTTCCTTCTTCCAGGATCTCAGTTTGCAAAGCTTTCCTTTGATTTTTCTACCACAATATATAGGCAGGGAGAAAACCTCTAACCCACAACCTCTGTCATTCCTTTTCTTTTAGCTGATGCTGCTCATCTGCTTGCTCAAAGTGATGTTAGGGATTGCTAATGAATAATACAGGGTCTGCCAGTTGCCCTTTTGCTGTTGATACAGCTCTTTAAATGCATTTAGTGTAAACAGATAAAATGTCAGGGTTACTGAAAAGAAAAGAGCAGAGAAGTCAGTTAATTTGATGAAACACTACAAGTGAAATTCTGTCCTTAGCTCCTTAGCCACACCTGACTGAGCTCCCATCTGTCCAGTAGGATTTTGGGTGTAAATGGTGGCAAACCATACCTGGATGAATTGTATTGAAAAGCCAAATGGTAGGAGCATTAGAGAGACTATAGTTACAGACTTCTGCAATTGGCACTGCGCTCAAAATCTCCAGGGAGCACACTTCCCAGTAATAACTTGGGAAATCACCTCTTTCCAAGGAGGCTAGAGTGTTTTGAAAGGAGCATTTTTCATGGTGTTTTGAGGATTAGTATGGAAGTGTAGAAACTTTCAAGTAGCATAAATGTAGGGTTCTTGACTGACCAAAGATTAACTGGGAAAGTTTTGAGATTTGCTTCAGATGAGAACAAAAGCGCCCGTAATTTCTTTTGGTTCTGACTGTATATTTCTATGCCAAAATAATAACTCTTGAAAATTAAAGTTTTGTCTTCAAAGTGAGCACTATTTTCATCCAGTTTACTTAAAATTTGCATTTCATTTAGTCAGGAGAGGAGGAAATGGAGTTGTGAATTTTTTTATTGTTATTAATCTTGTTTGTCATTTCTCTTACATCTGGGAAGCTTCCACTTCTAGAATGTTCATAGTAGACAAAGAACTTGTTGGCAATTGCCCACATAGCCACAGCAATTCAGGATGCAGAATATTTTCAGAAGAGTATGTTTGACTTTACAGTATGATAAAGAAGAATGGGTAGCTGTTTTCAGGGACAGGCATATTTCATCTATCTTCGTCCGTTATTTAATTCTGAATCTCAAGAAATATAATCTATGGTACAAAATAAGACTTGGTTTTCATAGGTTCATTAGTGAAGCACGGATCCGTCCTCCCAGCCAATATTTCAATCTCTACTTCAGTCTGACATGTGCTTAAATCTCTTATTAATCATCTGGTTTAAGAAAAACTTTGCTGACACCCCAGGCAGATAAAAGGAAAGCCACCCAGAATGAGAATTTACTTTTCTTATAGAACTGAGGATGTAGTTACGCATAACAGAGGATAACCACTCAAAGTTGCCCCTGGAGTAGCAGTGTACAAATCGGTGAGATAAGACTACATTTAAGCATATTTAGGCACTGTGGTTAAATCCTATGTTTAGACCACTTGTCTCTGCAATGTGGAACCTCTTTGAAGAATCTGTTCAAACACTAAATGCCTATTCCGTGATTTTACTTTCAGTGAAATGTTTAGAAAAGCTTTTCTAAATAAATTGTGCAGAAAATATAAGACAGAACAAAATATGTGCTGGAGATGTCAGCTTTTTCTGCTGATTCTCCTTTATAAGTCACCTCTGTAACATGTTGGGATTTTTCCTCTTTTGTTCTTGCTTCTCCTCAACTAGCTGGCTGGTTTGGCATCTTATACTCGTGAGTATTTTTAGCATCTCTTGAAAAACTCAAAGATGGATTCCTGCTGCTGATCAGCCAATGCTGTGTTCTCTAGTAGTTGCCATCAAAATATGCCCTATCTGCTTTCTTAGCACTCTTTACTCACCTATTTTTTTTATTCAATATCCATAATATTTATCTCTTAGCAAGTATTCCCTTTTTGGAGAAGGAGACGTACGGATTGTGGCCGCTACTCCGCATGTCTTTTGCCCAGACTCTTTGAATTGCAGAGTAAATACCTGTCAAAAACTTTAGGAGTGTATTTCCATGGTGATTGCAACATGTTTACTATAGTGTCTGCCTTGTATTCTGTGTAAGTTGTCCCTTTTTCTCTTTGCCTGGCTTTTTGTGATACTGCGGGAATGTGCCATGTGTCTTGCAGGAATTCTGTCAAAATAACATTTCTTTGTATTTAATGCAACGGGAATTTTTTTTTATTATTATTGCAGAATAACTAAAACTAGGAGAGGAATTGTCTTCTGAACAAAGACTGTACGGTTGTTTTTTTGGGGTTTTTTTTAGACCTAACCAGTACATCTCCTGATGGAGAAGCTGCCTTATATAGAAAGCTGAGTTTGCTCACTTCGAACTCAGAGAAAATGTTCTTAGTTATTACAGGCTGTTTATTAAAAATGGCAGTTTTCATATCAAAACTTTCAGAATCATTATCCTTCTGCCTGGCCTCTCTCAGGACACTTGCTGGGAGCTTGGAGTGGCTGTGCAGCACTTACTGCTGTGTTCCAGGGATGTTTCTTGCTGAAGCTTTTGGTAAGGTGAAAATGAGTTTGAAGCACAGGCAAACAAGTAAAAGGCAAACCTCAAAGTGAAGCAAGACTGGCTTCACTTATCCCTGCCTGGAGTGCTGTGAGACTGCTACTGCACCTACCCAGTTCTCAGTCCACAGCACAAATGACCAGGTATCCATTTACAACTGGGTCAAACGAGGACAGTCTTTTACACAATTTCAGTAGGAGAGCTCTGCCACCTACATCCCAGAGATGAAAAACATGTTCTTTATTTCTTTATAAGTCTTCTCATTTTCAAGGGCCAGATTTCCGACCCCCAAAATACATGAATTGGACTCGAACCAAATTTCTGAATTAGCAGACTTTTCTGGGAAGCACTCTAGGAAGCACCATGGACACATGGCTGTTGACGTGAGCTCTCTTCACCGCAGCTTATGGAGATGGTGCCACAAACAAAGCATGTAGCATGAGCAGGTGTTACTCAGCCTTTTCAGCATTAATGTGGAGAGTGTATTATTTTAGATTTATTACTTTTCCTGTGCCTGTCCACTTTTATATTTCCTAGTCATGTGGGAAAAACTAAGCCCCGTTATATTCCTTGCTTACTAACCTGATGCAACAGCACCTCCACACTGCACATTTGTCATCAGAGGATGGAGCAGTACCTTGGAAACTTGTGGTTTATCTAGTACCCTCATATGCAGAATGCTCTGGGTTTCACAGTTTCACAGTAAGGAGCATGTTTGTGGTGCATGTGCTCAAAATAGGAAAAAAGAAGAAAAAGAAAGAATTGAAATGCCTACTGATGATACCTGGAAGCTTTCAGTCCACTGATATCACAGGATACTGTGAAGGGAGGGGAGAATCATGGCTCACTGTAGTAGGGAAACAGAGGCACAGAGAAGTCACACTGTGACTTTAGTCTCGGGGTTGACCAAGAACTTCCATTCTCGCTGACCTGGGTCTGCATGGGGCTGGTGCTTGCTGTACCATATCCAGCTGCCATCACAGCTTTATGATGTTTATCTCAAATGTTTTACTGAAACCTTATTTGTTCTCCTCTAGAAGCCTGTTTCTTGTCCATTCAAAACTTCCAGTGATGTCAGAGACTTGGATATGCAAGGAGTACATCATAGAAGGGAAGTTAGTTTAGAGCTGCTTAACCCTTTCCTCCTAATTCAGTATAAATATATAAAAATGGAATTTCTTACGTGAAAAGATAAGGCTTTTGATTTTCAGAAACAATCAAATGGAGCTCATTAATATCCCTAAGGTTTTGGTTTTTTCTGTTTGACTAAGAAACAAGATACCAAGTAATACATCTTACGTTTTGACAGTACCTTTCTTTAAACAGCAACTAATTTAACTGAACTCTCAGTTAATTGGTTTAAAAATATGAAACCGCTCAACTAGGGTGTGCAGTCAGCTTTTCATAGCACATCCTGGAGTCAGTTACCATGGCACTAGGAAAGATTTTGGTCTCCATGGCAACCTCAGGTCGGCTTGTCGCACCTTTTATCTTATGCAGACTGAAAGCAGCAGCGTGTGGTATCTGGAGTTAATATGTTGAGGAGTAGGAAGATATGTTACCAGAGAGGTGTTGGGTTTGTTGGGTTGAGGTTTTTTTTTTCCCCTGCTTTAAACTCAATCAGTCTCTTAATTGTTGCTAATCAGGCTAATGGCAGGAGCTGGCTGTAAGGGGCGAGTGGAAGCGGCACTGCCTGATGGGTACATGGACAGGCAGGGTACTCCTGGGGGCTTTGCAGCAGGTGAAATCTCCCCCTTTCCCTCCTGGTGAGCCACGTGCAGGGCTGGAAAGCTGTGGTTCCATGTGCTTTTTGAGACACCTTTGCAACTGGTTGTCCTGGGTGATTCTTAGCTAACCCTGCAATGAGATGGGTTGTGCCTTTGGTCCCCTGCATGCAGTGTGTTTAGGCAGGCGGCTTTCACAGAACACTTTTGGGTTGGAAGGGACCTGCCATGTACAGGGACACCTTCAACTAGACCAGGTTGCTCAAAGCCTCATCCAACCTGGCCTTGAACACTTCCAGGGGTGGGACTTTGGCTGAACGCTGGCTCTGGCCAGGGTTAATGCATGGACTGGGCCCTGCCATAGGCCACCCTGGTGAGGAGCTGTGTCTCCAGACCATCAGTCCCTCCTCTCTCTGGCGGCACCAGCTGTTGCTGTGTCTGCCCTACGGTGCTGTCAGGGTGCACGCAGCAAGAGGAGCAGACCAGCCCAGCTTGGGAAAGGTTGGGGTGGCTTTCAAGAATGAAGCAGGGCAGAGAGTAGCCACCAGCTGGGGCACTGGGAAATGATTCTTCAAGTACGCAGTTTCGGAAATCACTCATGGTGTAAATGTTGGGCAACTTAGTGAGGTGAAGCAAACAGTTGCCTTTAGCTTTCTGGTCCCTCTGTGCAGGGTGTGATGGATACTTGTGTGGGTTTTGTTTTTTTTTTGCTCCTATTTGCTTATCCCTATGCAGGCTATATCTTTAGATGGAATTATTGCCATTAGAACTGCCCCTCTGCAGCTGTGACATCTGAGGCTGGCAGGAGAAGCTGCCTCCCTGCTCTTCTGGCTGAAGGACTGCCTGGCAAAGCAGAGTGCAGGAACATGCAGTGTCAGCAATACAGACTTCCCTCGCTCTCCCTGCCTTCACACACACTTCACAAGCACTGCTGTCTCTCTCTGCTAGATTACCACGTTCAGGGGGCTGTTGTTACAGGAGAGAGGGTCAGGTTGGAGGCCCCAGTAAAGACACCTCTGCTCGTGCTTGGGCTTGTCTTGTGAAAGTGCGCTGGTGATGTTCAGTCCGTGTTGCTGGAAATCATCGAAGAGTTCCTGGAGCTGCAAAAAAAAAAAAAAAAAAGGAAGTGTAGCTCTGGCAACCTGGTGCTCAGAGCTGCTTGAAGTAGTCTTTCATTAAACAAGTCTACTTGTTTACCTTGAAATTGTAATGGCTGAGAGAGCAGGCTGGTGAGGAAGACTGCAATGGAAGCAGGAATTAAGGCACTATTGCACTATTTTCTAACCCCAGAACAGATTGAAAACCCTTTATGTTGATATTTTCAGGGATTTTGTGTGCTCTCGGGGCAAAGTTGACACATGGAGGTAGTTGTTTAGCAGTGGGTGTGTATGGTGTGAGGTGAAGCCTCTCTAGTTACACTGTTGGCTAAAAATAGCCAATGCACAACCCGTGTTAATAGTGATTTCTGAATGTTTGGTCTACCAGGATCCTCCTTCTTAATATTGCAATATAGATCTTTCTAACTGCCTCTTTTTAAAGCCGAACATACTACAAACAGCAGAAGTAAATAAGGTTTGCTTTCAATGATGAGCAAACTGTCTTCACGTGAAACTGGGAGCCCTGAAAATCTTCAGTACCTGATAGACAAAATGAGCATTACAGTACATTTAAAATGCCTCTATATTTTTCACACATATTATCTTGCATTCACGTTGATGCCCGTATTGGGTTTGCATGGCAAGGTTGTGGTAGCACGGGGAGTACAGAGGTGGCTTCTGTGAGAAGCTGCCAGAAGCTTCCCTGAGTCTGACAGAGCCAATATCAGTCCAGTTCCAAGACTAACCCACTGGTGGCCAAAGTTAAGCCCATCAGCAACAATGCTAGCACCTCTGGGATAAAAGATTTAAGAAGGGGGGAAAGAAGTTGCTGGGTAACAGCAATTGTAGCTGGAGAAAGGAGTGAGCATATGTGAGAGGTACAATTCTACACACACCAAGTTCAGGGAAGAGGGGGAGGAAGTGGTCCAGGTGCTAGGGCAGAAATCCCCCTGCAGCCCATGGTGAAGACCATGGTGAGGCAGCTGTACCCCTGCAGCCCGTGGAGGTCCATAATGGAGCAGAGATCCTCCTGCAGCCTGTGAGGGACCCCAACACCAAAGCAGGTGGATGCCCAAAGGAGGCTGTGACCCAGCAGAAAGCCCCCATGTCAGAGTAGGCTTCTGGCAGGACCTGTGACCCTGTGAAGAGAGGAGCCTGTGTTGGAGCAGGTTTGCTGGCAGGACTTGTGACCCTGCCGGGGACCCACACTGGAGCAGCCTGTTCCTGAAGGATGGGACCCATGTTGGAGCAGTTTGTGAAGACCTGCAGTCCTTGGGAAGACCTCCTCACATTGAGAGAACTTCATGGAGCACTGTTTCCTGTGGGAAGGACTCCATGCTGGAGCAGAGGAAGAGAGTGAGGAATCTCGCCCCCGAGGAGAAAGGAGCAGTAGAAACCATTGACTTCAACCCCCTTTCCCCATCCCCCTGTATTGCTGGTGGAGAGGAGGTAGAGAAAATCAGGAGTGATGCTAAGCCCGGAAGACGGGAGGGGGCTGAGGGGGAAGGTGTTTTTAAGATCTGGTTTTATTTCTCATTATCCTATTCTAATTTGATTGCTAGTAAATTAAACTAATTTCCCCAAGTCGAGTCTGTTTTGCCCGTGACGGTAATTGAATGATCTCTCCCTGTCCTTATCTCGACCCATGAGCCTTTTGTTATATTTTCTCTCCCCTGTCTAAGCAGGTGATGGAAAAACCCTCAGGAGGCCCATAGATTTATTCAGGAGGATTTTGTTAAACCTCATTTGTGCTATAGAGTTTTCTGCTTCCTTAATATGGAAAGGAAAAACTTTCCCCCCCAAAATCAAATCTTTTCTCAATTTTGTTTCTAATTCACGACCAATGGAATGAAAATCAGGGCATACGTAATGTTTTCAGGCCTCAAAATGGATTTATGTTTCATATGGATACAGGCTGTGGCTGAGTCTTATCTGTTCTTAACCTAATGATGAGGCCAAGAAGCAAAGTTTGCATCCAATTTTAGAGGAGGAAAGTATGTGTTGCAATGAACACTATATTTGTGATGGTGTTAGGCTTTCTGGTTAAATTGAGAAAGATTCAGAAATGAAATTTTTGTATAAAGAATTGATACATAAATCTGTATGCTTTTAAATATATGGATTTCATTTGGAAATTTGACAGCCAGAATTGAAAGCACTTAGCTGTGACACAAAATTACTCTGTTAAATATCAGGGAGAGAAGAGAGAAGAATTAGCAAAGATAAGAACCAGATGTAAGAGCATATTTTAGACTGATCCCAGCATTAGAAGGGAAGTGCTTCCTTTCTCACCTGTGCACTGGCCATTCTGCACTGCAGTCAAGCAGCTTTCCTGCAGCTCTCCCAGCAGGCAGCTGCCCTGACAGCATCGCAGTCCTGCTGCCTTGAGAAGGCAGAGCTGGCAGGATAAAGTTCTTGTTTACATTTCAAATGTTGCTCTGCCCAATACTCTGAAAGACACAAATAGATTCATGTTGAATTTGTAAAAATCCAGCAGCTTTTCGAGTTGGTGCTAGCATTGGAAGCTTCCTTGTTTATTTTCCCATAGCGCTTGTGTTTGAGAGAAACCTGTGACTGCTGTAAGGAGCAATTACTTGCTCTTCCTGTGGTGGTTTTCAGTGCTTAAAACAAAGCTTAACAAGTGCATAACATCCCTGTACAGGGTTTTCAGGAATCGCTCTGTAGCGACAGAGGGAAGGAACAAGCAAAGGCAGAGCATGCTCTGCCTTCTGCCTGACTTGAGATAAATGACAGTAATCACATAGACAGTAATCTGGCCTTTTCTGCTCTGCCCACCTGCTGCTGCTGTTGTCATGCTCTGCACTCTGCTGCCATCCTCCGTGACAGCGGCGCCTCCAGCTTGGCACTGCTGGGAATAATTAGGGGTGGCACAGCTCTGCAGCTGCTGTGGTGGTAACGGGGGGGAAGGCAGAGAGGGTGCAAAGAGCTGGGCTGGAGCAAACATAGCAGCAAAATAGCTGAGCTGTCATTCCTGCAAGCAGTGAGTGTTTTAGCTCTAGCGTGAGCTGAGGGCATGAAAGGGAAATTTTTCCATCTGTGGAATGAGAGCCTGGAGAGCAGCCCCTGAGAAAGAGATCTGGGGGTCCTGGTCAATGGCATGTGCAATATGAGCCAGCAGTGTGCCCTGGCTGCCAGGAGGGCCAACTGTGTCCTGGGGGCATCAGGCAAAGCATCGCCAGCGGTGAGGGAGGGGATTGTCCCACTCCCCTCTGCACTGGGGCAGCCTCACCTTGAGTCCTGTGTGCAGTTTTGGGCAACACAATGTTAAAGACATTAACGTAGTAAAAAGCGGCCAAAGGAGAGCAACGAAGGTGGCCCAGGGGTCTGGAGGGGAAGCTTTGTGAGGAGCAACTGAGGTCACTTGGTCTGTCAGCCTGGAGAAGAGGACACTGAGGGGAGAACTCATCGTGGTCTGCAGCTCCCTCACAAGGCACAGTGGCAGGGCAGGGACTGATCTCTTCTCTCTAGTGACCAGTGGTAGGAGCCAAAGGAATGGTATGAAGCTGTGTCAAGGGAGGTTTAGGTTGGATATTAGGAAAAGGAAAAGGGTCTTAACCCAGAGGGTGGTTGGGCACTGGAACAGGGCCCCCAGGGAAGTGGTCACAGCACCAAGCCTGAAGGAGTTCAAGAAGGATTTGGACAATGTTCTTGGACACATGGTGTGATTCTTGGGGCTGTGCTGTGCAGGGACAGGAGTTGGACTTGATGATCCTTGTGGGTCCCTCCCAACTAAGGACATTCTATGACTTCGTCAAGCCTGACTGTTACAGGGGAGAGGAGGGGGCATCGTGAGAAGTCCAGCCATAATCTTAAGTGTAGATTGCCAGAATATAGCTCAGAGGGCAGGCCTTGGCACCTTAAATACACTCATGACCCTAGCCCTTCATAGGGCAGCTCAGGGCTTCAGTGGAATTGTCCAGGGCAGAAATCCTCCAGTGGACAAGAGGCTGTTTGAAAGGGCAGGCACTGTCTGGCTTTCAGCACAGCAGGAGCACATCTCAAAACACTTCAGCACATCCTAGCTGTAACTAACAAAGAATCAAAAGTTTGTGTGTAGTATTTTTTTTTAAATAACTGTTAATGGTGAAATTAAGAATACAAACCCTACTGGATGTAGCTAATTGAAAAGGTGATGGGGATATGGAAAATAGGTAAGTAATGAACAAGCTGGTGAACAGATCAGGTGAAAGAGTAGCAAGTTGTAGGACGTGGAGGTTGTCTCAGTCTCTGAGTTCCCAGACTGAACACTGATGCGATGTTAGGGCTAAACAGTGACCTTTAACCATATAGAGGTCAGTGGATGAGGCAGAACCTGTTTCTAGCGATTTGAGATGTTCCTATTAATGGGATGTACCAGCACTCATGCCAGGCTGCAGCTGTGAGGTCATTATTTTATCTGATCTAGCTATTTTAGGTGGACCTTCTGTAGTTCAGCATAAATACAGTTTTAAGAAATATAAATATGTAGGCTTGTTCTGAGGACCTACTAACCTCTGCTGTTTTGTGTGTATATATTTGCATATATTTATATGTATTTTTATATATATACACTTGTACACTTATTTAGTGTAAAATTGTATCCTGCCATGACAGTGTCTAATCGTTTGGGGCTGATTGATTGAAGCACACATAACACAAAAGATTAATTTTCCACTGTAGATAAGCTGGAATTGATACTAAAATATGAAATAAATAGGGACAGCTACACTTTTCTGCATCTTTATTGAAAGTTATTGTTTGGAGACTTCTGACAGGGAAGATGCTTAGAATCTCTCATCAGTGCCAGTGCCTTTGGTAGGGCTCTATGGATGGTGTTTCTGAGTCCTCTCAGTTTCCATTGCTCTCTTTGGACTTTCTTTAATCAGTCCTTACATGGTATCTAGAAATGAGCACCCAGACCTGAAGCCTTTTAGTTGTTCAATAGAACAAAAGGAAAATTTTTCATGTTGACTTTTCTTATACATATTAGTATTTCAATATCAGCTACAATTATTGTTTGTATATTGTGAAGTAATCTCTAAAATAGTGTTTCTACCAGTTTGCACCTTTTTTTATCTAAGTCTAGTTTTCCACATTTTTATGGCACATAGGAGCACATTACATACATTACTGAAGCTGAGTTGTGCACCATCTATTGTCTTTGTTCCCTCTCCATGAGGCCTGTTACCAGGTCCTCAAAAGAAATTAGATGGGTGAGAGATGATTTTTTTCACAACCAATTCTTGCTGGATGTTAGCAATTACCTTCCATATAGTTACAAACATCTCATCATTTGTTCCAGAAATTGAAGTTAAACTGACTGTTTCTAATTCACTTAATTCTCTTTTCATGTCTTTTAAGAAATAAAAAACTAGAGAAAGGTAAATGTAATGTCTAATACCTTACCCAGTCTGGATGAGTTATCAAAATAACTGCTAAAAGCTCTAGATTTCATCAGCCAAACCCTTAGGTTTAGTCTGGAATGGCGCTCATTAGGTCTGGGCAATTTGAAAACAATTGAATTTAACTAATACTTGTTAATGGGGGAGTTTTTTCATATTCGAAGACTTAGCTCCTGCTCTTCTGTGGCTGGAATCAGATATGATATCCATCTGGTGAAAACGTGTCTTTTGTGATGATGAACACACAAAGAAAGCAGTAACAACTTGACCTTTTCAACCTTATACAGCAATGACTTTCACTCTTGAGCCTACCTTTATTGCTAATGTCTTTACCAAATGATTTCTTGATGTCTCTTGCTGGTTACATCCTACTTCGTACCCTGGACACTCTTAGTGGGTAACACTCCGTAATTTAATCTAATCTTGTTGAGCTTTTGTACTTTTGTGTGGTAATCTGGCTTGGTTTTCACTGCTGCTTTGCTTCCTTTTCATGCTACAGGTCAGTGAACAGCTCATGGTCTAGTCAAGGTTACTGTGTCACTTGTCTTTTCTCCACAGTGAAACAGCTGGCACATAAGGCCGTGAGAATTATTTCATTAAAGAGCTTTCATCTCTCTTTAATGCCTTTTTTTCCTTAGACCATTCTCTGGAGGTCTTTACTGACAATCCTCTGGGATTACTGAAGTGTACTCCCTTGAGATCTATTCATTTGACTTTCCTGTTGTGCTGCCTTCCCTCCTAAGTTGCTAAGACTGGAAAAAGGAAGAACTCTGAATATTTTATCTTTTCCCTGTAAGTAATGCCACCAGATTTTTCTCCTGTTGTCCCAGATCTTACACACATGAGGGTATTCATTCACATCTCCGATCTTTTTCAGGTGCCTAAGTTCAGAGGTTATTCTCTAGGCTCTTGGAATAGTTCATGGAAAGTCCTGAGTTGTGTATGTGTGTACATGTGTTAGCAGAGCACGATTCACAGGCCACCTCAGCTCTTGTTTGAGTTATGGTCTAGCAGGGCCTTTCTCTTTTCTAGGGGATGTAAAGGGAGACCAAATACCTAATTTAGGCTTTTAAGTTTGGTACTTTTTCATGTGATGCCTTTCTTCATGTTTCCTCCCCAAACCCGTTTCAGCCTTACACTGAATTGCACTGCAGTGTCTCTTTAAGACAGAACTGGAGGACCTGAAGTGAAGAAATGTGATCTGAGTAGTCACCGTGCACTGTACAATTTTCTGCGTTCTGACTGATAAATTATTGTGTCTTCAGTGTGCTCTGGCATGCAGTGCAATTTGTCCATGTAGCAGTGATGATAGGTTGTCCTGAGCTAATAATTAGGACCCCTTTGTTTAGATTCCACAGCCTTTTAGGGAAGTCTTAAAAAAGAGTTCTTATCTCTTTGTCAGTTTTTATTCACATTTTATCATAAATGCAGCAAGCTTTTAGCCTTGAGAGTTTTACTGTGATCATGTTAAGAGGCAATTTAAGAAAAATAATCTGCACCGTTTGCAGGGACAGATTGTCTTTGTGCATCACTAGAGAACACGGTTAATTGAATGTTGCAAAACGCTTCAAAAAGGAAAGTTGCCTTTCTTGACATATATCTGAGATCTTTGTGCCATCAGAAAGCAACACTCTGACTTTGGCCTGGAGTTCTTTCAGCCTTTTATCAATAAGCTTATGATTTCACACTCTATGTTTGTCCTCTGTACCTACTCACCTTCCTTCCACCTTGCAGTCAGGGTGCCACCCAAAACAGGATTCCAACCACAGCCTATTACCCTGTCTCCCACTCTCCATCCTCTACAAGAGTTCCTCACCATACAAGCTGAAAGCTTTCTTTCAAATTAAAAATTGACTGTCAGTGTCACAGGGGCAATGCAATTAACTTGCAGAAAAATACTGAAGAGAAGTAACTTAAGATTGATTATTTGCACCTAAACTTTCAACGGGTAGTTTCTCATTCTTGAGGGACCAAGGCTGCTTTCTCATGACAGACGGAGCAGGAATTGTTCCATGGCTATTCCATGGCAAAATTAGAGGTTGAAGGTCAGTTGTCTCCTCTTGAATCCTTGTAATAATAGAATGCTTTCCCTTTGTCAGTATGATCTGCACCTCAGCTGCACCATCTTTCGCTGCAAAATGTAAGGCTCCCTTATTGATGTTATAATTCAACTTAAGAGTGCTCATATTTTGTTTTCTTGACTTCATTTAATGGTAGAGATATTTTTGCTTCAATATTCCTTTATTCTTGCTTTGCGGTTCAAGATCAGTTTTAAGCATTCAAATTAATAAAGAGGTAACCCAATGTCTCACCTACCTAGTGCTTCTAAAGAGGTTTTGCAGCTGTTTTCAATAAAAGTACCCTCTCAGTTTATTGGGAGAGGTCAGTTAACAATGACTTTCTTTTTCCAAAAAACTTTTTTTTCTTCCTTTGTCAACAAGGTATAGCCCACTGAGACTGATGACTCCAGTTCTGTGACACACTTACAGCATGTACTGTTCTACGAGCAATGCTATGCAGCTAGTCATTAATATTTCCACAAAAATGATATTTTTAAGAGCAAGTGGATTCATCAAAACTGAACCAGTTCACGTCACAAGTTAGTTTTGATTAATTTTTCAGGAAAAAAATTTTTGGAGAAGTGGAAATTTTCCAAATGTGAAATACATCTATTTTGACCTTTTTTAGATTTAAAAATAGCGCCTTTTCATTTCAAGATGACCTTTCCTTTAGAAAGCTAAGCTAATTATCATTAAAAACTTTTCAAAAATAAGAAATTTGGTGCTTAATCTTTTAAGGAACCTGAATTTTTTTTTCCTTAGTGCCTCTGGGACAGAAAATTACATTTCTGCGCAGCCACAGATGTTGCCTGCCACTGACCAGAATGGAAGCTAGAGGTCTGAATTAAAGCAGAATACATGTTTAAGTGGGTTTTCATAGGAAGAAGCTTCCAGTCTTTTTCTGTTCAAGTACATCATCTGGAAAAAAAGAACAAATCGCTACACAACAGGATAACTACGGTAGCCTTTTCATAGTTGTAGATCAACCACCTGTTAACACAGATAGCAACTTCTTCAGAAACAATCCTGACCCTTAAATCAGGAATTCTACTTGCCATAACTGCAGCACGCACATTCAAGAACCTTTTTACTCCTTGCCCCCACTTTCTCATGAACCTTTCATGTGTGTTTTGTGAGTGCTTACCAGGCTGTGGAATGATGTACTATTGTATTAATGTTTTGAAAAATTCCCATGGGAGATCAAAAAGAAGGTCTTATATTTTGCAAAGTAAATAAGTATCAGAAAGATGTGCATGTGTTTATTGCAGAAAGAGCTTTTCTAAATGAACTCTGCTATCTTACAGCAAATACTGCAGCTATTTTTGTTATGCTCTCCAAAGTCATATACTTCTCAAGTAACATCTGCTAAAGTGAAGTCTGACTTGAGCTTTCCAAAGCACTATGTCTAGAAGATATGAAACTTCTTTAGCCCATCAAACCATGGTCATTCAAGTCTTGTCCTGCCAGAGTATGATGCCTACATTTTGTTTAAGGTCTCAGATAACCCCTGTTACAGTGTCCTCATCTGAAAGCTTACCAGGCTGCTGTGTTTTGATCCCACCACCTAGAGCCTCCTTTTCCTGATGCAGAGTTGACTCAAGTTGTAAGTCCCACAATACTTAGCAGGTAGAAGTTCACTGTGTATACTTGTCCTCCTTGTAATGTGCAACTTATTTGCCTCCTCTCTTCAGGATCAGAGCTGACCATTTATCCCCTACCTTCAACCTAGGTATTTTATGCCTCATGCTTATTTATGCCCTTTTCTGTAGATCTGCTTTTGATATATGTGCAAATTCATAATGGACTTTTTGAGTGACATAACAACAGAAGTGCAGGGATTCTCATAATATGTATGGATTCTTCATTGTATTTGTCTGGTTTCTTTCTGCCCTAACTATCCAGACTCCCCCTTTCTCAGCAGGTTTCTTGGCTCCATGAGACCTCTGAGCAATGACGTCAGCTCCAGGTCTGCTCAGGAGTCTGAGTCTTTTCATTTCTTGCATATCTCTCCATCTCCATGGCATTTAAGATAACGACCCAATTTCTGACCTCTTATCTCCTTGTGTGTATGTTCACCACTATTCATGTTCCAGCATTCTGCACACGGTTTGTGGGAAGCTTCTTTTGGCCATCCCATCCAGAGACGCATCGAGGTTTAGTGAGTGCCCATTTTCCTTGGCCCAGGATGTACACAACAGTATAGAATGCTCTTGTGTGCTGAAGCATCCCATAGATCACAAATTACAGATTTAATAAACTATACATGGATAGATTCCTTAAGTGTCTACTAGGTTTTAAACCTGAAGCCAAGATTGCTAATTATATAGATAAAGCTCTAAATCTGCATTTTGGAGGATCTTGGGAGTAGGATGAAGAGATGGGGGTGCAGAGGAGTGACCATAAAGGTGAGAACTGGCAAAAAAAAAAAAAAAGAGGGTGGGCAGGGGAGGAAGGAGAGAAAGCAACTGCTGTGATGTTCCCTTTTAGTAGCATAATTAGAACTCATGGCTATAGGTTTTAGCTTCATGTTCCCTTCCCTATGCCAGATAAGTCTGATACGTGGAGTTTAGTCTGCATTTTCTTATCAGCTGTAGTACATTTGCACTGATCTCATGAAATTAAGACAAAATCACAGTATCAATGTCAGGTAACAATGGACCACACTAGGCTCTTAAGTCAGTGTTTACTGTATTGCATTTTTTGCACGTGGATGGTATTGAGGTTCATACTGTCCCACCACCCACTCTTCATTTTACAGCACAGTGCCCTCACTGATAACTTTGACACACGTGTTATATAAGAAAACTGAAGTCACATACACCATCTTTTTCCTGTCTAATCCTTGCCAGTTGTTCCACTTAGATCTCCCTGCTACTTCATATGAGATGCTACATACGTGGAGGATCTTTGTGATGGGGCAAGCACAATAGCAGATAAGGCTCTAAGCCTTTATTATGTTAAAGGAACTATGGAATTGGTTGTGGCACTGAATAGGTGAAGACAGAGTAAGAGGAAGGCCAAGGGGGAATATGTTTAAAGAAGGGGCATGAAATAATCCAGAGAAGTAAGTTTTGTCTTATTGGGGAAGACACTTGTTCTGAAGTGATGTGGCAGATGACTTAGGACAATAGATAGAGGAGAACCTGCTACAGTTATACACCTTAGTACACAACAGCATGCTCATCAACAGTGCTACTTATGGCAGATTCCTGCATTACTGAGGGGAATCACACAACTTAGAGCGTCCAAAAATCATGGTCAACAACGTTCTTGTTTCCAAGAGGCGTAAGATTATTTTAGTGGCAAGATTCTGGTACTGAAAAAATCAAGTCTTAGGTTTGCAGTTAGTTAGCTTTGTCTTCTAGGCTGAGACATCTGACTTCCCCTAGCCTATGTTTAACCATCCATAAATGAGAATAATTCTTACTCATCTTCCAGGCTGCTGAAATGTTTAATTAATTAGTCTTTCAAAACTGTTTTGGATGATGCAGATATGAGACACAGTAAAGTGCTGCTGTTATTTCTTAACACTACATACACCTTCCTTCTATTTTATTTGTAACTGTGAAAAAAAAACAAACCAACATTTGCTGCAAGCTACTGAAGCCACAAGGTGTTTTACTCTATCATCCTATACTAACCTTCCAGCCAGAAAAAAGAACTGAGCCAGACACTGAAACGTTTACAGACACTTTTTGATAATTGCTGCAGTTAATAGAAACTCCAGTTGCTTTAAGAGAACTTTCAGTTTATGGCTATGTTTGAATTTAACGTGCCATGAAACCATTCTGACGTGCACAGAGCCTGAAGCTTTTGCTGCTCAAACCTTTCTCCATGAAGCTGAGAATCTTAATGAGAAAAGAAGGCCCCAAGCTAAGGATCTCACAACAGGCTGTTGCTGTAAACAGAGCAGAAAATGCCCCCCAAGGTGAGAAATCCTCTTTAAAAGATTACTCTGCTGTGGAGGTGGAGGAATGCCAGACCTTCCTCTAGTGACCAAATCATTTGGAGCCAGGTAGGTGTTTTGGCAGCCACTATATGATGAAGAAGGAAAACCCCTCAGCACTTTGGAATATTTCTGCAGCAGTGCTCTGGCTGCTACAAGAGTGCCAAAGTAAAGCTCCTTCACTGTTGGAGCTTCTCTTTCTGGACGATTTATTTAATTCTCCCACCCACCAAGCCCTTTTTCCCTCCAAAGTACACACTGACCCAAAGGTTATTGGACGAACCACTTAACAATGTATTGCAGAAGCGAGCCAGAGCAGAATTAACTATGGCACACTTCTGATATCAGGGAACATTAAGGTCTGGACTCCATTTCACCGGGCGTGTCGTGAGGGCCAACTCGAACAGGGCAACACAGGCAGCAGCACAGCAGTGTCCCTCCTCTGTCTGCTGAGCAGGCAGGTGAATCCTGCCACTTGCATCAAATTCAGAGCAACAAAGTTGCACTCAGTCAAAGTCTATTTCTGGTATTTGGGTTATTTACAAAGAGAGATTCAGGGCAATGCAGCAAATTTAGCCTGAATTCTTGGTTTGTTAAGTTCCTTCACTAAGCTGGCTCTGGTCTGTGTAGGCCATTTTTAGAGGGATGGCTGCCACCAACCACGTATGTTGGTGTCACAAGCTACCTGTCTCAGCAACACCTACTCCACTTTCTCCAGAGGGATTAATGTGAGCTTTTCAGACACAGAGAGGAGGAAGAGGGTTAGATGCAAAAGGGTAGTTTACAATAACCTCTATTACTCTGCACAATGTTATCTTGAAGTAGATCTATATAATAATTTTGTGGAATTAAATATTCATATATAGTTAGAACGTGTTGTTTCTCAAGGC
Organism: Neopelma chrysocephalum; assembly: GCF_003984885.1. NCBI lineage: Eukaryota > Metazoa > Chordata > Aves > Passeriformes > Pipridae > Neopelma > Neopelma chrysocephalum. The sequence goes on from NW_020897714.1 coordinate 29,354,732, forward strand.
AGTAGCAAAAAACGTGGACTGTGTGCAGAGCTGGTTAGTGCTAATTTAATGAGGGTGCAGAACTGCTAACTTCCCCCAGGTGCTTGCTGCTTTACATCAGAAACATTGGAGATGATTCTGGTTTTGCTAAATGAAAAGGTTTAAGAAAATATACACAAGCTTATATAGAAAAATATATATGCAATTATGCAGACACATAAATATATAATTTAACATGTACTAAATACATATGAAAGATCTGGAGAGAGATAATCATTTCATATTTGTGTTGATGTTGTTGCCAAAAGTGAACGAACACAGTAAATTAAACAATGCTCTCTGATCATCGTTGTAATCAAATTGGGTGTAAATATTTTGGCAGAGGCTCCGATTTCTGTCAACAATTATTAGTCAAAAATGTATTTGCTCTTTGACTGAAAAGCAATTTTCATGTATGTCACCAAATTTAGCTACTTTAGGGCATGTTGTCAGTGTTAGGTGTGTTCGTGCATTACATCAGCTGCAGAACTCCCAGTTCTCTTCAGTAAATAAATGTGAATTATTTAACAGTTGCTTGAATCTTTGTACCTATCCTACATGGTTGTTCAACATGGAAGTGGCCTTCTTGTTCGGTAATCTTTTTCATTTTATGCCATGTGGTGGTAGATTTGGGAGAAGAGAGAACCACATGTAATTGTGTCTGTCTGGAAAAGGGTTTTCAGTCTATTCTGATTGCTTATTTTGGTGTTTATTTGTCCCATATACTCATGTGTTGTTTACTTTGAATACAGATGGAGCAACCAACAGAAAAACTGTGAACTGACATTTTGGCTGATAAAAAATAAAATTATTGATGGTAACTTGCAGCCAGAAATTGGCCCTTTACCTGGGGCCATTTTACTATGCTGCCTGTTCCAGAGCTGAGAACTTTCTCAGGTTGGCCTTGTCTTTTTTCAGTATTTAGATTAATTTAATTCTGCTGACCCACAATTTCCAATCTCCTCTTCCCTCCTCCTTCCCTGGGTCTCTCAGTTGCTTGGCAGAACAAAAAAGCTCATCAAAGACATTTGAATTCTTGTTGTCTGGCATAGCTGGTTTATTGCAAATGGAAAACAATGTTCTCTCAAAATAAAAAATTTTCAGATATTTTTGACAAATGTGTTGTAAAAATAATTTCAAATCCCTTTACTTATGTAGGCTATTTCATGTCCAAAAGGAAAGTTTAGAGTTACACAGTATTACCGGAGGCTGTGGAGTCATTAGTAACATCTTGGTCTTTCTGAGGAGAGAGGAATAAATTCAGTAAATGACATTATCCATTAGTTGGGTGGAAGATTAGTTTTAGAAATTGTTTTTTTTCAGCCTTTTTCTCATAAAGGGATTAAGGGTGTTTGGGAGGTGGTAGCTTTGAATACCTAAGAAAAGAGTCATGAATCACCTTGTCATTGCTCCTGAGCAGGGCAGTTTGGGAGGTTCAGGCACATAACTTGGCTGTCGGAAATGATCTTTTCTTGTCAAGACTGTTCTAGTAGCAGGGCTTTCTCCTGGATTTAGTGACAGTGAATGACAATTTGCCATAAATTCTATGTAATCTAGAGGGTCCTTTTAGCTTCATTATGAGGTATGATAGAAGTAGGAATTCCTTTGGAGGATCTTTGAGTTCATATGCACTACAGTTTCAGAGACTTGGCAGGGGGATGGTCTGTCCAGAAGCCTTAAACTGAGTAACATGATAACCAAAATGGAATGAAAATGCCCTTTTTCTGTTCAGCAATATAAGTTTCTTAATAGATGTAGCAGAGTAGTACCATAATTGAAACTGTAAAGTTACAGCAGTCTTTACAGGCAGAGCATTTCTATTTTGCCAGTTTTTGTAACGTGAACACAATGTGAACGTTGGATATCTCAAAGAGAGAATAGACCAAACACTTTGGCTATCCATCACTTATCAATGGAACTGGAAAACTCTTGCTAGTTCAGAATACTGCGTGGAGAAATCACTGAGCTCTAAAAACCCACTGCCTTTGTTAGCAAAAAACACGTAGCAGATGCCATGTTGTTTGTTATTGGTGACACCTTTAGGAAGCAGAGAATAGCAAACAGATTTTCTCTGTACTAGTGGGATTCACAATCAGTCTCTTGCAAGGCTTATGACAGCATATTTCACACATATGAGAAGAGAAAGGAGTGTTCTTTATGTGCTGTCACCGCTACCTCATTGAGAAATGCTGGCAGGCATAGGGTGGAGCCTGCAGCGTAAGTAAAAACTGAGGGGAGCACGTGAGCCTGGGCTGTGTGAAGAAGGTAGTCAAATAATTGTAAGACAGCTGCAGGAAGGGGGACATCTGCTTTAAAGTTGTGACAGGATGAAGCAGAAGAGGATAAACAGCTGGGGGGATAAGATGCTGGACTGAAAAGTATACAGGGGAAAATAGAAAGGTTGAGGCATCCTTAATTATTTCTGTGACAGACTGTAGGCTTCATTACTTGTGTGAGACTTATTTTCCAGAGTATCCTGAAAGGACTGAGCAGTGATGGTTCGTTTTGATTAAGTTTAGCCCTTTCTCTGGGCCCTGAAGCACAGCTGGCTCCCTGTGACATGCGGCATCACACGGCAGCATCATCACTGCCAGCCTGAATTAAAAAATACATGGTTTGATGTCAGGCTTGAGTTGGATGTCCTGACTTGCTTGAAAGGAAATAAATTTAATATTCTAAAGCAAGACACTTTTCTGTGCAATGTGCAATTCGACCTGTCTTGCAGTGGGCAAATAGGATACCAAGAGAAGAATTGGACTTGGTTTTGGATAACAGTAGTGATTAATCTGGTTTGGATAAGATTATAAGTGTCAGCTCCCTATGTTTAAAGGAACTTTCGGTTGTCGTCAGAAAGAAATAGTGCATACGTGCAGCTGGTTTACTTTACCAAGATCTTCAAGACTTTGTGGAGCTCAAGTACTTAGATTTAGATCTTCTGTAGCTCTTTTATTGCTTTTGCATATGGAGTAGCTGACCTTGTTGCTGGAGAGTTTCTATCTGTATCCATTTAATTGTTACTCTTGGGAAAGAAAAACTTAAAGCAAAATTTGGGAATCATCACTGATCACTGAAGCCAAGTCTCCTGGTCCTGCAGTCAAACCACAGAATAATCCCTTTTATAGACTAATCAAACACCATCTTACAATAGTTCTCTCTTATTTGAGAGGCTGTTCTGGAACCTCCATTCTTTTATGGTTAGAAATCTTTTTCTAATTCCTGTTTGAAACACAGGCATGCACTGGTTCTTGAGGCTCTGTGTCCTTTTGGTTAAATAGATCTTCTTCCTCCCTGGTATATACCATGACTTATGTATAAACAGCAATTACATCCCCCATGGTATAATGCTATTACTGGCTAGCCTCAAGTGAAGAGATTACATACCAAACTCGCCCTGGCATTAGTGGGAATGCATTGCCTTACGAGAGAAAATAATGTTTTTTTGGAACTGTGCGTTAAAGAATTTGAAGCGGTAAAACTTTGAGTGTTGATAAAGCCCATGTTTATTCCATTCCTCTAATCAGAAGTGATGAGTCATTCTGCTGTGCAAACCCGGGCCTGGGGCCTGTCAGCAGCCTCAAGGAGAGAATCGTTTCTCCAGAAATAACGTCACTTTCTGTCGTGCTGCTCGTCTTGGCGGATCCAAAAGCAGTCCGTGAAAGGATCTTTAAACTAGATAGGAAGATCGTGTGTCCACTCCTGAAGTGAAGCCTTGTCCCTGTGGTGCGATGCAGCAGTTTCTTAGCACCACAGTTTTATTGCTACCATGAGAACAAATGAAGTGAAGACCAAATTTACTTAAAACTGCAGGGTAACCTTGGGTGTGTTGGAGAAGGTGCTGGGACAGCTGGGGTTCCTGCTCCGGCACTGAGGCCTGGGAGGTTTTTTTTCTTCCTTCTATGTCATCATTTTTGTCTGTTAACTTTGCAGCTCCCTCAGTCTTGTCTATCATGTCTGTCATTCCTGGTGGAGCAGGAAAAAGCCTTAATGGTGGTGCTGGGACTGCTTTCCTTTCCTTTTGATTAATTTAGGCTTTTTGATTAAATGGCAGCTTTCATCACTTTCAGCAGTCACTTTCTGACAAGGCAATTTATAGATGCATTGGCATTATATGATTAGGATGAGCACAGTAAATAACAAATGAGAGTGATTTATTTTGATATTTAAACAGATCCTCCTCCAAATTCAAAGTTCATGCTGTTTTCATGTACAGAAATACATTTTATTTGTTTGCTGAGTAATCTAATACTTGGTGTACCTTTCAAAGATAACTGCTGCCATGCAACACTGAACACAATAGACAAGACATGCAATATCACTGTGAAATTTAATCTGTATTTCTGCAAAACTTGAGCTAACCAGATATAAAGAAGGAAAAGTTAGAGTTCAAACAGCGCTTTTGGTGTTTCCATCTTGTGCCAAATCAGCTGATCATTAGATGTCTAATGGTTAATCAACAGCAGTTAATCTCTAGATAACAATGTAACTATCTCAAACTCAACAGTTTAGAGCCTCTCACCGGGCGTCTGAACCCAACTGTGCAGAGACAGTGCTAGTGATTGACACAGCTGCTGGAATTGGTTAGATGTTCTCTGGAAGTATTTCACTTCTCCAAAAGTAATTTCAGCAAACTTGAAATGCTTAAAAGATGTTTGTTAAATTAGACAAAACAAATAAAACACAGGAAGTACAGAGGCAGAACATTCTGCCATTTTCTTTCCAGATTTTTGGAGCAGAATATTTTGATTCTTCATTACAAAATGTTTATTTTGTTTCCGACAGCTATATTGATGTTATGAAACAAAAGGACAGAATTGGAATGAAAGGCTTTAATTGCTGCGAAGAGAAAAAATTTCTTTCATTTTTGTGGGGGAAGATTCAAGGGCTATGGAGTTCCTTGCTTCTGTTGAGGATGTGGTTAACTGTTAAGAGATTAGGATTTCTCTGGGAGTCACAGGTCACACCAACACTAGCTGCAGTGTAGTCATGTACAGTCGCATGGGAACGAGCTGAAGGATGAGTGAGTGAGGAAATTTCTGGGGTTACATGCCTCTGGAGTCACAAAATCATATTTGGATACCTCCTCTGGAGAGGCAGTAATACGAAGCACACAGGTCCCGGAGTGGTACATTTTGATAGATATATTTTCAATCAAATCCTGAGAAGGCAGGACAAAAGAGACACTTTGGTAGTAGATGTTGTAGCTGCACATAACATCAGGATCACTGAATTGTCACGTACTGGTTCCTAATAACAAGCTGGTTGCAGCTCTTGATACTTTCTAGAAGCTTCTGCTGCACTCTCCAACTAACAGCCCAGAACAAATAATGGGATTTAGAAGCTTATGAAGATGTCAAGACTGAAGGCAAAACGTTCTCACCTAGCTTGCTGCCTTCTCTGGGAATATTCTGGGCAGCCCCTGCCCCTGTCCTCATTGAAACAGCTCCCTCAAATGTGTGATTTCTTTGTGCTCTGGTTCTAGTTTTGCTTTTCCACGGGTGGATGTTGGAGCAGTGTGTAGTTCTCACTTTTTAGTTGCTTGTAAAGAACAAATCTTGAGTCCTCTCTTACCTTTTGAGAGACACTGGAGGAGTGTAACTTCTGCTCTCACTTTTGTTTTACATGTCATACTAATTGCCTTTGTTTTGAAAAAGGCTGTTTGGTCTATTTGTCTTCTGTCCGTTTATTTGTCTCAGGCCTTTAAGCCTGAGATAAACAAGCAGGTTTCCCTATTTAATTTGATGAATGACTCTAAATTTGAACAGGGGCTCAAATAGAAATAAAAGATTAATGGAAGACTACTGCCAATTAAAAAAAAACTTAAAAAAAAGGAACTTATTTTGTATTTGACTTTTTTTTTTTAAAGATATGGTAATAGAACACTGAAATATCACAAAAGGATTGGCTAAGACATCCCATTCAGATGACTGTACATGTTTGTCTGCAGATGTCTACAAAGGTCATCCAAGCTGTCATGCATAGATCCAGCATTCTGCGATTCCAGTGTATTTACTCTGATTCATGAATTAAGTTAACTTTTCTGTGAAACTCCTTGAGATCCCTGCTAATCATAAATTCTTTCTTAAAAGCATTCTTTTCCTCCTAGATAGTCTTGTATCAGCTGGACCTATCTCACAGACTGAGTAACCTGATGTTTTTAGCCCTTATTTTTTTAGACTTCTGCTGTTCAGTCTTGTTAATAATCTGTTCTCAATTTACAGCTACAGAACTGCATGGTGCAGCCTGGAATTACTTAAATGGATATGTGTGACTTCTATTGATCAACAAATAGAACTTTCTATGCACTGGGGTGGGAAGTCATGGTATGGAAGATTACAATTCAGTGTGGAATTTAACTTTGATTCATTGAAGGTGAAGGCAGGGACACAAATCTGCAAAGTTAAAAAGTCTTCTGTTAAAGAAGTGGAATTGATGGATAAATAACATAATCCACAGATTTCAAGATTTAGGAATGCTGTTAAAGATGAAATACCATGGATGTTAGTGGGTAGCTTTCCCAGAATTTAAATACAGAGGATGATGTTGAAACTTGTCCCTTTTTTGGAACCTGATATTTTGTATGCGGATCTTTTAATCATAAAACATAAATTCCTGCCCAAAGCTTCCTGACAGACTTGGTGATTTCTAGGGAAGAGCCATGTAGAGCCTTGCCTATGGTACACGGGGAAGGGACGAGCCTACCTGCTGCCAGGAGCCAGCGATGCCCTGCAGTGTTCTCGCAGCTTCTCACTCAACAGCTCAGCCGGATAATCCTCCTCCCCACTGAGGTGAAGCTGTGCCAAGGCCAGAGCTCTGGCTGTGGCTGGTGCTCAGCGTGGCTGCATGTCTCCAGGAGTGCTTTTTCCTCTAGCACACACTTCACTAAACAACTCTTTGTGCTCTAAGATGCTTTGCAGACCTAATACGCTGACCCTCAGCTTAGCCACGGTGGCCAAAAGCCATGGGAGCCCTCTGGTTTTTCCTGGTGGGGCTGTAGACCTCTCTAAGAGCTGGCATAGCCCCTCCTGCTTGGAAATGCTTACCCTTGTAGGTTAAGCATATGTTTATTCAAATTCCCAGGAAGCTGTGAGTTGAAGGATGCATTTTTGTCCTGGTTTCTGTCTGCCTGTCTTCAGGTTTTTGCTTCTATGCTGCTGCAGTTGCTGTATGTGGTGGTTAGAGACACTCAGACACTGGGACATCCGTGCCTGAGAGGAGAGTGTGGGTGTATTGATGGAAGTACCAGGAGGTATTATACATGCTAAATCTCAAGAGGCTGGAATTAAAACATTTTTGTTGCCACATGAGAGCAAATGAGTTGAAACGGGTGTGCTACTTACAGAGCCCATGTAAGGATTTCTTATTAACCCTTTTCACATTACTTATTTGAATATACCTTTTTCCTTTGTGAAGAGTAAAATTACATACAGTTGTAAATATTAGGTTTACAGTGGACACAAATCAAAAACAAATTCACAGGTTTAAAAATGTGAACTTGTGCAGTTTTGGATCCATTGTTAACAGTCTTTTCCGCTTAATATATAACCATTCTCCAAATTTAGATGAGCCAGGACATAAAATAAGGACATATGTAAATCTGGACCTTTCAATCCAAGTTCATTTCTGCTTTTGGCAATAACTTGTTAAAGTCAGATTTTCGGGTAGTTGCCAAAACTGTGCAAAATGTCAGTGGATGAACACGCTTGCAGAGCAATGCAAGAGTGCATTTAAGTGTACATTTGCACATTAAGAGGCTGTAACTGTCTCTCCAGATATTGGGTAGGTGTAAACAAGTGACAATTTCTGCTCACATGAACTGAGAGCATTCACAGATAGTTCAAAAATTGGATTTTCTGGAGGCTGGTAGGAAATGTGATCTTTGGATACCTTGTTAAGGCAGCATCATCTCCAAGTTCAGTTTACATCTTCTATCTCTCTGAAACCTTAGTAAGAATTTACTTACTCCAGTTTTCTGGATCTTTTTGCTTCTGCTTAGAAGGTTGTATTGAAAATCCTTTTCTCTGTTATCCTCTGTATTAATTATCCTTGAGCGTCAGCCACAGCAAGTGACCTCTACACCTTCCCAGCTCCAGAGGAGACAAGTGAGTCCCAGAGAAGGAGTGTGCAGGCAAAAACAGAGCAGAGACAAAGTTTGCCTTGGCTGCTTGATGAGAGGGCTGATTCAAGAGCCAAATCCAGTTCTAACTCTTGGTTTCAGCCCCTTCGTCAGTAATAAGTAATCCCATGCACCTCATTTTCCCTACCACTGTTTTAAAATACACTGTTACTTAAGAAGAGGGCCTGGGTTCTTGGGGGACTGCTTTCCATCTCAAGCCCTGTTGCAACTGCCATCCTAATGGAGAAACTGAAGGGATACAAGTTATGTTGTGACTTTACCATTGCTACCTTCTCTTGGCACAGTTTTAATACACAGCATGTTTCTTAGATTTAAGAATTGACTGGTCCCCAGTTCATTTCTCCGAAGTCATTAGGAATTACTGGTCCCTATTCTGTTGATGCTTTGTACTGTATTTTGAAGAGCAACAGCATTGGGTAGTATTTGCATCTAAAATGAAAAGGATTAAAAGTTGTGTTGTGTGGGTTCTGTACTGTCCTTACGGAAGATAAGATCTGATTTGTAAGTGCAGAAACATGTGGCTTTTCTGACATAACAGCCAGTTCTGAAAATGTGATCTGAGAGCTGAGCTGGGTTGCTCTTGGTTCAAGCTGAACGTATTGTTCTGAGGCACAATTAGATTTTGATTAACAGTTTTATTGATAGTGCTGAAGATACAGAGGAATGTAGTTTCTTTTCAGGATGCAATCAAATGTCCTTTTCTCTTGTATTTTAACTAAAATATTTAATTTAGACTCGTCTGATTTTTATTTTTTTTTATTACTACTATTATTATTTTTTTTTACTGCATTTCACTTGCAGACAGCCATTTTTCACAGTACTTTGCTCGTCCAACTAGTCTGAGGTATGGAGTGAGCCTCTTTGTAACCAACTGCTGTTACTGAAGACCTGATCACCAACAGCTTTGTTAATGTCAAATGAGATTGTTAAATGCTTAGGGACCTTGTAATTGGGTCAGGAATATTTCTTTTTCTACTTTCTACCTGAGGTGGTAGGTAGACTTGAACAAGTTTCTCTGTTGTGATCCTTAATTAGGCAGATTTCCTACAGTGGCCAGAACTAGTCTATCCACCAAAACCTCAGGACCTGGGGTTTGGTTTTAGGACAGAGCTGCAGGTTGCAGACTCCTGCCCTATACAAGGAGCTGCTTGCCTCCCCCTCTCACGTAGGAACAGCACATTTCCACAAGAGAAAATTCTATTTCCAGAAGGCAAAATGCTTTTCTCTGTTGAGGGACCTGCTCACGTCTGCAGCCATCGCCCGGCTTTTTATATTGGTGCAAAAGGAGGTAATCTGTAATTTGGGTAACCAGCAGCATTCAGTCATGGCTGAACTGTGGTTTTTGAGAGTTATGCTGCATAAGCTGCTGGGAAATTTCATAGGAAACTGAGTGGAAAATATGCTGGGGGGAGGTTGTATTTTTTTAATGCTTCTGGGTAAGTTTGGCTCTGTGCCTTGGCACTCTTAAGCGCAGCAAATAGCAGTTTATCACCCCTCAGGAAATGAGCAGGTGCCACTTAAGTTGATACACATATCCAGGGAGAGCTCTGACATGGTTTCCTACCAACATGCCGTTCAAGGCTGATGTAAGTTGGGCTGGCACGAAACGTAGGAATGGGGAGAATCGTTCCATTCTTAGTCTTCTTGTGACTATAGGTTGGTGTTTGAACCCATGTCATGTGTAGTAGATTAATTTATTTTTTCTTGTCAGAGCTATTTCAAATGAGGGGTACTTTGAGCAAGTAGCTGCAAGTCCAGAGGGAAGGTACAGGTCTCTAACAGTAATGTCTGTGGAAGTGAACGTGCTATTTTAGCCCAAACAAAACAGGTTCAAACCTGAGTAGTTGTAGATTAAGGCTTTCAATGGTAAAAATATATGTTCAGATACTTTATTGCTCATATTGTCAACAAATATGTTGGGGTTTTCATACTGGTTTATACAAGGTCAGCAGTTTTACAGAAAGCCAATAAGCCACGTCTTGCCACAGACATATTTTTTGGCTTCTGTGCAGTCAAAATCTAAACTTTATGCCCACATGGATTTTTAAACTGTTACATGCATATGTAATGATTTAAAAAGGTCTCCCACAGAGTGTTTGATGTTTGTACTATTGTTTTGTTTATATTACTAGTAGTAGCTGACTAAAGATATATCAGTGTCTTCCAGGGAGGCTTGTCCTTTCTGTACATATGTGTTTGTGCATGCATAACAATATACTTTTGTCTTATTTTATAACTCTTAAGCTATTTATGTTGCCATATCTTCACACCCAGCCTTGGTTTAAAAGCATTAAAAATGAACTCCTAGTGTAATTTTCCAAACTTTGAATGTAGGCATGAAAAAATACTCCTGATGGAGTATTTTAAAGTGGATTTCTCTTCCTAGTAGTGCAAAAACCCCAATCAGCTTTCCTAATCCCAAGAAAATCCAGATTCAGTCACTAAATCAGTGACTGTAACTTCAGCTCCAATATACTGCATACAATTTGTTTCAGTAAGAGGTTGTTTTGCAGATGGAAATGATTAGCAATAAAATGTATTGCAATAATGGAGCGTGTTAAGGTTACATAAGTTCAAAAATACACAGTAAAAACAGACTGTCATTTGCCTTCTCATAGAGCTGACCCAATTAAAAATGCTCACTGTGCTGCGTCACGTGAGCAGCCATTCTCTCACTTCTCTCCACTTGTCTCCTTTTCTTCATTCCTGCATTCTTTTTCCTCTCCTTGCTTGATCTGTCAGTTCTTCCCAATTAATGTTTGCATGTCCCATCTTATCCTCTGCTCTTCTGTTTCCACAGGAAATTCTATATTCCTTCTCTGTGGTTCTCTGAGAAGGGATGTTGCAGAAAAGACAAATGCCTGGTATGATTCACCCCAAAGTGCAATCCATGCTGACTAAGGGCGCAGTGTTGCTGTACAGAGCTGTGAATATATGTGGTGACAGGCATGAAGATTGCTCTTTGTATTTCCTCCAGGAACGTCCAGGCATCAAATGAATCAGTGCAGAGGGCAGGCTCATTTAGTGATAAATCATACTTTTCCCTTCCCACCCAAGACATAGGAAAAGAACCTTTCTCCCACAGCAGGAAAGAGGCAGGTGGGAATGCTGGAACTAAGGAAAATCTCTTTTGCCTGGCAGTGCTAGTAGCAGCTGTTCCCTTATCCTTCTGTTTTGGGTAGCTGCTGGGGACAAGAGTGTACACGTGCCACAGACAGTTTGTTGCATTACAGTAAGCCTGAAAAAGCCATTTTGAATTGACTTGCGTTAGTGAAGGGCATAAAAGTCTGCGTGAAGCTGCTCAATGAAGTTTGCAGTTAACAGGAAGGATCAATCCACTGAGGAGGGAGAAGATGCAAGAAATTACATTTAGATTGCCTTCCCCCAGCTTGCTTCATCAAGTGTGATTTTCTGAGTACCCTCTGTCTTGTTAACGATGTACAATAACAACTGTACAGAAGAAAAATAAAAGGTAGCTTGCTCATTCGGGGAAGCATAAGTAGGATAAACACCAGAGATTCTGCATGGAATAGAAATAGCTGTCCACCATCTTTTCCTGTGAATTCTGGAAGGCAAAGGATTAGATGAAACTAGCAAGTGATGGGGCAGGTTATGAGAACTTGGCTTCTAATGTGTCCTAAGATTCATTTGTGGAGCCATTTCACGCAGGATGCTGTGGATATCAAGTTCACAGAGGTTCAAGAAGAGGCCAGGCTTATTCCCACAACAGAAAACCACCAAAGTGTTTAGGTACAAAGATACTACTTGTGGCTTCAAAGGTCCCTCAGCTAAGACTGTAGTGCTACATGAAGTGCTCTGCAGAAGTGCCACTGGAAAACTTTTCTTTGTCCTGGACTCTCGGCTGAGAAGCTGCTGTTGGCCACCATGAAAGCCAAGATAAGGGGCTAGGCAGATCTCTCACTGAACCACAGCCTAATATGATTGCTGTATTTCTATGCAGTCTCTTCATTCCTAAGCTGCCCTTATTGCTCTCAAGTATTACTGGTATTATAAACAATATGAACCTATATTTAAATGTGGTGGTTGCTCCTGATTCGAGCTGATATTTTTACAGTACACCCAACCTCTTCTGGCAGGTGATTGATTCAAGTAACTCTCTCTTTTTGTTTTCAGTAACTCTCTTGAGTCTGACCCACCCTTTGATGGGTTGTCCACCTTTGTACAGTAGCGGCTACAAATTTTCACACAGTTCAGGTTTTTTTATCTAACAAGATCGTTGGAGAATGAAAAGATTTGACTCTGCCACAGCTCTGCATGATCCTGGTTCTCTCCTTTTCTCATTGGGCATCTGGCTCTGCCTTGTGGTCTTCCATATTCAGAGTGCAATTCAGCTGCCAAAGCTTGGGCATGTGCCGTTTTAGGTATGCAGAGTATCCTGCCTGGCCTCCAGGAGAGCATGTCAGATCTGCCAGCCCAACACAGCTGCCTCAGAAAATTTTTCAAAATTTTTTCTAGATGTCTAAGTTCAGAAAACTGGTTTCAGTTCTGTCCTTAAAGCACCTGCTTTCTTTAGCAGTTTTTAGTACATCTGCATTGACTGTATGCTTTGAATCCTTTATTTCCTTCCTTCCTTAATGTCCTTCCCTGTCCTTTTATACTTTTCTCTCTCTTCCTTGTATTTTCCTTCATTCTCCTCTTTTTATTAATTTCTCTTCTTTTCACTTCCTATCAATGTCTCCTCCTCTTCATGCCCTCCCCCCCCTCCAACTCTGTTAATGTGGTTGTTCTTCATTTTCCATCAAAAAGGCATTTTGGAGTACAGGAGGCACCTTCAACTTGCATGCTGAAATTAGCATGGGGATTGTATAGTGAGCTCTTTGTGCGTGTGTGTGGCTAGAAACTCTTGACTGACACCTCCCAAAGAGCTAAATTACAGAACAAAAGAAAATCACTTGAGTTTTAACCAATGACTTAGCCTTCCCACATGCCCACTAGCTAAGCTGCAATTGGGATAATTCATTAATGAAATCATCCTCCAATAATAGCTGTTTCTATTGAATCAACTGCATCTCTGTACCTCTTCCTTCTGTCTGCCTTTTGTTTAGAGTGTGACTCAAATGCTGTAGTGCTGGGGCTCCTCTGGGTACTTCGCTAGCCAAGCGTGTAGGCTCTGTCATGTGTGGTGGCTGTGTCAAATCTCAGCTCTACCACAAGTGAGGTCAGGGCAGCCTGGTCCTTGAGCAGGCCTGAGCCCAACACTTCCTATGAGGCATCCCCAGTAGCCTCCCCTTCCTCGCTCACTTCCCTCCCCTGCCTCCTCCACCCGGGAACCTCAACAGCAAAGCAATTCCAAATCTGCATCACCAAGGAATGGGTTAAAATGCTGTTGAACTGAGAGTGAGCGTGTGTAATGCCTCCACAGCCACCCACGGCCTGAGCCCCAAAGGGAAAGTCTCAGATCTCCTTATATGGGGATCTTCTTTTCAGAAGAAAGTGGTCAGAATTTGGACGGTGTCTGTGTTCAGTCTCAGCGTGTGCTCAGTGCTGTCACCTCCTGTGTTACGGAGCCACGGAGCTCAGTGCAGACCTTCTCCAAGGAGGGGGTCAGGACAGCTCAAATACTGCTGCTTTTAGTAGTACAGTGCAGGTACAAAGAAACCTGGTGGGTATGATCTTTACTTCTGCTGATATTTTTTTTTTTTAGACCGGTAGATGACTTCGCTGTTTGAATATTGTGGTATTATAGATTTGCTGCTCCAGCACTCCTGTCCAAAATTATTCTTATATTCTTCTGTGATTTCTTTTTTCCTCTTACTGCTTTCCAGGAACGGGCACATGTGTGCATAAGAATACCCACACGTACGCTCAGCCCAGTAAAGCTGGCCCGCACATGAGCTCAAGAGTATCTGAATGTGCAGGGGCTTGGGATGATTATTTACATTTCCTTTTATGGGGATCTTTGCAAGTGTAGTTTTATGGTGATTCATTTTTTGGCCAAGGCTTGGCCTTGAGTCTTTTTCAGATTTTTCATTAAAAAGACTGTTGCATTCAGCGATACTTCACGTTTTTCTGCTCATGCCTGCCTTGAGCCGTGCAGTGCTGCGTGTTGCACTGGTGGGGAGGACAGAAGGAAAAGCAAGCTGGGACATAGGGGTGACTGGTCAGTGCAATTAGGACTGCGGGTTAAAGACCTGCCCAGTCATTTCCCAGAGTGACAGAGACAACAGCTTCCCTCTTCCCTGCCTGTCAGCCACAGCCCCCAGCTTCTTAATTTCAGTGCTGTACCCAGGGTGAGAGGGGCTGTGCTCTACACGCAGGCTCACCTCAGACCGCAGCCACCCCCACCTATCTCTTACGAGCATACTCCCCTTCCTGCTGCCTGCAGTGGCCCTGGGATGAATCCTGGCAGGCAGCCACAAGCTGAACTGGAGTTTGCCTATCCCAGTCAGGTCTTCACTGAAGGGAGGTTCCTGTGGCTGTGCCTTTGCAGCGTGTTCCTCTGGCTGTGCATTTTCAACAGGCTCACCTTGGAGTAGCTGCATGGAATAAAAACAGTGATGTCTCTCCTGCAGACTCAGCATGGCAGCTGCCTGGCCCCGTGGCATTGTAAAGAATAATTTAAAAAGTTCCCCCTGTGGAGGGGAAACTGAGGGTGAGCACAAGATAAGAAAGAATCAAAAAGGAGCTGGCAAGGTGTGTGGCTCAACTAGCCCTGGGCTCTGATGTGTTAATGACTCCAACAGCTCAGATGCTTCTTTTTCTGTTTATTTGATGCAATAGATGTAAACAATGCTGCTACCTCTGCTCCCCATCCTTTCAGCTTCCCTGTAAGTGCTAAACTGAAGGAAATTACAGGTTTTGCAGAGACCGGAAAACCTTCAAACTCAAGTCCAGAGCTGCTTTCCCTGGGAGACCTCACTTCTCAAAGCAGAAGAGAGCACTATGAGAATGGGCTCTGGGAACAGTTCAGCTAGCAGCTGGTGCATCCACACATTCCCCTGTAATCTTAGCCTCAGGACAGCCAGGGAGCCATGTCTGCCCGTGAGATGGCAGTGTTCCCATCTCTCAGGTGTGAAGGAGAGGCACTGCCCCCACGCTGGTGTTTTGACTGGAGAAGCCATCATGGGAAGCCTCATCCTGTGGCAGTGCATATGCCACACTGTGAGCCTGCTGTCAAGGGGTTGCTGTGCCAGATATCCTGTACGAACACAGCACCACTTTGCTGTTAGACATGCAGTCACTACATTTTATTTCCTAGGTGAGATTACAATTTGGTCCTGTCTACCCTACCCTATGTTTCTTTAGGATCCTGAAGTAATTTCCTGCTGCCTTAAACCCCCATAGCTTCAGTGGTGCTTGCACAGCATCACATTTACCTTGAGACTTAAACACTGCATGAGAGCTGCAGGCAGCTACGGAGTGATCCAGTGGGATCCAGCTGCTGCCCTTCAATTCCATCAGTGAGCAGTGACTTCCAGCTGATGCTTTCCATTTCCATTGGTGATGCAATTGCTTCATCCCTTTAGAAGGACTTGAATTAATTTCTGAGGGATTGGACTCTTCTCATCAGCCTGTCAGTGACCCCTGACAGTACTAATACTGCAAAATCAGACTTGATTAATCATTAGGCTTTTAAAGAAGATTTCCAAGCCTAGCTGCCTGGATTATCTGCAGCCATTGCCAACACTGACAGGACAGCCTGTAGTAGAAAGGGACATGGTTGGTGCTCAGCTATACGTGCAAGCATGCTATTTCTTCTCTATGAGACTAAAGTTTGGGAAGCGCTTTTTAGCTGCACTGAGTCTGATTTTAGCAGTACAAAGCAGCAATTATCTTATTTAATGTAAGAAAGATCTCTCTTCAGTTCTTCAACAGGTATAAAAATCACCGAAATATTTTCAATACCTGAATGAGAACATGATTTGGAGATTGAAACTTGGTCATGTGTAACAGGTGCAATTCTTTTATTTTTGACTGTTCAGGCTATTCATTTGGAAGATCCTTGTGGGTCCCTTCCAACTCAGAATATTCTGTGATTCTGTGTGATTCTGTGAAAGCTGCTGTTAGTAGTTTCAATATAAAAATGTTTGCTCTTCAGTTGTCACATTCCATTAGTACAGCTAAATGTACCCATTCCACCATGTGAGTGGTTTGAGCTGAACATCTCTTTAATTTTCTGTGATTGCTAATATGCTTCTTGGTACCTCTTAGGTTAGCTTAGATTTACCCAAAGTATATTTTTTTAGAGGGAATGAGCTTTTAGTCATGACATAAGCAGGTACATGTCCCATTGGTTTAAGAAGGAAATTCTGAGTGCCCATCTTCTCAAGATACCCCGGAATCAATTCTTGGCTTCACCATTGTCTGGTTCTGGACCCTGAGGAAGCCATTTAAACTACCATTTCTTGAGTGTGTTTTTGTACCTGATTCCTTGCCATTTATATCCTTCAGATATGAAACAGATATAACTGTTGAGTTCTCCTTCTTCTTTGTCTCTTTGCCAAGATCTGCATATTTACCTTTTTCTTAGTCTTTCCTTTTAAATTACACTGAGTTTAGATGCAGTGATGTCAAGCAGTAGTCATTAAGTAATGTATAATACTTTTGTAATTTGTAGGAACTCTTGAGCAAGAGAAGATGAATTAGCTTTCACTATCTTTGTGAGCTAGAAATTCTCATTCTAATGTTTTGTTTCAAAATAGATATTCAGAGAAGTCACAGTAAGGAAAAAACTTACTCAATCATGAAACTTCTCTGGCTCCCAGTATGGAATATTTTCCATACAGACCACTTTCAATTATTTGTCCAAAAGCCTTCTAAATACGCAGAGCAATGGATCTTCTGAACTTTCTGTTGGAAGACTGCTTGATATCACGCAAAAACTACTTGCAAAGACAAATTGATGTTTCAATGCAAGTATTTCTTCTCCTAATTTAATGTCATTACTCATAGGTTTACTACTTCTTGCACAACTCAAAATTCCTCTACTTTCTTAGTGTTTATAGCCTTCAAATATTTGTCATTTCTTGTTGTATTCTTCTTCTTCATTGTCTCTGAGCCAAGGTCTGCTTATTTCATTTTCTTAGTGTCTCCTTTTAAATCAGCCCCCGGATGTTCTTGTTTCTCCTCTGCTACTGCTTTAGCTCCATTTTTGTTTAAGTTAATGAGCTGTCTCAAAGTGAATGAAATATCCCTGAGTGTTCTAGAAAGAAGGACGGAATCTCCCTGTTCTCTGATGTGCTGGCCCCAAACGCAAAACCATTTTAATGCACGGGATTGTGAGAAGGTCAAAAGATCCCTGAACCAATGTGGGAATTCCCAGATGCCCTATTTATTACAGGATTTCCCACATAAATAAAATACATTGTGTAATATGGGACTCGACACAACTTTTTCTCTATTTTTGGGGCAGCCAGCACTTGCAGCTTTCAAGGGCTCCTAATGTACCTGTGCAAATAAACTGTGCACGTAGAGCAAATCTGCTGGGTTGAATTTAGTGTGGAGGCTCATCTGAACTCTGTCACATGCTGTGTGAACATAGTCAGACTTGCTGTCGTCATGTTCCTGTCTGGAGTTGTAGAGATGTTTAGTCATAGTTCGGTCACAGGCCACCAAAATCCTTAAGGCAGCCCTACCTTATCCTCAGCTATGTTGGGGTTGCTTTGCACATCTTGAGCCCTGAAGCTATTTTTCAAGGTTGTTAGATGGACAGTGACATTCTTGCAAGGTGTGTGCAAATTCTGGCAGTGACATTTTTGCTTTACTGTTGTAATCCACAGATATGATCCTTGCAGCCAGTCTGTGACAGTGGCCAAAACCTCTGTATAGAGCTCATTTCAGTCTCATTGTTTCCAGTTGTCATTGCAGCTTTTAAATCTACCTTTCTTCTAGCTTTATGATTTTTGATCTGACTAACTTTTTTAACCATTTTTTTAAAGTTTATAACCATGTCATTCTTTGTTAATAGTCCCTTTTTTTTCCTGGATCAATGAAGATATTAGGCAAAAAGTGGACTAACATACCTCCAGAGAATATTCCAGTAAGCTAAGCGTGCAAACTTGATGTAGTGCCAAAAACTAGATTTTGTTTACTGTCATTGTCTACTTTGGCTTTGGTTGATTTTGTTCCCATCAAGATCCAAATGAATTAATTCTATGAGTAATATTTCCTGAGATGCTCTGTCAAACACTTGGACTTCATATATATCATGTATACTATATTCCCTACAGCCACTAATTTTACAATTTGTAAAAGAGAAGGTTTTTCTAGCAGTTCTTATTCTTTAGAAACTAGTGCAGCTGAAAAATTTGTTCTATTATTCTGTAGATTAGAGTTGACTGATTATGGTCTGCAAACACTAGTTTTGTGTTTCATGCGGTCTGCAAAGAATTGTGTGGGCACAAAGTGCAGTCTTTCCCTTGGACACTAAATCTCATTACAGGCACTTAGGGTACATTAAACACATTTCTTAATACTAGTCATTTGTATAAGCTATTCTTCCATTTGCTACAGGACTATGATCGAGAATAAAAGGGAAAATATATATATATATATATATAATAGCATGAAGAAGGGGTGTTGTGTCTTAATTAGTTTGCATTAAACTATTGACTTCCCTCAAGAACAGAATATATGCTCTGGTAAAAAAGCTCAGCATCTCTTTGGCCTTTGAAGATGTACACAGGGAGCTATGAAGGACTTTTCCACACCTTTTATACCCACTGCTTTTGCTGGGAATCATTACAGTTACAGTCCTCTTTATGCATAGAGAAACTTCTCCATCTGTGAGTTACCAGCCTTACATATTCTTCTTTGGGTACTAGAGAGTAAACTGTAGCATTGGCTGCTTTACTGGCCTCCTGCTGGTTGGTCTGGAGTTACCTCCCTCCCTGAGTTCTCCTTGCAGCATGTCTCCTGGTGTTCCCTGGTGAGAGGCCGTCCTTGTCCTTGTGATTGTTGCTTCCTCTTTTATTTGAGACTTCCTGTTTTGATCTGTTACAGTTTGTTGCCAAACAGAACAAACCAGAGTAGTAAATAGTGCAGCTACTCAGCTCGTGCTTTCTAGGTGTGCAAGTGCATTGCAAACTCAAAGGGTTTCTTGTATTTGTATGTTTTCCTGCCCTGTTGAACAACCCATGTCTTGTTTCACCCATGTCTTGTCAGTTCTGGGATGTTTTTCCCTTCTTGCCATGGGCTTTGTGCATCTTTCTGCACCCTTTCTTCTGAAGTCTGTACTTTTGCACCCCTGGTTTCCCTCAGAGGCCAGGTGGTTATCTCTCTATGCCAGGGCTCCAGGGATTCCTCCCTTCCATGAGTGACCCACAGCTCATTTTTTTACCCATCTCGTTTCCTCTGTTCCTCAGCATGGAGAGGATCTTTTATCTTCCCAAATATTTATTTGTCCCATACTATCTTCCTGTTTCCTTTTTTATCATAGCGACAAGAGTGAAGCTTCGCGGAGAATCAGTGTTATGACCCCTAGATTTGTCATCTCGGGTACTGGAAGTTTTACTTTCTCATAGCTTTCTACATGGTCTACATTTTGAATATGTTCAAATCTTTGTCATGTTGACAAAAAAAAAAGTTGCTTTTTGAATTCGCACATAAATATACTTTATTTTCTTCCCTCCTCCAATATTCATCCTTACAGTAAATATTTTATTCCATTTTACCCAAGTGGGTGGGACAGGGGGTTCTTTGCAAGGTCTCTCTCCTGCAAATGAATAAAATAAGATTTATTTAATTTGTAATCCCTCATTTTCTTCATTAAATATTGTCACAAGAACTGTCAGTGAAACTCCCTGTCAACCTTAGTTCTTTAAATCTCTGTTTAGGACAACTATCAGTAAATTATTGACCTAGGAAAGCTGTTGTAAAAATAAATTAGATAAGCAAAAACACTCTTATACCATGATGATAAATTTTGGAACAAAGAGAAAAATATTTCTTAGCAGATCCTTGTCTTCCACTACTACCAGTACTGAACAAATTCTTTCACAAGTGAAGGCAGATAAGATAGCCACATAAAGAATATCTTTACATGGCTCTGACCCAGTTAGCTGTCCTCAGCCGGGAACTAGAATGCCTTTGTCTTATTTTTTGCCGGTCTGTGTTTTCCTGAGTAAACTTTTCATCTGCTGGTATCGCTAATTTTATATTATTGCTCCTATTACTGCAATCCTAAGAGATTTATCTAGTGCACATTAGTGTCCTCTCCTGTTGAACTTTTAACCCCTGCTGAATTCCCACTGATGGAAAGAGCCCATGATTCCCTGGGTTGCATTTGACTAGCAGCTGCCCTGTTTGCTTAAGTTCTACCATAGAAAGAAATTGTCCTTGTCTGCTGTTTCTGCACTGGCAACTGAGTTTTTCTAGTTATTTGATTATACATCATTTTCCCACTCTCCCCAACTTTCGCTGTTTCATGCATATATTTCACTGAGCTGTGACTTGCAAGGAGTCAATAAAGTAGGGAGAGATTGGATAGCTCTTCCAGCTGGCTAAAGCCACAGAGAAGGATATTGTAAGAGTGGGGTGTGATATTGTGGGAAGGACAGAAAGAGGGAGCAAAAAAGAAGCAGATCAATAAGGTGTCTCAATGCTGTAGTTGAAAAGGACTTTGATTTTACTTATGTGCTACCTCATTAGGTATTTGTGCCCCTGTTACCATCACGTCAGTCAGGATTTGGGGAAGAGGGGATAACCGATGCTTTCCAAAGTGCACCTAACTCTGATCAAGCAGCTGCCTGGTCTCTACTATCTAAAGGCCGATCTGGAACCTTCCAGTGTCAGACACGGACGAGTTGTCTCAGATGAATCACAAAGGAGAAGGTCACACACTGTCTTTGGATAAGGCAAACGGGAGTTAAACAACTTGGCTCATGAAATGTCCTAGATTTGTTTGAACAGTCCTGAGAAAATTCCCTCTGTTAACAAGATTGACTGCATTCACCCAGCCACCTTGGGACAGCAAAAAGAGAACAGCGTGCCAGCATGTTCTGCCAGTGCAGCTGTTGGGGTCTGGTATCTCTTGTTGTGAGTCCTGGTTGGAGCTTTCCCAGGATTAAATTGCTGGCACTCGTTGCATTAACAATGAGCTAGAGGAAGGTCCAGGTTGTCTCTGCCTTGTGCTGCTTTGTTTAGATCACCTGAGCTCCCCCACTTCAGGCTGTACCTTTTTGGTCTAAAGTTAGAGACTTTGCATTTTGCATTTTGCTGTCCTTGCACTCGGTTGTTTTGTCTTTCCTCCTGCTGACGTAGGTGAAGGTCACAGATGAGCATGCCATTCTCCACGTGGGTCACTTTATGTCATCAGGAGCTGTGATGATAAGACAGGTTATTAGAAATAATCTTCTTGCCTGTCAGCTGCCTATTAAGAAAAGGTTGGTGTGAGTGTGCGTGTTTGTGATTTTAGAGAGAACAGACATGTACTTGTAGCCAGGCCTCCTGGGGAACTGAGCTTATCATCTCTGACAGCCCCAGAGAGTCAGTCCAGAGACTCCAGATCCTCCAACACAGTTTTTGCCAATGAGTGCCACCAAAGCACCTCCTGAAGTTGCTGAGACAGTTAATGTGGATGCCTACTTGCACAGAAGGCATTTGAGAAAATGCAACCACAGAACAGGAGACCATCAGTTTCCAGCCTCCCTGGCAGTCCTTAGGTTAAGAGAGACCTCACATGTGGGACTCCACAGAGTCTCTTCTTTTAAGCTTGAAAAACCACCAGCAGTGTTTCAGCTGAAAACAAAGTAAACCATAACCCCAAGGCAAAACCCATTTTCAGAGTTGTGTGCAAGATGCCTCAGCTGATTATGGGAAACTGCACTCCTTTGACAAATGCACCAAATTCTGTGTCACTGCAAGTAGTCCCCATTTAGTGTGCAAATGACACATAATGATCTTCTCTGGTTCATTTTTACCCCTCATCTGGAAGCCATAATGACTTTAAATCCAGCTTCTTGCTTCCTTTGATGACTGAGTGTGCAGAACTTGGAGAGGCTAAAGACAAACCAAATAACTGAGCTCTGCCCCTTTTTAATCGCCTTCCAATCCAGAGTAGCAGTCTCCAAATCACAGTGGTTAGTTGGATGACTTTCTCCAATCCCAGAATGTTCAGATTCAAAACTAAATGGATTTAATATAAATTTATGACTGACAGCTGCATCTTTTATGCTCTGAGTATCTTTTGTCCTTTTTGTACAAGCTGTGAGGTGCATGTACCTGAGATTGATTAAAATGTTGAAATGCTCCTATTGCCCGCATCAGAAAATGTAATTTGTCTTCTCCGGACCCAGGCTCCTGCGGTCTTTGAAGAGCAGGCTTCAGAAGGAAAAGGTCGATACACTTATCTATAAACTACTGTTTTCATCTGTAGATTAAAAAACTTGTACATTAACAGAACTTGTATGTACAACAGGCTTCATCTGCAGCTTCATGTATTTTCCACTTAGAATAAGCCAAAATAATAAGTTCTTAGCATGCATTAGTAAAGAGAAACACTTTCTAGAATAACCACCACTCCAGACCGCACAAGAAACCTTGATCCCAAGGACCCTTGTTCTTTTGGGAATGGGAGGGAGAAGGGAGGTGCACTGGGCAGAATCCCAGTCCTCAGGGCATTGCTTAATGCACATCTGTCCTTGTGTTCACTCCAGTTATAAACAAACAGTGAAGTCCAAGTGGGCTTTGCACTGTTTGGGTTTAAATGTATCTCCTGGCTGCTTCCAAATGCTATGCCTGAAGGCATGCAGTCTTTCCCTGGGAAGGAAATCCAGGCTCAGGGACAAGGAGGGACCAGAAGGCTGAGGCGTGCTGCACAGTGCATCACAATTTAGTTATAGCCCAGTGATGAAGCCTTATGTGTTGGATCCAGGCTGCTCTTCCTTCCTGCCTTGATTGCAGCCCCGTGGCTGGAGGGTGCTTAGCTTCCTCCAGCTGCAGCAGCAAAACCACTTGTGTTTGTTTGGGTCTTGCTTATCCTGTTGCTGATTTCATCCTGACACCAGCTGATGAACCTTGAGCCAAGATGCAATCCTGCAGCCCTGCTGCTTGGGCAGACCAGAGATCTTCCCTTGGAATGCCATTGTTTCCCTGCGGAGAGGTGGGCTGCGACTCCGAGCAGCCTGGGCTCAGCTGCACCATTTGCTGTAACCTGCCAGGCTGGGAGGTCATGGTCTGGCCCATGTAGTTGCTTGTGCTCTGTGGGTTGCAGCTGGTCTGTATGGACACCAGTTTGGGGATTTTAGTACATGCAACGTAATATCCATTTCTGCTCTAGGCTTATTTTGCAGGAAAGCATGCTGTATTAGTAAGGGAATGGTGACTTCTGGTGAGACATCACAGGGCCATATCTCTAATGCTATTACAGTGTATGATTGTGTAATTTGAATCAAGGTGACTTTATTTGAGCCTAATTCACTTTTCTGTCTCATTTCTATTTTGCATACTCTGGGGATGCTTCTGTCCTCCCTTTCCCGCCCTGGTTTAAAACATCTCTGATCCTATTTTGGTAGACTTCTTTTTGCTCTTAAGCCCTGAATAAAAAAAGTGTTGATTTCTTAGTGCAGAAAGAAGCAACACTTCTGAAGCATATTCCCAAAAGACTAAAAAGATAACTCCTTGGGTTTGGAAGCTCATTTGGAGAAAGGAGATGGAGTCAAAACTAGCAGTATTTGACAAATAAAACCATGACTGAAGTATTAGGAAACATTCTAGCTTGAGGCTGCCTGGCTTGTAGAAGAGGCTTGGAAATCAAATAGTGGAAGCTCTGTCTGTATAATGTAAGCATAATAAAAGTAGACTGGACATTGCAGGGGAGAATGTGCTGTAGAGCTCAACCTCGTTTGTTCATCAGGAACTGTTAAAATTTTTCTGACTTTCCTGTCTGTGCTATTAGTAGCTTTGCTTCTGCCAAGATAAGAAGTGCATGTCTCTTTGTGGTATTAACTATCAAATGAGAAAAATGGGATTCCTTCAAGGCTAGAGGTGAAAAAATGAGCAAATCTCTTTTTTTTCTCTGTTCATCTCTGATGACATTCCACTTCCCCTTGCTCCTTCATTCTTCCCTACTCTCTGTCAACAATAGGAACAGAAATCTAAGTTTTATATATAGAATTTGTGGGGCCTCTGTGCTCGACAACACACTCTCTTGTGGTTTTGAGGCTGGAAAACAATGGTTAATGGGGCATTGTGGATTATTTATGTGGGATTTTTTTGTCCTTGGCTGCTAGTTATTATCTGCAAGAAATCAAATTTAAGTGACATCTACAAATCTTGGTCATAACGACTGTAACACCTGGGCTGAAACATGAGGGACACTGACTATGTTGATTAGACATAATGAGGAATTTTTCTAATGAAGGTGGGGCTTTTAAAATTTTATATCATGAAATGCAAGATTCTCTTGGCTCTCGATCTATACATATATTGCTGAGAGACAACTTACAACAACTGGTCCAAAAAGGGTTTTTTTTTTTAAAACATACAGGCGTTGTTACTGACTTAAACTGCAATGAGCCTGCAAACGTAAGGGGCTCTGCACAAGTGTCATTTTTTGATTCCAAGGAATCTGAAATTTTGGAGGGTTTTGCCCCAGCTGTGAACAAGCTCCAGCTGTACTCTTGCAGCAGTCCTTTGTGGCTCTGCTGTCTGACTGGCCCCTCAGTGAACATAACTCCAAATTATCGGACGTACGTGTGTGTGTTTCGCATACTTTAGCAGCTGTCACAGAGCTGTAGATCTTGATGATATATGACCCCAAGATGTTTGATAAAGTATCAGCCTTTAATATTAATTAGTCAGCTCAGATGTTCGTACGGCTGAGGGCAGGCCAATTATTGATAATTAGATTATGAAAATTTATATAAACTACATTTTAAAAGTGTTTAGGCAATAAAATGTTCATATAACCAAGACATTAATTAACCATGAGATGCTGAAATGGACTCTGCTCTCAATTTGTAACTCCACTCAAGTTTAAAAAAAAATCATACTTGTGAGAAAGTGGTGTGAGGGCATGGAAGCTTGAGGCTCATACATCTAAGTTCAC
Source organism: Neopelma chrysocephalum (assembly GCF_003984885.1). NCBI lineage: Eukaryota > Metazoa > Chordata > Aves > Passeriformes > Pipridae > Neopelma > Neopelma chrysocephalum. The sequence continues at coordinate 29,379,892 of NW_020897714.1, forward strand.
TGCACATATGTCATTAATAAACTGTGAAGCTGTGAATGGCAGTGATATGAATGCCTGAGAGCAACTTTCTTCTCACGTGATACCAAGGCACTTCAAATTCACTGGAATGCTCTGCTAATAGCCTCAAGGTTAAGGCAGGATGAAGCTGATGGCCAGTTATATTTAGCCCAGGTCCTTGACTCCAGGACTCACTCCCCTGCTGGTGCAGCTGGACCCATCTTTAATGACCTTCAGTTCACATTGCAAGATGGATTTAATTTTGGGGATCTTTGGAAAGGGAATTGGGTATGGATGAATTCTGGAGGGCTATGATGGATGTTGCTTACACGCTTAGTCTAATCTGCATATCTTGCTAAATCCCACAATTTTACCTTGAGTTTCACAGTAGTTGATGATTTTGTGGTAGCCCAGTCTTCTGCAGTTATATTGCTTTCAGCTTTGCTTTGGAAAGCATTAAAATTCTAGCCAGCATAGTTTTTGTAGTAAAGTTTGAAAATGTGTAGTAAAGCCTCGGAAACTATAAATCAAAGAAAGACATCTATAAACACAGGTCTGCTGTTCTTAATAGGTCCTTTTAAGGCAAATTCAGGATTTTTGTATTTATGTGCTGTTAGTTATAGTACATACTAGTTTGAAATAGATTCAGAGTTCTTAGAAAAAAATACATTTGAAAAGAGTAGTGAGCAGTATACAAGACAGTGCAAAATGGAGCGTGGAAGAGCTGATTTATGATGTCCCCTAAAATTCGCTTGAAAAGGAACAAAATTGGGACATGTTACAAGATGGGTTTGTTTGTTTGTTTTAAAAGATTTTATCCTTCTTAGCCATTAATGAAATTGGAAGCAGTGCTGCTGAAAACTGTAGGAGCTGTGCTGTTTTCTCACCCTTGGGAATAGAAGTTGGCCTTTGGGAGGGAACTGAACTGTAGATATCCTACAGGCATCTCTCCTTTCTAGGCGCTGTTGCATAAACTAGTCTGGCAGGAACGTGTTGTTTCTTTCACCCTGAGTCAATGCACTACATGTTTTGCTCCTTGTTTTGCTTTATCAAAGACTAAATACTTCTGTCTTCTCTGCTGACTGTGCAACTGGCAAGTGGAGGTCTTAAAACCATGCTCAGTTAAGCTAGAATGTTTGAGTAATGTATGCTTCTCAAATTGAGAAATGGGGTAAAATGAGGAGACCAAAGTCTTCGTACTACCTTGTTTCTGCATCATTCATTTCATTCCATGCTAGCTCCCATTGGAAGGGAAGGATGAGTGCCACAAGGAGGACCCGATTCTGGGAAACTTATAGCAGCATTTGGAGGTACATCATGACCAGGTTCATGTTTTTCTTTAGACCTGCTTCATAGTCTGTGCATTCTAAAAAATATCTCACTGGGATTACATAAATCTCATCAGTTGCCAGTCATGGCAGAGCAGAACTGCAGCAGATGCACTCCAGCCTCCCTCTCTCGGGATTGTGCTCAAGAGAGAGAGACTCCGAGTCTACATCTCCACTGCTCCTGCTCATTCCTTCCACTCAGGCCTGCTGCTGTTTTCTGGCAACCTGTCTTGTTTGTTAATGTCAAGAGAATCAAGCAGAGCCTTCCTGAGCACAGAGCTTCTCTTGGCCTCCCAAGATGGATGTAGACTTTCAAACACAGCTGCTGCATACAGATCACAAGGACCATCAGCGACCCAGTTAGATGCTTCCTTCTGCCTATACCCTTGAAGGGGGAGGAGGGTTTTGGAAGCTGTTTGTGTTGGCTTTGATGGCAGACAGGTGAATCGAGTGTTGTGCAAAGCCTTCAAAATGCAGTAAGTCTTTCTGTCTGTACTAGTGTCCCTTTCTCAACTGCTTTTTCTGTGTCCTAAAAAGCATATCCAGATCAGTTATACTGATAATCCACCAGAAGCCCGAAGCCTGCAGTCATGGAAATTTACTTCCCCTTTCAGTGTACCAAGATATAAGCAAATAATTATGTTTTTAATATTTGGTACTGCCACCCAGAAAAATAATACTCATAAATTTCCCAACACCAAAATCAAACGCAACCCACTTCATTACTAGCAAGTAAACAATGGTTCTTCCTCCTTAAAATACTCAAACGTGTTCATAATTAGCTAATTAAACTACCATATAAATGATTATTCAATATAAAAGAGCGATCGAGAGGCAGGCAGAGGAGGAAAAGCAGTGAAATCATTACCCGCAGACATTTCTTTCTCCAAGGAAGCTACTGAGTCGTTACAGGAGAGATGATGAGTGGAAAATAATAAGAACAGCAGCAATAATTAACTTGACAGCAATAATTAACTTGACAATATCTGCAGTTTGAAGCCAACCAGCGTGTTTGTTTTGCTGGGAGAAGACCACGTGTGAGAAGATATTTACCTCTTTCTCAGCACTTCCACAGTGTGTGTTGAAGGCGGTGTTGGCAGAACAGGGACTGGCTGGAGTGAGTTCTGGGTCGTGCCCTCCAAAAGCCTCACCTTGCTGCTTATGATTTGGGTAAATCACACAGATCTGAGTTTTCATTGTTGAATGCCCAGTTTTAAGCAACAAATTCCACGTCTGTGTGGAGCTTTTGAGTGAGCCTGAGGAACGGCAGAAGAGCTGGTTACAAAACCAGCCTTTCAGTGCCGTTTTCTGCTGTAGACACGGTAGTTGCCCTAATTCAGTGCTGCTGTGGGCTGAGTGACCCATGTAAACCATCGCTGTGCCTGATGAGCCTTCACTCATCGTTAGCCTAGGACAGAATTTCATATTTCATTTCATAGAGACAAATTTGTTCATCCAGGTACTCTCGACACACATAGAGAACAAGTGTTTTGATTTAAGGAGCTCCACTGGCTTCAAATTGTTATAGAATCATGGAATGGTTTGGGTTGGAAGGGATCTTAGAGATGACTTAGTTCCAACCCCCTGCTGTGGGCAGGGACACCTTCCACTAGACCAGGTTATTTAGAGCCCCATCCAACTTGGTCTTGAACGCTTCCAGGGATGGGGTCTCCACAGCTTATCTAGGCAACCTGTTCCGGTGACTCACCACCTCACAGTAAAGAATTTCTTCAAATATCTAATGGAAACCTACCCTCTTTCAGTTTAAAGCCATTTCCTCTTGTCCTATCACTACCTGCCCATGTAAAAATTTCCTCTCCAGCTTTCTTGTAGACCCATGTTATATAGGTTGAACTTATATTTCCAAAGGCATACCAAAGATAAGTGGCATTCCTTAATTTCTGCATCTTTTCAGTGTTTCCACCACCCTTGTACCCGAATGTTGTCTTTCAGCTTCAAGGCAGTAAAGTTTCTCACCTCTTTCCCTGCAGGGATTAGTTTGAGGGGATTTCAGTGCCTTCCCTCCATAATCTACCCCACATGGCAAATAAACTACATAGATATTCTGGTTATTTAATTTTTGGGGGGTTTGTTTGTTTGTGGTTTTAGGTTGTTTGTTTTTTTTTGTTATGGAATAATAGTTAGAAAGCAACAGGACTAAAAAGGCTATTTGTTAACGAGGGAAAGAAAGGAAAAGTTGGAAATACCGTTCAACAGGATGAAAAATGAAGTTGCCTACTGGGTTATGGAGACAAATGTCCTTTAGTAATTGTATGAGTCAGATTAATTCTTTTCCAATGTTGTAAATCAGTATGGTTAAATCTTTTTCCTTTAGCATATTGGCAGAAGACATAGATCTGCTGGTTGCCTTTCCTCCCTTAAATCTAAACAATTTTATAAGGTTCTTCTGTGTTTTTGTATTGGAGTTGTTGCTGTTTTTATGACCACTTGTGTTGTACTGAAATGGTAACATTTCTGAAAAAGCATTGCAGAGATGAGGTACGAGTTTTGTGCCCTTCAGATTCTGTTTTCTGAGAGAACCTTGTGAAGTGTTTGAGCCCTGGTAGCTTGAATTGTGCAATAAATTGAAGTGATATCTTAATCGCTCTGTGTTTTAGCTTTTTTTGCCTTGTCACTGAGGTGTTTGTAGTGTTTGAAGGGGAACTGTGCATTTTTGTTTAAAGACCACTTACCAAGAAAAATGCTTGGTGGCAAAGGGTAGAAAAAGAGAAAAAACCCAAGAAATGAAGCCTAGGGATAGGGACTAGACATGAGGGATCCCTATAGAATTGATCAGTTTTGCCCAGAGCGCTCATCAAGAAGCAGCTTCTGGGCAGACAGGTGAACAACTGGATTGAAGACTGAGCGGACCAATTTTGGACTGCTGCTGGAAGTTAGGCATGAAGGGGAATTGAAAAGAATAAGATGCATATCTGCCACAAACACAATTAATTGTAAAAATTGGTGTACAAAGCTCTTTGCTACTTGGAAAATGCAACCCTCTGTCTTTTTCCATGAAAGACAGTGAGAGCTATTGAATCGCTCAGATGTTGGTAAGTGCTTTGATACAGACAGGAAAGACAGAATTTGGATGGGTGGCTTTTGAAATATTGGCTCGGATTCACTGTTATGCCTTTTGCAGGACTAGTAGTAGCATGGGGAAATGTGGCTGTGGGATTTTGGGGTTTGCTGGGAATTGCTAGGGAGTCATTTTGTCCATAATACAGATTAGAAGTTTAGCAGCTCTTGCCTCCAAAAGTCTGGACCAACAGTTGGGAATAGTGTGCTGTCAATATACCCTCTGTTCAAAACCCTTGATGAACTGTAGCATAATATCATCCCATCATTTCTCTGTCAGTCAAGAGAAGGGAACTAGAAATGAGCCATGAGGCACCAGGGGGCCCTGCATGCTCTTAAGGAAGAGACAGGGTACCCCTGATCCTCAGACTACTTGTTTTCCCCCAAGCTGAATCCAGCTTTGTACCTTATGCTTTCCTGATGCTGTCTTGTTTGGACTTTTCATGCTTCATTGACAGCTCTGATGACTCCCAAGGAATATCTTTTTCCTGTAAATTCCCATTAAACAAAAGTACTCTAGGGATTAAAAACATCATTATTATAGGGTGCTTGCAGTGTTTTAGCAGGAACCTGGGAACTCTGACAGAGTGTGATAGAAGTAAAAAAAACCAAAAAAAAAAAACAAAACAAAACACCAAAAACCCAGTATCTAAATACAGGTGATAAAGTGGGATGAAAATGGGAGAAGTCACAGGTAGGAGGACAAGAGACAAAAACCATCAAATGTGAGGAAGCTAAACAAAGAAGGATCGAAGTAACAAGAAATTAATTAATTTGTAAAGGAGTTTCCAAGTTAAGCTCTGTTTCTGTGACTGCTCTTGCTGCAGTCCTCCATGTTGTCTTGTATCCACATTGGGGGTCTCTGGGGACGGCAAACCATCTCCTTAAAATAGGCATCTGTCCTCTGTGCCTTGCAGAATGCCATCGTCCTCTCTCATGCAAAGCTGCCCTGATTCAGTCCCTGCAGTAAACTGCCCTCAGGCCTTTCAAAACCAGGGTCAGCTGTCAAGTGCTTCTAGGAGAAGTTAGCCAAATAACTTTTTTTTTTTTATTTTGCATAGTCCTTACCTTCCTTAAGTATTCTGAGTTCAGATGTCCCTGCTTATATTAAGCAAATCTTATTTCTGTTCTCTTCTTCCATCTTGTCTATGTAGCTTTGTCATTCATGGATAACTTTGCACAGCTAAGTAATCTTTTTTAGATATTTATTGTTTTTATCCATGAAAAATGTACTCACTCTTTAGAGTGGAACCCTCAGGCTAAAATTGTGTTTTCATCAACATTCATGCCCCACCACTGAACACAGATCATCTGCTTCACCTTGAGACAGCTTGGCTTGTTTCTGTGTGCTCTTTTGAAAGCTGTTTGATGTGCTGACTGAGAGATAAATGCTGTAATGAAAGGGGGAAAGGAGGAAAAAATTATTTTTTGGCTATAGGATGTCCTTTTCCTTTTCTTAAGTGACTAGAGGCAGATGTCAACACTTCAAAATAGGCAGCAAAAGTCATTATTTGGTGCACAGATGGCTTTCATCATGTCCTGAAGGAGTTTTAGGGGCATTTGGGAGCTAGGTATTTTTGAGGAAAATTTGACATGAGGAAAGGTTGGCTGCTTTTAGGGTAAAACTAGACATGCACCACAAAAAGGAAGTTACCCTTAAATTGGTATAACTGAGACAAGACCTACAAGTGCCCCAACAGAAAAATTACAATGGGAATTCTTTCTTCCTATGCCCTGGGAGTCTGTTTCACATTGTGCTTTGGTTTATATTTTCTTTCTTCCTCTTGGTTTGCCTGTATCATTTTTGTTTATCATTCTCTGTCCATTTAGTTTTAACATCCCAAATTAACATAGCACAATGTAAATATCATGCACAACTCTCACCTAGTAAACAAGTGTACATGTTAAATATTAGAACATGATTAAGCAACTCTGAACACATCCTGTGTCCTAGATCCTGTATGACTCATATGTCATGGCGCTTAACAACCAATCATCTATAATTGAGTAAAGCAGGAAAAAAGGATAATACCAAAAAAGAGGGGGCTTGGGGGTTTTTTTGTTTGTTTGTTTGTTTTGGTTTCATTTGATTTTCTTTTTTAAACAGACAGGGACTCTTTTCTATTAATAAAAGAAAGTAGATTTTTGTGTTGCCTTCATTTAAGGATCTGGGAATGCTCTGTGTTCCTTGCAGGCAGATTGGGAGTATACAAAGGGATTAAGCAACTCTCCACAGGAATGCAGGCATGCTGAGCAGAGATACAGCTTTTAAATGAGGCAAAGTCACTAAAGAGCTCGAGGTACAGAGTAAAGAAAACCTCACCAGTAAAAAAAGGTGCAGAACATGGGAATTTCTCTAATCGAGGTAGGCTGTATTTGTCTAGCAGAAATTAGTCCAAAGAGAGAGAATGACACTTCTAATTCATGAAGGAAAAAAAATGTTGCGATGTTAATATCACATCATATTAAATTGTTCTGAAAGGAAGGTTTCCAAAGGAGACTTGGGATTTTGGGTTACAGAGCAATATAGATGACGTGGTACATTTTCAGGTCTTGCTTAGGGGTGAAAAAACTCGGAGGCTAGATATATGAGAAAAATGTATCCATTAAAATAGATTGGTGCTCATAGGCTTGTGTATATGGCAGCACTTTTTTTTTTTTCCCTCTTAAATGGGCTGAATTTTAAAGAGTGAAAATCAGAAATGGATAGTACCTGTTACTCTTGGAACCTTGTTTTCCTAAACACCAGCATACTCTTAAGCAGCTAAGAATAACTGCTAAAACTGGAGTATTCCTTTCAGAAACTGCTGCCTGGTAAAACACAGACCCATAAATATTATTTTAGAAGGCTGTAAGGCTCCCCTTAGGAGAGTGCAAAGTAGGAGCCCTGGTGAAAGGAAGGACACTGTGGGCACAGCTGGTGCTGGAACAACACCACATCCCTCTTCCTGAACCATCCCCAGTCTTTCTGGTGCACCTACTAGAGGTTATTAGAGGCCCCGATCTCCCTCCTTGTGAAGGTCTTCCTTGCTCACACTGCAATGCTCTAGAGCACCAGCCTTACCAAAAACATACCAGTGCAGATTTGTAAGGAGTTTTTGTTAGGGAAGAATGCTTACTGTCAACATAAAGCCCCTTTTATTTATTGCCTGCTCAAAATTTGATCTCAAATCTCCATTTTCATCAGTCTACCCACAGCATGAATTCTTCTGATTGCCTTGAAGGAGGAGTGTCATGACAGTGAGCTATAAGGTGCCTATTTTACAAGAGGGACCTTGTTGTGCACTCAGTAGGTACATATCTTCTTATAATTGTTTTTTGTTCTGCTTTTTTAAGAGCAGAGGCCTATTGCATTACTCTGTCTCAGTCCTGAAGAGTGCATCCTCTTGGATACTGCTTTAGTTGAACCGAATCACAATTCTACAAGGGATTTTGTATGTTTTGGTTCCTCAGAGAAAGAAAAAATCATAGCAACAGGTAGGAGGAGGAGCAGGTTGATGCACAGGGTCTAACTCAACTTCATTAGGATGCTGACAACCGGCCCAAGTCCGGATTTATAGAGAATGGGAGAATTCTGTTGTGCAGAAAAGTATCCCAACCCCTTCTCTGGTGAGTGTATGTGCAGCCTGCCTTCTGTGTGAGGTGCATTGCAGCCTCCTGCACCCCAGTCAGCAATCACCTGTGGGTTGAACAGCACTGAGGTTTCAGCAAATGAAAGTACAAACCAGCTACAGTGCAATAAATACATCCTGCTATGATATATATCTTCCCTCCTTTAAAGTATGTGGCAACAAAAGGCTGCTAAACTGTTTGTGACAACTTGTTGTTCAGGTATAATTTTCTTGCTGAGAGTTTTGGTGCTTCTGGTCCCCACTGGCTGCAGTTGGATTTGCAATGTCTTGGTATTGTTTTGATGCTACAGTGCAAATGTCACCAAATAATGTGTGTTGCTAGAGTACTACATACTAGAGTAGTTTACAGAAGTGAGCCAAAAAGTATCCTTCTCGGATAATGAAGTTTCTTTGGCATCTCACAAACTTTGCGAGGTATGGACACCATATCTATGGTGTGGAATAGCAAAGTATCCCCCCAAGGTTTGCACCATCACACTCCTGATTTTGTCATAAGGTGGTAATTAAGTAGGTCCAATTTCCAAACTTGTCTCTCAGTTTTGAGTGGCTTGTGTTTTGGAGATGGAGATCCTGACACCTACACTTTCAACCAAACCTCTGGAAAAGTGGAGTGCAAACTAAACCAAGAAAAAAAGAGATAAAAGGTTAGAAAGATGGCAGAAACATGAGGCAGGAGGTGGAGTGTAAGCAACAAAGTGGGACAGAGACAGCAACATCTGTTTTCATCCACCAGGAATTAATCAAAGATTTCTAAACATTTAGACAAGGTCTTTTCATGCTTGTCAGAGGTTTGTCTGCCGTAAATTGCTATTAGCTTGTTAGCTGGTTAAATCAGTCAAGTCACTGTGCCAAGCTCCTATCCCTAGAGGCATCATCACTCCAATTAGTCAACAAACCACTTGGTGTCTCTGAAAAAAAAAAAAAAAATGAATCAGGCTGTCATTGTCCTAAAATGGGTACTTAGAAAATGGAAGACCTCAAATCTTCAAATAACTTTATCCTATGTATTTCTCAATTTTCCCAGTTGTGAAATAGAGGCAGTTTCTCTTTTGCCTCTGGGGCATGATTTATATTTTAATTCATTCATTACTGTCTGTGAAGTCTATTGCAACCTTTGGATGAAGGAGACTGTATTTATTCAAGCTAGTAGTATTGCTTTGAAGACTTCTCTGATCTATGGAAATCAGTAGGTTCAGTGGCCTAAGCCAAATTCTCAGCAAATGCTGACTCCTTCTCTGCTGCTTGTAACAAGGAAACTCCAGCATTGCTCCAGAGACATAAGAAGTTCAGCAAACCACTAATCCCCACATTTCTCTAAGTCCAGGATTAATTACAAATATACTCAGCAAAGCTCATAGATTTCTGCTGCAGGGGCTCTGTGGACCCAATGCAAAAAGAGATCAAAAGAAGACTAAACATTCACAAGGTCATGTTCCTGAATGCCCTTCAGAGGCAGATCCACTGAGGAAGAGAAACTTCTGCTGTAAATATCACCAGCCTAGATGAGAATCTGTCAGAATGATAGTGCTTGAGATTCTTCTCAAAGAGGGGAAAATCCCTCCTCTTAACTTGGACTTTACAACGTAATCTTAGAAAACACTGAAACCGCACTGCAAGAACAGAAAAACTTACTCCATTCCAGTGTGATTGCAATGATATTTCTAAACAGAGGAGCCCTGGGGAAAAGCCTGAATTCTATTTCCCCCAAGAGACCTATTGAGCTCCTTTTCCAAATGATGACATATGGAGGCATTCCTTGAAATCCCAAATGACTAGTAGATTTCTTGCCTAGATCTGCCTTAGCTGCATGGGTGTCAAAAACATTTTGAAAGGCTATTCACTCATGAATAGAAAAGGACTTGTCTGCTGGTGTCTTTCTGTTCCAAACCAATGGACAGCTGCCTCCCTGATGAGACAAATCTGGCTGGATCTTGAGGCCGCGGGCATCTATTAGAGCCTCAAGAATACAAAAGCTATGGCTAGAAGGTAGCCTGGTAGGCCATTTAGTCATTCTAATCCACAGGAGGATTTAACCTCTTGTGACTTAAGGACTGTAACTTACCAGCCAGTGTACTCTGTCACAGCTCTTTCACCAATACTGGCATCCCAAGGAAAGGTTTCCTTAATGTCTGTCCTAAACATCCTTTGTGCCAGTTTAAAGCCATTACTTCCTGCCATATCCAAAGCGAACGCAGGCAAGCAGGTTATTCACGGCCTCTCTGCAGCAGTCTGGAGCCTTGTCATTTTTCTGCACTTCAGAGGATGCTTGTTGCTCTCTCTTGATCCATCTCCATTCTGTCCATGTATTCCTTCATTCACAGAATTTCAGCAAAACTTTCACCCCTGCTGCGTACAGCAGAAGGAATTTTTCTTGCGTCTTGTGGTTTGTACGTTTGTTTACACATCCCAGCATGTTGTTTGCTTTTTTGTGTTTTGCAATAGCATGACATTGAGTCATATTCAGTTTGTGATTGACTGTAACCCCTGCAGCCTTTTCTGAAGATCTAAAGCACTTAGATGATGAGACAAACTTATCCCTGGCAATGTCATCCTTTCAGTCAGCTCCAGAAGCCTTGTGGGATCATTCAGCCCTACTAGATTCACATCTGGCGAGCTATGCAAGAGATTTCACTGTCATTTTCTTTTTCTGTGTAACACCCCAACTAAACATGATATAGTACAGTGAATCTAACAGCACTGCTTCTTGGTAATTGAACTTTTCATGAAGGGAACAATTGCAGAAAGGAAGCTAATTAAAATTAAAGAATTTCTCCTGATTATTTTATGGCATTTGCCATAGGCCAGTGGTTTCATAGTCCTCCTTTCTTATTTTTTTCATCTCCCTGTGAAAACAAATTGTGTTTGAAATAAAGCAGAGTAAGACAGCATAGGAGAGTGAGACAGAGGACATGCAAGTGACAGACATGGGTGGAACATAAGTCATGCTTGGGAGCTTGAGACAAGTCCTTATGATATGCTATCCTACGAATGTTTTTCTATATTTTTATGAATCCTGATGGATTCTACAAGGAAGGAATTGTTATGTGAGAAAAAATATTTTGGAAAATTTCGGTTTAGACTGATTGGCTAAAATTGGAAGACTACAACAAAACACAGAAGTGTCTGCAAAAATTTAATCATCATCTCCTTTCCCATTCATAAAATATTCTGTGAGCAAATTTTAGGTTGCTGTGTTTGTTCTTGCAGTCTGTCAAAGGATCAGAATAAACTGTGGACTGAGCAATGCTTATTACCTGCAAAACTTGTTCTCCTTCCATCTGTGTGTTATTAACGGTACCAAAGACAGTCAAAACAGAATGAAGGAGCAATATCAGAATTATTTTTTGCTATATTTATTTCTATATTAGTTCTGTTAACACCCTTTTTGCTGTTCTGTAAATAATAGCAGCTTATTCTACTTAATGTTAGTTTTTAATCAGTTCCACCATTGAGGTCAAACATTAGCACAGCACTGCCTTAGCACAGTTTGTAGACAAGTAAAAAAAAACCACTAAAATCTTGAGGCTCTAAAATCCCACTAATTCTGTGCAATTTGATTTAGTGTTACTATAGAATATTTTTGGTAGGACTAGGCCAAATCTTACTGTACTTGATTTTTAGTCAGTTCTTGCTCATGCAGTCCTTCTAGGAGTCGATGGAAATTATTTCCAAATAAGGACTTCATTTATTTAAAATCTGTTCCATGAGAAATTTCATAATGCTTGTCAAATTTATATTTTTAACCTTTTTTTCTTTTCGGGTCTAAGCTTATTATACTATGTTTTTTAAAAGCTTTGTCTGCAATTCCATTCATTTAAGGTATTACTATATGCAATATTAAACATGTATTTCCATTTGATGTTTTTGAATTTAATGTGGTATTCTTCAGTTAAACACAGTAATCACTGCATGTTTGACTGGGAGATAATATGACAGGAGAATAATTGTCCTGAAATGGCATCCAGGAGTTCATCTGGCTCCTGCCACTTCTGCACTGGCAGCAAAGAGCCCAGCTTTACTATGCGTGACCTAAAATGTACAGAAAGCAGAGCAGGGAAATGGTGGGGTAGAAAGCCAGAAAATGTCACACAGTGACATTATGCAGCTTGTGAGGCCACGAGGAATATGCACTGAGCACAAGTAAACACTTGCACCCCATTAAAGTTCAAGTACAGGCATCGGCTGTCTTTTATTTCTGTGGTGTTAGCTGGGTCTTGGCCAGCAGCAAGGCCAAAGTGATGGGTTTAGTGTGTTACAGATCAGTCAGAACGACTAGTCAGGATGGAAATCTTGGAAGACATCCATTACAGCAGCCTATAACATTAATAGCATTAAAAATAATTTTCAGACGGATCAATACCAATCCTGTTTGCTTCGAGCCTGAGGGTGATTGAAGCGAAAGGGAGCCTTGGGAACAGAGTGAGTGAAAACACATTGTGTAACGTCTTATTTTCATCAAGTGAACACAAAATCTTTGAAATCCAAGTCCATTTGGCAGAATGCTTCCCAGCCCTGAGCAGTAGTGTGTCTGACGTAGGGGAAATCTGGCTGAGTTCTTAGAGATCGTTTCACCGGGGGTGACCCCCCCGAGTGATGGGCGTCACAAGAATTTGACTGTAACTGATGAAAGGGAATTCTGGTTGAGGGTGGGATTTAGATCTCTTTTTTTATTTTTTTTCAGACAGGCCAGCTGAAATCTAATTTTCCCTCCACACAGAGATCCCGCAGCCTTTAATATATGCTGGAGATAGAGCCATCCCTGAAGCCAGGGAATATAGGAAGAGTATGCCTTTTTGTAAACTAGCCAGAAGATAATCAAGCTGAGTTTAATTAAAGGGCGTTATAGGATACCAATAACATTTCTGACCTCTCACTGTCCAGACTTTAATATTTTTCTTGGTTTTTATTTTAAGTTTATCTACATGAGAATAAATATTTTCTTAAAGGGGTTTATCATAGTAAAAGAAAACACAGGTACATTGGATGCCTCTCCTCTAGCATGAAAATTAGTAGCTCACTATAGTTCTTGATAGACTTTTCAATTGCAAAAAGTGTCATGGGTGCAATCTTCATTTCTTATTAACGTCTGAACTTAATTAGAAATCCTTGTTCCTTGTTTTTAATGAAGTAAATGCATTAGCCTGTATTAACCCATTTTGGAGCTGTTTCTCTTTTTTCAATTTTCCTTCCTGCTGGTTTGGCACTCAGGCCGGTGGAAGTCTGGGCATTGTCTGTGAAACTCCAGTATTTCAAAACTTGGTTTTACTGAATATTAGAATGAAATGTTTGTATTACTGTATGCAGGATATTCTCCCTTTCTAGTGTCTGTAAAGGGAAATTCTCAGAAAGCTTCAGCGCAGAAATAACAGAGCCTTATGTTTAAACATTTTTATTGAGCAAAAATGTTTTTAACATTCCCGGATCCATGTGTTTGGCTTGCTTGAAGCAAATCCAAATATTTTGTTATGACGTGACCTGGCATTAGTCTGCACCCACCCAAGCACTTCTCTGCACCCTGTGAGGTTGATCCTTGTGTCCTGCAGGCTGAGGTTACACCAACTTGACACTTGGACCCAGCCTAACTGGATAGAAGGTGGTGGCATCTAGTAAGATTATTAGTTTGCCCCATTACCCCTACAATACACACACATAAGAAGATGAAGCGCACACTTGTCTTACAAGAAATGAAAATGCCTGATCTGGTTTAACTGGGGGAGGCTGGGCACGAAGCCAAATTGCATTTTCCAGCTTCTTGTCCCTGAGTCTGTTTCCACATCAGCAGCCGCTATAGTGAGGGTCAGCAGAGTGGCTCTTGGGCATCAACCAAGGGACAGAAGACCTGGCAAAGTTCTTGGGTTTTTTTTGGTTTGCCTAAATTAGCAAAACCTGCTAAAAACTAAAGCACTTCTTACACTTCTCCTTGCCCAGGAAAAGTCTTTCTGCTCTGCAGAGCTGCAGCCCTGGGAGCTTTATCTGTTTAAAATGAAGTCAATTTCTATTCTCTGGGTACTGCACAGGTCACAGTCATGTTTTTAATTACCAATTAGCCTTCCATTAAGGAAATAAAATGAGTTTTATGTGCTGGTTGTCAAAGGTCCTTATAGCTGCCTCATTTCACGTGTCCTGTCTGCTCAAGCAGCAAGCAAGCGAACAGAAACCTACTCGGGTAGTAAACAAAACCTGAAAACCTTTGTCCCACAAAAGGAAAGATTGAGCCTGAGATGGAGAAGCTGCAAGGACTTTTCATTTTTCATTCCCTTCAGTTGTGTTTTTCCTGTCTGCCATGAGCACTGTGAACAGAATGTTAAATATGCCCTTAAGCTACTCCTGAAAGGAAAGGTCACACACACATACACGCTCCATCTCCCCCTCCCTTTCTCTCTTTCTTTCATGCATGTATGTTGTATGTTTGTATGAATGTGTACAGAAACCCCACCCTTAGAAGACTGAACTGTGGGACCAATTTATTTGCTAAGAAATTTCAAGAGGGAGAGGTTATAAATAGTCATAAATTCAATTTATTTATAAAGCATTCCCTGTCAGGCGTCACTGCACAAACAATTATAAAAGAATTGTAGTAGATTAAAAACATAAATTAGAGCATCATAAAATGCACAAGAGTGATCAGATTCAAATGCATTTGACAGAGATGTTTTAAGAGTGGGATTTGATGAGCTCTTCTGGGTGGTCAGTCAGAGAAAAGCCTCTGCCCAGTGGTGTCTTAAAACAGAGATTCATGGTCAGATTTCTGCAGGGCCTTGCTTGCGGCTCTCTGGTTCTCAGCTCAGAAGTTGGGAGTGATTCACAGAGGGTCAAAACAGTGCTATATGTGGCCATGGTTTCTTGAGGAGCCCGTGTTTGCTGACATCTGATCCCACGCAAGCTGCCTGAACACTCCTTTCTTTGGCTGCTGTTCTCATCTTTCCCCTGCTAGCCCTTCTCTCTTCTGAACATGTGCTCCATGCCAAGGGCAATGTCATTCATTCTGTCAGCTCAGCAAGCTGGCAGTCATGCCACCTTCAAATTCGGGTTCCCCTTGCAAGGCGGTTTAGGAAAAGTTTCTAATTCTGTAGTGTTATCTGAGAAGTTGTAAAGAAGATGAAGAGAAATGGGCAATTCGGCCTATAGACAAATAAAATTAGTAGCAAAATTCTCCCTGGCATGCACTAGAATTATTCAAAACCTTGTAGGACCAGGTAATTCCTAAAAAGTAAAAGAAAAGCCAAACCCAACCCCCAAATTTCTGACAGAAAAGATGCTTCATTAAATTAAGGGTATGGAATACAACTCTGCCACACACCCCTTATCCATGAGGGGATTGTAAAAAATTCTTGGCACGTTATGGGTATATTTCCAAAGGAACCCACTACCCTCATGTTGAGGTCTATTGGAAATTCAGTCCTGCATTTTGGGGCCCAATTTTTGGTCACATCTTAGAAAAGATGACCAAATACAATGATCAATGTGTCTCAGTGTGCCTGTCCATATGACAGTAGTCTGAGTTTACAAGGCAGACAAACTGCAGTCGCCAAAATGTTGACTTCAAGCAGTTAAAAAATCATCAGCTCCTGAAATTATGTAATTGATTTGAAATTCATAAATCTGATGGGGGCAGGGTTACGTCTCTTTAGCAGTCAGATACTTGAGATTCACCTTTGTTAAGCTTCACACTACTGCTAACAATCTTAGAGACTAGTAGAAAAATAATGTACTGAAAGCATTGATTGTGCAGTGATGGTCAGATTAAAGTGATATCATGATAAGAGGTCCAGACCTATGACTTCAGCCCCTAGATGGTGCAAACCAATTAAATCATTAGAACTGTTATTGCTGAGGTCACGTAGATTGTTTCCAAAAGTAAGTGTGCTTGATATCCTGCTTGGAAGATGTATTGTAGATAAGACCTTTTAGAAACTATCCTAATGAATCAATACTTAATTAGTTATTCCTCTAGAATCTCTCCTAAAGTGGGATATATATTTACTGTTCTGTCTGCCAACAAAATACTCAATATTTAACACTAGCATGTTTTTTAGTGCTAATAATAACAAAAATAATAACAAATTAATAAAATGGAGCACTGAAATGTTATATGGCTGATAGACTTGTATATCTCATTGCATACATGACTGAGGTCAGACACCTGAGCATGGTGAGTAGCCAATTTCTAACTTGTTTGAGTCATTTTGGGAGCTGAATGAGACACAATATGCCTTGTGATGATCTATTAGATACAGCTGTTGTACTGGGGCTGCTCTGATTTAAATGGATGCTTCTGGTATCCTGTCGTTAATCAGTGTTTGGTAGATGGACAATTGATTGTGGTGTTTCTAATGGCTTTGTTAACCTTGGGAGAAGACACTGGGCTGCCTCACTGCCTCTGAAACTGCATAAAGGAAACTAGTAAAAGCTTTCTTCTAGGGGGTGAATTTAATTCCTAAGCATGGTAACAACACAACACCTTGCCAGCTTTTAATTTCTATCCAGAGATCCTAAATGAGGCTCTCTCAGTCATAAACCGTATGCTGCCTTCTCTAATTTTGCTTCCTCCTAGAAGGGTAATCTCTTATTGCTCTGATCAGAATATAAAGTGACAGTTCATTTCAATTTAATCAGAGTAGGGGACAAAACAAAAAAAAACCCCTAGATTACAACCTTTTTTACCTCTTCAGAGCTATTCAGGTTGGAATATTTTTACATGGCACGTTTGGATAGCTTCAGTTCTTGGTCAAGAAAAACTGAGCCCAAAATTCTCTGAATTTAACTCATATATAGGCAGGATCCTATTGTTCTATTTCAGTTTAAAAAAAATAAATAAAAAATCTTGAGCAACAACACCCAAGAGATTTTTGCCATTGCCAGCCAAAGACCATAAAGAAAATCTTATATATGTTATGCATTGTTAAATTGGCACTGGAGTCCAAATTTTAAGTTTGAATGGACGCATAATCCTTTATAAGTATCCAGAAAGGCACATGCTTGACCATCTCTATTGTGGAGAATGAGGCATCCCACTGAGAAGCATTGATGTGCAATGGAAAGGAAAGATCAAGTCTGTTAGTTTATTCTGAGGAGTAGAGGTGCATTTAGGATGAGAAAATATGCATATACAGTCTCAGAAAAAATATAGGTTGAACAGGGACTTTTGTAGGTTGTCTAGTCTGAATTCGAATTCACAGCAGTGCTGTCTTCAAAATTAAATCAAACTCTACAGAATTTTGTTCAGTATAAAGGTTTCAAAATAATATTCCTCTTGTATTGTCATCCAAATGTTATTGGCATCCTTCTGAAATGTAGGATTCCCAATAATTACATTATTCTGTGTATTTGGAGCTTGTTTCCCCACCTAATGTTAGCAAAAGATGTAGGTGAAATTGATAATAAATCAGAACAGCAATGGCATTCATCATCTGTATTTTGATTTGAGTGAATATGAACATATGGCTCACTGAGAAGCAAAGTGTGTTTGTACAAGGTAACTAGCACAGGGGATTGACCCCTGTGTACCTTGGCTTTGCATTACAATTGGACTCTGACACAGAACGTAGTTCCACTAAATGCATAAATAAATTCAACTTGATCCTCGCCAAAGTGCTCTAAGAAAAATAAGGACCTCAGTCTAGATTCTGGAAGACAGCTCTGCATGAAGTATTCCTTGATCTGTCAAGAAACCCTTGAATATAGGGCGGCTGTATCAGGCCTGTAATCATTCAAAACTATTTATGTCCTCTCTTCTGTTCATTTCAGGGGAAGTTCTTTAAATATATCGTGGGCTTGTTATGAATTATCATAAAGTACCAAAGGCTGGCTTGCACTCTATTCCTGTTTTATAATTACTTATTTCAGATTAGTGAGAATTCTGTCTTTGATTTATGCTTCTAGTGTTGGACACCTTTAAAGCAGCTATATGTAAGCGTTATCTCCCATTTCACCAGGTGTTAGTTAAAAGGTGGTATTTCTGCAGTGCTTGCTGTGAATTTAACTGTGCTCATCGGAAAGCCTGACACTGCCTTTGGCTGGAGTGCAGAGAAGGCAGCGCTGATCATATTTGGAAATCTAACCTTTCAGAAGCTCTTCTGACTTCTGTTTACCAACACGGTGGGTTAATGTTTAGTCAGATGCTTGTCACCCACTTTCTTCTTTGGGCTTGTTTAATCCTTGTCAGGTAAAGTCAGGTAGTGTTCTTTTGCTTGGTTTTTGGGAATATTCTTTTTGGGGAACATGTAGAAGAAGGGATGCTGTGTTTTAGGACCAGCAGTGACAGCAAATGGAGTTATGTTCATCAGTATGCCATCTTATCCCTTTCTCTTTATCAAATAAATGGATATGGCCACTTGTTTCCGCAATGGCAGTAATTTTAAGTAGAAATAAAAAAAAAATTCAAATGTATTCTCTCCTTTAAGTTTTATTCCTTCATGTGCTTGTATTTGTTTTCATGCATACTTAGCTGAAAATGTCTCTTGAGTAACTGAGTACATTCAGAAGTAACTCATTGTCAACAAACCTGTCTTAACATCTGCTTTATTGAATTGATCCTTCGAGTGCACACATATGGGTCTCCCTCACAGAAGGTCAAAGCTATTAATGCCAACAGTAGTCTCCAGGTTAGCATATTCACGCAGTGAGGATACCTTGTCTCAGATGTGATCATAACCTGTAATTCAAAAAACATGGAACATTTTTTTTTCGTTTAGTCTCTCGGCCATCTTTCCCAGCACAGCAGTTCAATCTCCTTACTGCCCATCAGAAAAGATTGTTTTCCCTAATAGAGAAAAGTCTGAGTGCTTCCCCTCTGATTTGTATCTTTCAGAGTCTATTTATAAAAATAATGCCAAAGCATCCTATATGACAGAGGCCCTTAAAATACTGCTGTTTTACTTGGACATCTGAGTATTTGCATTACTGAAGAAATGTAGTCTCTTATGTTTAAGGAGGCATTAGGGAATAATAATGCAGACTCTGATGTCTAAGGTCAAACAGGCAGCTTCATAAAGGTTCTGGTTGTGCAGGGCTTGGGGCTCATTACTTCAAACATATAAGCTGTAGTTTTTGAAACATGGTTTGTAATAAGCTGAGCAGAATGCAAGTAGAGACAGACAGAAAAGTCTGAGAAAACCTCTACTGACTGAATTTTGGATTGTAAACTTTTTAGACTGGTGTGTATGAGATGCAACAACCTGATTGGGATTTGATCCTTGAGTAGCTATTGCAAAGAAAATGTTATGACCTATCAGTGCTGCTGGGTGGATGGAGTTTGGAGAGCTGGGATCAAGATACAGTGAATCATTCTGATGACCATTTCTCAGAAACAGCACTGGTCTACTCACTCTCTGACAGGAGAAAAGCCTTATGGCACCCTACAATAATTTCCTTGGATTTCCTGTTTTCAGACTCCTTTCATGAACCCAGGATGACATTAGCTACAATTTAAAAATTATAAACAAAAACAAACCTATGACTTCTTCGGAAGGCATATGGGATTAGGGGGTTTTCATACTTAATGCAGTAATCCTCTTTTGGAAATCTATCTTAGAGCCTTAACAGTAAGTTGATGTTTGTTTCTTTGTTAAAAGTGAGATGATGTACAGCTTGTCTCTTGGCAATGTTAGTGCTGGCTAATCTATCAACTAAGGTAGCTGATGCTTATGTCCTATATCTACAAAAACCCCCCCAAACAAACTCAAATAAACAGTGGTAGAGCCAGTCTCAGACCATGTGTGCTCCAGGGACTGGCCAGTTTTCTAAAACTTTTATCCTTCCTCTTCTTCCACTCATATTTTGTTTGTGGTTTTTTCCTTTGGTTTTCAAAACATTTGCATCACTATTGCCCAAGCAGGAAGCTCCTGCTTTGTAATTCTACAACCTGCAGTATGCTTCATGTGCTTCAGCCATGTGAGAATGGTTCCCATTTCTAAGGCACCAATAAAAAAATACTATTCCTTCTTTCCTACAACTCCAAAGTTCCCTCTCTTGATGCTGTGGTTTGGATTTGTGTTTCAAGGGGCAATACTGTTGCTATCTCCTCTCATAATGGTAGTGGGCAGCTCCCTCCCTCCCTGTCAGCAGGGAGCTCTCTCAAAGAGAAACATCAATACTTGTCTCCTTTGGTTGCTTTCAAAATTGTACTAAATCGGCTTCTTGGAAGAGTTGGAATTATGGATACTTTGCAGTGCTGTGTCCCTTGGGAGATTGAGACACTGAGTCCTGGTCTACCTAATCTCAGAGCAAAGCTTCAAATGAGCAGGCAGAAGTGCCCATTTGGCAGAGGCAAATTCATTATTCTGTGGCTGCTGAGGGCAAGAGGTGGTCCTGTCATTTCCAACCCGAGGCAGGGGATGGTTGAGTCATATCTGTGGGCTCACTGGGCAAGGTGGCATCAGAACTGGGACTGAAACCCACAGCCCAGTTATGCTATGTCGTTACCGAGTTATGCTGTGTTCATAAAGGCTTTTCAGTTTTATAGCATGAGGACAAAAGGGAACACAAATTAATTAGTAGGCTTTTCAAATTCTTCTTGAGTCTGAGCAGGAGTAGCTTTCTGAAATGATCTTGGAGCAGCTGCACTGTTTAATCTCAGCAGTATTTTTCCTTCAGTTTTAGACTCTGAAATCATTAATTTAAGTGCAAAGGATCATAAAACCTCTCCTCTGCTCAACATTCTGTATCTTATGTTCATTTCAGAGGCTTTTATAGAATTTTATTTTTTTATGGATCTTTCCATCTTAATCGAAGCATTGTAAGGAATTTATTCAAATAGCTTGTAGTTATATATGTATATATTTATATATCTATGTATAGATGTGTATATATGCATGTGTGTGTAATATTTTGTTATATTAGTACCTCAATAACATGGTTCCACAAGCAGCATGATTACAATAACAAAAGAGGTGCCAGTAGTCCCATAGGCATCTTCAGAGACAAAAAGGTATAAGGCTCCCAATCCCAGCCAAGTGGAACCTGTGAGTTGTTGAAATACTGTCTGCTCTGTGCAGTATTAAATATTTAAAAAGCAGTAATTAAAAAGAAAAAAAAAAAACCGTTCCAGAATTTTCTCAAGTATTTGCTTTCATGGCTCTTTCGATTGCACTAGTTCAGGTATTCCAATGAAATTCATGGAGTGGAAAGGCTCTCCTGGCCAGGCAGGCCTGCACAGGGCTGTGGCCGTGGGAGCAGCACAAAGCCAGACAGAGCTGGCAGCAGCTTTTGTCCCTGGGTGCCCAGAGGTCAAGGACAGTGTTTGCTGTTAAACTGCTGGGCACAGGACCAGCTTTAGGTCTTCCTCTTCAACTGTTCTGCCCACCAGCTTCAAATTGGACCTGGAGCTGTTAAATGGGAGGGTGGGCTCCTCGACATCCCCCTGTAACCGTCTCAGCTGTGGCCACTGACAGGTTTTAGGGGAAGGCTGTTTTTTAGGGCCTACAGCACCCCTGCATGAGCTTGTGTTTCTGTTTGCACAGTGGGATGCTGGATGAACTTGACTGCCCAGGGCCACCTCAAAGGCAGACTGAAGAGTGGTTTTGCCCTTTTTGTGAGAGGGAAAGAGAGCTTGCCCACAGCTGTGGAAAGCCCTTAGCTGAAACAGGGAGTGAGTGAGTCTAATTAGTGGGTTGAGTTGCTGTACGAGAAATCTTTGTTTCCATCTTAAAAAGTGTTCAATAGTCCCTAGTGAGGCCATGTCCATCCCAGGCACAGCACTCCATGCTCCCATACTGAGTTCAGGGCAGGTTCTTCCCCCTCAGAGTCCATTTCCATCTTTCTCCAACCTCTACACAGGTTTTACTTTGTCCTTGCAGAGGTAGGGCATCACCTCTCAGGCAGAGCTACCGTGAGCTGCCTGTGGGGTCCTGTCAGACCCTGGGCTATGTCGACAGAGGCAGCACAAAGGTGCAGAGCAGTCAGAAAAACCACACAGACTTCCCATCATAAAGTCATTTTATACTACTTCGAGGGTTTAAGAGATTTCATGACAGCTAGTCCTTCTTTACAAATGTGTGCATAGAGATCGATCATTTGGGTCGGTTTGGCCATGATTTGTGTATCAGGAGGTACTTGCTCAGATGTTAGCAGGAGTGGAAGGTGAAGGACTGCCCTATTAGTCCCTTCTAGCAGTGTGCAAGCCATTATGGAGCTTTTTCCTGTGGTCAAGCCCATGGTTAGATTCCTGGTTGTTAGCACTTATGTGCCTATTCCTGGGCTAAGTAAAATAGCACCCTCGCTATTTGTAGAGGGGACACAGTAGTTGCTGGTATTGTATGCTGTTGTTTCCATCTCTGAGTTCAAGGGAAGGGAAATCCGTAGTGTACTGCTGTGTCTCCATCTGGGACAATGGACAAATTCTGTGCTGTGGGCATGTTCAAAAGCTTTACTACTAGATCAGATAACTTCAGAATGATACTTTCGCTTTTTTTGGGTGTTCCTTGTGCAAAGCACTGGGGGATACTGCAGGCATTGTGAAAGCATCATCTGAGGGAAATCAGCAATATTCTAAAGCACAAATATATGCCTGCTACTGTCAGATGGAATTTCTCAGTCATGTAAAATATCACATTAATGTAAACATACAGATGAACTGGCAATTGTTTTTTTGATCTTCAGGTTTCTAGTGAGTTGTTAATTATCTGGAGCTGAATGCAAAATATTCAAATGGGCACTGTCAAAAGGTGGAATGATTTTTTTTGTAATCCTGCACATTTTTTATTGCTGTATAATATGAAAGTGTCATACATGTATTCAGTTGGACAGAGGAACAGGGTAGATCAAATTTGGAGCTGAAAAGATAAATATAGCGACCTGTCTGACTGTCTTGCTGGGTATTTTTCAAGGTATGACAGGAATGCCTAGGATGTTTTAATTTGTATTTATCTCAGATTTTGTTTCTTCAGTGTGAACTTTTAATGACTTTGTAGTTTAACCTCTCAGGGACCTAGTCTCCTTTTGCTGTTATCTAGTTTTCATGTACTTATCTCCCACGCAGCTTGCCACGCAGCACTTCTGTAGTGATTACCTAATGCTGCAGTTTCCCTCCTACTTAGGTGGAGGTCCCTACCATTTCTGCAACACTGCTATCCTTATTCCACACTGGGGCTAAAAGCCCCAGGGATGAGAGATGGTGAGCCTCTGTACTGCCCCAAAAGCTTGATTGCTTGTCCTGAATCAGGCTGCACTGTAACTGGAAGTGACTTTGGATATGCTTAATTGCAGCCTGTATTTCACAGGGACACGTACATTTATAACAGTATGACTAAAAGCCTCTAGTGTTAGTCAGCCTGATCTGTAAATCACTTACCACCAGTGTTCAGCCTACTTATTCCCCAGCAACAGAAAAGGGAATCCCAAAGAAGGCTCAGTCTGACACAAGCATTAGTCTCAGGTGGGCTTTTCTTATTTTTTTCCTCATCTCTCTCCCCAGTATTACATCCAGCAATGTTTCTTCTCCAGAGGTAGAAGAGGACTGGATGCAGTTCATTCTGCTGGCTGGCAATATTTGGCCGTGTATGCTGGAGAGAGCTGAGTGCTTGGACACTGCCCTTCTGCTTTGCACAGGCCTGTGCAGGGGTCGGTCCCTGCCAAGGCAAGGGCAGCAGGTTCCAGAGTCTAACCAAAATTTAGTGCCCCTGAGACTGACTGCAGACTATGCAAGACTGCACATAGGAAAGCTCCCTGGCAAGCAAGCCAGAGAGCGTTAGGTGCACCCAAGAGGCGAGTCGATGAGTTGGGTGGACTACAACTAAAGAAAACATCCATGTCCATGGTTTGTCACTCACACTAACCATTATCTCTCTTGTTCTCTTATCTTCCCCAGGAACGAGTGGAATATCTCTTTCTCATAATTTTTACAGTGGAAGCATTTTTAAAAGTAATAGCATACGGACTTCTCTTTCACCCCAACGCTTACCTCCGCAATGGCTGGAATTTACTAGATTTTATAATTGTGGTAGTAGGGTGAGTACCAACAGTTCGTTTTTGAAGGCACTGTACACATGGGGATACTGGCAATATTTGGGAGCTTAAGGGTGGGGGAATCTTGGTGCATTACATATGAGTGATGTTAGAGGTTGCTGTCCATCATGTTCCTCCTACAACCACCATTTAAATGGTTTGCAAGACATAGAAATTAAACTGCTCTTTGGGAACAGGGATAAAAAGAAGAAGCAGTGCAAGCTGTTGGACAAAGTCAAACGCCTGCATAACCTTAAGTAAAAGAAAATCCCTTTGTTTTTAAATCTGTGTGAATATTAAAAATAATATCTAGGTAATCCTTTAATTAAGATTAGGAGTTGGATGACAGATAAATTCTGCCATCTTGTGAACTTTTACTGGTGTTTCTCATTCTGAAAGACGGATGAAAGATTTAAACCCCAGGTTTTCCTACAAACTAAGTTCCTCAGCTCAATTGCCCTGTTCAGCTGGTGATTTCAACACTTTTAATTTTGACCCTTTTAATGTTTTAACCTTTCTAAAGAATAATTTTACTATTGTAGATCAAATTGCTACTTTGAGCTGCAACCTTTCTAATCCCGTTATTCCTCTCCATGTTTTTCAAGCTTGGCATTTAATTTATTTGAATAAAAGCGAAGTAATACACCTTCTGCTTTTTCTACCTAAGGGTAAGAGATAAGCAGGGGATTTGAATTGTGGTTGTTTGAGGGAAGAGGTGAAGGATATAAACTACAGCTGAAGACAAAGAGAACAAGTATTTCTTTGCCTGAGTAATTTGTCCCATCCTCCCACCACTCAATTGTTAAAGAGTTTCATCGCCCACAAAATCTTGTAGTCTTTTCACCTCTTTACCAAGGAAACTCTGCATCAGCTCCTAGGGAGAATGTCAAAAGGGACACTCCTAGTCATCAAAACCTCTTCATAATTTCTTCCCCAAACCATCTATCTTCCTGACCAATTTTTTGCTGGCCCCAAAATATTTCATCAGCAAACTGCTGTGTGCTACCCAATCCCTCCCACTTTCCATCATCACGGGGGAAAGTGGGTGAAAGGAGAATTCCCAGTGAGGGGGAGGGAGAACAGGCTGAAACCTATTCTTAGTCTCAAGACCTCTCTGCCTCCACGTGGACATAATGCTTCTCCTTACAGCAATGTCCGTTGTCTTTCTCCTTTGTTCCTGCTCGCAGAGAGAGGATCCAATAACATATTAGTAACTGAAAACTGGAAAATCCCCAACCCCTCCTCTGGTATTGATGGCCAGTTCCATAGATGGTTCTGCCTTTGAATGCTCTCAGATATCCCACCTGCTTGGAAATTGCTGCTTTAGTTGAAGAAAGATTGGAGAAAAAAGAGTCCTGTGAATGTGATTTTTCTGTTTTCATTTTTATGAGAAAGAGACATTTTTAAAGAGAGGACACATTACCTCCTCTTCTTCCACTGGAATGCGAGAGAGCAGGGCTCCAGAAATCACAGAGCAACATCATATCTAGTTTAAGTACAGTCCTTTTCAATTTTCCTACTAGGGCAGTTAATCAGCAAGATGATATTCAGGCTGAAATTAATTCTGTTGCCAGCGACAGAAGCTGCAGCTCTCAGGTCTTCTATCTGCTTTTGCCTCCAGCAGCTCTCAGTTCCCCACTAGAGGGGGAACAAAAAATGTAACTGGGGAGGGATTACAGGAGTATAATAAACATGGCCAAGACCTCAAGGTCTCTGTTAAATAGTAACAATCTCAAGTGACAGATTCCACTTCAAGGCCAGATGGGTTCCTTTGATGTTTATCTGTTTAAACTCACTCGTTCAGTACCACAGCCTAGGCTGGTGCACTGCTTTTCCTCTCCACAACCCCTCTGCAAAATCTACCATCTGTTCCTGTTCTGCCCTGTCTTCTTTACCTAGGGGCTGTCTGAAATCCCTCAATGACATTATGTTTAAACTTCAGTGTATTTGAATATTTTGCCAGGGAGGAAGCCCCATGGAAAATGTTTAAAATAAATTTTGAAGAGAGAGGAGGAAGAGAGCAAGTGCTGATAACAGTATTTCTTTGTGGTGCTTTTTTCTGCCTATTGATGGAGCTATTTGAGAAACCTGAGTGATCTGTACACAGCTGCAGCACTGGGCAGAGGGATTTATTTGGTATGTGGGGCAAAGAATGGTGTGTGACTAATACTGGAAGCATCAAGTCCCAGAACTGTAGTAACTGCCAACTGCATTAGGAATCATCTTCTTTTTCGATGATGACTATCCTTGCTACAAAACATAGAAAGGCTTGGTGGGAAGTACTTCTTCAAGTGCTGTTGGAAGTTAAAGGAGAAAAAAAAAAAAGACAGGTTTTAGATCTTTTAAATCCACCTCTGCACTGTTTACCACATGTAACTTAAAGAGATAATATTGCACAACGGGCTTCCTTTACCTTAAAACAAACAAGTTTACTTTACGGTAAAGTAAGAGGAAAATGGACATTTGCAGGACCAGGTATAAATTTTGCAGGGGAGTCACAGTTTCTGTAAAAAAGTTTATAACAATGTGCCTGTATACTGTCCCCTGCCTTCCGAAGATAGGTCCTCTGGTATCCAAAGGGATTTCAGAGTCAGTGGTTCTTACAAGGCCACAGGAATATGCAACAGCAGCAGAGGGGAGCACTGAACACAACTGCTATATTTTCTGGTGAAAGGATGCACTTTAGACCTGGAGGCTTGTAGCAGCTTATCATTCTTGAAGTGTGGGAGATCTGCTTATTCATCAATTAATGTCTTTTAAGGCTTGATTCTAGCTTATCTTTAAATAGCCTATGACCTTGCTATAGCAGCACTGTTAAATGCTGCTTTGAAGAAAAATGTCTGTGTGAGGGTATCAATCAGAGGCTCTAGTAACATTATTAGCTAAGAGTAGAGACCACACCTCTAAGCTGCCTAATAAGGCACAACCCATAGACACGAATGGTTAGCCAAATTGTCTCCTGCCTCCTTCATTTTTGCTGTTCCTCTTTTGGAAAACATTAAAACTTTCAGATTTCACAGTGATGTCCTTTAATATTAGGCTCTTGGAGGAAATTTCTCTTGAGAGAAGACCAACTTGACAATGCTGGGGTAGAAAAATATCTGTCTTTCCTGGCAGTGCTGTGGTTTGTCTGCCAGGCACAGTCATTCTCCAGGGACCTGTAGCATCTGCCAGAAAAAGAGATGGTGTAATTTGAAAGACAGTCTTACTTGGGAAGGTAAGCAGTGAAGGTGTAGTTGGGGAGGATCTGAAACCAGAGCAGACTGGAAAATGTGGTCACAGTATCTGTCTTTCTGAAGACCTGTGTGGAGTTTCTAAAGGGCAGATCCAAACCCTTTCACACTCAGAAATCACAGGTGATCTGTAAAACACTGTGAAAAAAAAAATCTTTGTATTTTACTATTTTTTTGCATCTGAGAGAATTCTTTCAGCTATGTTTTTCTGCTGATTTTTAGACTTAGAAATACCAAGCCCTCTGTTTTCTTTTTATATTCTGGAGGCTCTTGACAAGCTCTTTTTTTTTTAATGCTGTAAAAATCACGGTGCACTCCCCACAGAGGAAGAGATGAAGAGCAGGTTACAGCCTTATCATGCTGCTGTTGGGGTCATCCTGCAAAGTGAAAACCTTCTTGATATTTCAAATGTCAAAAGAGAAACAGCAAAATATAAGAAAGAAAAACAGTGAAGCTAGCTTCATACTTCACAAATAAATGCAAAAAAAAAGGTGTTGATAGAAATTTGTTTTTCTGCTGTTATAATTCATGTCTGTCAGATGAATTTAGTTAAGGTGTAATCCTGTCACAAGTGAAATTCAGAAATCAAGATGCTGTTAATTGTGTTTCATCAAGGGAAAGTACTATATCCAAATGAAAATGGGGCATGAATTTAGGCTGGCAGAAAGTAGTTAGGTGGAAGGAAATAAGGCTGATTTCTTTATTCTTTTTATTATTATTATTTATTTTGCATGGTGAGATTTTCAGTGGCCACAAGAGAGTAGCCCTCTTGCATTTTTGTGCCATCCAAACTTTGATTTCTCTGTCAGCACAGTGTTCTCTCACACTGTGCTTGAAGCATGCATTTCAGCTAACTAACCTCCTGAGAAGAGAAGGAAAGAACTGCACCTTGCTCCACGTGCCTACTGGAAGCTTTTCCCAAAGGTTTTCATCAAAGGGCAGAATTTCCCATTTAAATATAGGATAGAAGGGCTCTGGCCTCATAATTTCTATCAGTAGCCTAACATCCATCCAGCTGTTTTAGTGTCAGAAAACAGCTAGCTGAAAAACTAAGAGCATTAGGTAGTTGTAGCCTCTGAATCATAGATATCTGCCAACACCCTGGCTGAAGGAGGTGGTGAGGACAATGAAGCAGGATTGGCAAGATGTACTATAAACTTGAAGAGTGGGGTAGACATTCAGCAGGCCACACTGAACACAGTCTCAACCCCAATACAAAAGGCAAAGAGAGCGAAATAAATGAGAGAAATAAACAGTTGCAATGCATTGGTAAAAAGCAGGGGAGATATTAACTATGGAGTAAATGCATTTAAGCAGGATTAGAAATTCAGGTTTAAATGTAGGGTTTTTAATGAGGAGCAGCAGGAATTACTGCAAGTTATTCCTGAAGCATAGTAGGCAGATGACTGTGGGTATCTCAAAATAGCATGTTTTAGCACGTCAACACAAATAGGGAACTCTGCACTCTGGGAAGGGAGGTTCTAGCTCCAGAGGAGTGAGCTGTCCTACTGGTTTTGTTTCTGCTCCTCCTGAACTAATTTAGGACATGAACAGCTTGCTCAGGGTGCAGATTTCTGGAGCAGTCTGTGGTTTGCTCACTGTAGGAGTGGCAGTAGAAACGGCCTTGGAGCCCGATGCCAAGAGCTGCTCTTCGGTAAAACATGGAGCCAGTGAAAATGAGGACCAGGAGAATGGGACCTCAGTTTTGCACAATTCCTGACTCAGAGTTCCTTGAGATTTCTAGTCTTGGAGATATAAAACAGCGTTAGAAGCCTTTTTGCAGTAACTTCTTTTTCCTCCAGAGGATCCCAGGAGACTGGGACTGTTGTATAGATATGTCACTCATCATCTAGTATGGGAATTCTGTTGACTAGGAAGATAGAAACGTTTGAATACGAAATGGAGCACATTGCTAGAGCTTAATCACTAGCTTACTGAAAATACATTAGGCCGAATTTGACCTACAGTGTTTCTATTATGGGGACCAGCAGAAAATTGCAACTGTATAATCTGTGTACACAGCTCAAGAAATACATACGTTCCACTAATACATGTTCTTTGCATCAGCCCTTGTTTATCTCTCTCTGTGATATCTTTAGTTAATGCAGTATTTCTCATAGGCTCTGTTTTTGTCTTCTCTGCATCCTGCTTCTCAGTCTGCAACACCTACAAACTCAGCATCCAACCTCCCCACACACAGTTTTTCCCACGCTTGTTACCTAGTTGATAAATCTTTCTGCAGTGCTTGAAGTTGAGGCTTTGAATAGATCCAGTTAGGAGTTCCTCAGTCATCGTTGACAAGTTTTATAAGACTCTTAATATGAAAATTAAAAAAAAAAACCCACCTGCTTAAGAAATGAATTTCACGTTTGCACTCCTCTAATCCACATTGTTTGTTGGATTTAGAGCTGGGGAAATGTTGACTTAGATGCTTCAGTAAATGAATCCTGCTTTTCCTATCCAGGGCAAGCTCCCTATGTTTGTGGCCCTATCTGTAAGATTTAACACAGGCTGCAGGTGTTGGAGCTCCTTGTTAAGCAATTGTCCAGCTCAGCCTCTGCTTGATGAGGTCTGGGAGCTCTCTGTGGAATATGCCAGTCAGGACCTATGGATGAGATCCTGACAGAGGCACTGCAGGCTGAAGTCTGAGGAGAAACTAGCCAGTGCTGAATCCAGGCCACTCCAAATAGGCTGTTCCTGGCATTCCAGGCAGCTTCTATAAAGTTGTCTGTGGAACCTCCATGGCAACCTACGGGCCAAGGGGGCTCTGCTACTCCCAGGCAAGCATTTTCTACAGAGTGCCAAACATCCATTTATACTGGAACAGCTTTTAACCTCTGCTGAATTTGGCTGGGTCCAAGCTGGTGGTTTCAAGGCTGAAAGCAATATCATTAGCAAATTCATGAGGAATCTGTCCTCCCCCAAAGGTACTAATGTTTTACCAGAAAAATGGAAGCTGCTTCCTGAAAGCTAATTTCTTAAATCAAGTTCTTATTAACAGATAGGTTGAGCCTTCAGCTTTTTCACACAACAACATTGTCTTTTCTGCCTTGCTTGCTAACATAATAAAGCATTCCAATAATAACACTCCTACAGTTTTTCACTTTGCCTAGCTGGTGCATCAGGGGATTTACAAATGGATACTCAAGCACACAATGTGAACATACTCCCTTATCTAAAAATTTGCATCTTGAAGGATCCCTGAGTTTCACACCAACTGGGTGACAGATTATTAATGATTGGATTCATTATGGGTGATGATTCTTTTTCCCCAAGGTGAACTGTTGGTTAATAAAGATAGCAAAGTATTGGTAGCCTATGGCTAGCTGCAAGGAGCCATTAGGCTGAAGGAGGAGCATGTCATGTTTATGTCTGCTCCAGAAACAAGTGTTTTGGAAATGGTATAGACATCACCAATAGGCTGTTGCATATGGGAAGAGTCTGTCTCTCCTCTACCATATGTGAATGTCGACTGAGATGTGTGATACTCTTCACAGGTCTGTGAGAGAGTTTGGGTGATATGATGATGATGATCTCTGTTCCTGTTTAGCCCAAGCCTTGCTGTCTGCCTACAGATTGTTTCCTTTTTCTTTTTGCAGGCTTTTTAGTGCAATTTTAGAACAAGCAACCAAAGCAGATGGGGGGAATTCAATAGGAGGAAAAGGTGCCGGATTCGATGTTAAAGCACTGCGGGCTTTCCGAGTATTACGTCCATTACGGCTGGTGTCTGGAGTTCCTAGTAAGTAACAACATTGTTTTTCTTTTGTCTGTGGTGTGGCACGGGGCAGGAGTCATTTGTGTAACAATTTTGGAGATGGAGAGTGATGCAGATTATTTTTGGTGTGTGTGGGAAGCCTTTTTTTTAAATTAATGCATTCGTGATAAACGTGATATTAATCAAAGGATGACCAAACCAGAGCTGAAGGGGAATAGAAGTCTCATGGTATGTCAATCTGATTGTGCAACCTTTGTAAACAATGAAAGGAGAAGATCCAAGATTTTTGTGATTTCAAGCAAAAGATCCTTTGAATAATTGTGAGGTCATAGGGCATTGTTGGTGTTATAAATTCTTGACCTTGATGGAAATGCTGTATGGTCACGTGTGTTGATTTTGGAGGGAGAGGGACTTTTTCGTTAAAACTGCGTTTTCTTCTTTGCATGTAGTGTTTAGCTCAAGAGCACTGGGAGCAATTTAGAAGCAACAGGACATAGGGCAGTGACACAGTCATGTTTTCTGTTAGTCTTCTTTGCTTAAATTATTTGTAATGCCTCTGAGGAAGTCCTCAAGTAGCCTTTGGTAGTCCATCATACATTTTCAACAAATTACATCATCCAATTACAACAAAGATATGAGTAACTAAGTCTGATAATTCCATTGTGGAGGTGGAATATGGACATGTCAATGTGGGAAGATTATATCCTTTGCCTTGAGAGTTTGTATTAGCTGGGACCTGTTTGCCTTCTGGAGAAAGGGTTAGTTAAAAATTGTCATTGTTTCCTTTTTATAGTAAAGAGAGATGTAGTTAGTGGAAAAGGAGTTAATCTTCTTCAGAATAGCTGTAAGAAAGCACTTTGTTTATTTTTATTTGAGGAACTTGCTAGTTTGATAAGTTAAAGTACTTCTAACCTTAGTCATTCAAAAGCCTTGAGTCAAGTTACCATAAACTATGAGATCAGCTTAAAAGTCATGATTTATTTGCTAGGAACAGAAGTGTGAGGTTCCTGTTCTTTGGCTTGTTTTCTGACCCACTAGGTTATATTAGAATCATAGTTGCAGGCTTTTCCCCACAGCCATAAAGGGTAGAAACTTTTTTAATGAAAGCTGATAGTCTCTGTGGGAGGAGCTGAAGCACTGATAAAAGCAGAAAATACTGAGGCAATTGACAGCACTGCTATTTTGTCTCACAAAAAACTGTGCTTACTAGTCTGTCTGTAAGGCCTTGGCTTGTCCTCAGCTTGGGGTCACTTTGGGCATCAAAGGGTGAGTAGAAAAACAGAAAAGCAAATGTTGTCTGTTAGGCAACTAAGAACCTTCCCCTCTCATACAGAGCTAACATCCATTCATGACACCTCTGTTAGGCATTACTGCAGTGGGTTGTTTCATTCAGACAGTCAAGTACCATGCACTACCTTCAGTCCATGCGGGACACAGCTCTGCTTTTGGACAGATTTGTCTCATGAAGCCTGTTCTCTCTGTGCTCTTCAGTCTGCACTGGAACCCACCTAATTCCTGGCTGTAAATTAAGGTTTTGTTCTTTCCTAGTCCTTCTCTGATCTAAGCCTTTTAGTGCTTTCTGGTTATGTGCCCACTGTCTGGTAAGGGAAAGATACTCAAACATCTATGAAGAGAAGTGTTTTGGGTGAGATGCTGTTGATGCTGAGACAGGTTCTGAGAGTTGTCCTGACATAGGCTGAGCTTAACTGTGCTTGTAGTTCTTGCATATTGGAGAACAACACGTGTTCCCCAAGACATGGGGAAGTTTTACTACTCCTGCTCAGGTCTCTTGGCTAGTGCTCTTGGAGAACTAGAGGAAGCTGAGGGAATTAAATCTAACACATATTAATATCTATATACGATCTTGATCCCAGTGTAGACTATCTAATAATCCATTTATGTTTTTTTTTTTAAGAGAAGTGTTTAATTTGCACCAGAACAGGGCCAGGGAGCCTGGTGCAGGCTAACAAATATTTGATCTAGACAACAAAAGACTAGTGCAGTGTGAAGCAGGCGAGCCATCAACTTGACCTGACAGACATCCTCTATTAGTCTTTACGGTCCCAACTAGGGACATATTAATTGAAAATGGCTTCTTTGGTGCTGGTGTGGCTTTAAAAAGCCTACTGGGGTCTGTAGCTAATACAGCTGCAATCTTCACTGGGCATTTTTTAATCGTACAAATGCCTGTTGATTAGCCTAGAATAGATGTTATCGCATCCATATGTATCAGAGCGTAACTTTTCTCATGAGGCCTTTTAGATAAGATTGCCTAAGTTAACCATAAATAGCACATTACAGGATTATGCTCTTACATAAGTTTAGTGCAGAGGTTTAGAAGTCAAATCTCTGGGTCCTGTCCAAGTTTTGCCCCTGAGGCATCTTAAATACCAGTAGGTGAGTTACCAATATTGCACTTGCAGTGTTTTGTCATCCATAAAGAAATATTCTTTGCTTCCTTCCCCTTCCAAAACGCAGTACACTTTTCCCCCCTGAGGAAACCACCTGCATAGATTTGTCCTAAAATTACATGAATGTAACATGCACTGCAATTTCTTCTCACTTAGCAGACTCTCTAAGTGTATGGCAGCAGCATCTCATTAG
The DNA here is from genome assembly GCF_003984885.1 of Neopelma chrysocephalum. Lineage (NCBI taxonomy): Eukaryota > Metazoa > Chordata > Aves > Passeriformes > Pipridae > Neopelma > Neopelma chrysocephalum. The sequence goes on from NW_020897714.1 coordinate 29,413,421, forward strand.
TAAGAGGGGATCCTCTGGGTCATTGGCAGCTGCCTTCCGCATGGAAATTCCGACATCTGCTGCTTGGCTTGAGGTCCAGATCTAACTACCACTGCTTGGAAAAAAGTCTGTAAAGCACAAGGATTCTTATAAACCAGACTTGTGAAACACATGGTGAATTTTTGCATGCAAATCTTAAATTCTTCAGAATTGGTGTTGGGAAATAGGTTGTCTGAAGTGGAGGGACTGGCTTGCAGCATGGAATCATTTTTTCTGAGTCACAAGGAGTTTGTGTAGATTTTTTTCTCTCTGACTCAATTCATAGGAAATAATGTAATTTAAGAGGGACATCTTTTGTATTCAGGTTTGTTCATTTAAAAACCTGTCTCAGAATTTAGAGAGTTTCCACATAAGTATGATTTGAAGAAGAAAAAACATATTAGTTGCCCTCTGAAGTAAATCACTGGTGTCTGCACTTTGCAGATCAAGAGACTGAAGCAAAAGTTCAAGGTTTAACACTTCCAGAAGTGGCTTGTAATTCTTTATGTCTCATGTTGGCCAGCAGTGCTGGACACCTAGGTCAACACAACTATCTGAAAGCTTCAGAGCTCAGAATCCTTTTTCTCCAAGTCCCATGCATTCTTAGTTCCTGGAACTTGGCTGTCTTTTGCCAGTAAATGTCTCAATGAAGGAATCAGGGACTGTGCAGTGCAGTAAGTGGTTCATCTGCAAGCAAAGCTGGTTCACCCATGGGCAGAGAAGCAAAGGTACCTTTGACAATCTTTGTTAGGCTTGAATGGTCTGAGGCCCCAAATTATGTCAGTGCCTCCTAAAATCAGAAGGGCTTAGGGTTATGAATTCAGCAAAGCCTGAAGACTACGTCTGGATGACTGTTGTGGGCACATCAATATTTCATAATCTCTAAGAGAACAGATGATGCTTTTATGCTTTGTGGTTATATGGACTTTCACAAGACCACTTGTCATAAGGAAGAAGATGGACATTTTGTTTAAAAGATTAGACAGACATTTTTTTACCCATGTCACAAAAAGCAATTGTAGCATCATGGGATAAACCTTCAGAGGCACTGTATTTGGGTACAACTTCAAAAAATAGTGTTAAGTATTTACATGTTTCCAAGCAGTGCCATAGGGATAGAAGGGGTTTGATTTGGGGTTTTCTGTGGGTTTGATTTTTTTTTTTAAGTAATTTGAGTTCTTTTCTGGAAAACTTTTTTCTTTGAGTGAGAAGTACAGTTTTTGTTTTGCCTATGTGAGGTGCATGGCAGAGCAGTAGATTAGATACTTCCCACAGCTCTCATCCCGTTCTTGCAGTTGCTTTTTGGAAAAAATAAAGTGTAAGAGCTAATTAAGCAAACTTTTCTTCCCCCCCCCCAACTATTTTTGAAGTCATACTGCTTCTGGAAAAATGATCCACACTCAGCCTGTTTAGCCTGGCATTAATGTGTAGGCTAATGCTGAATATTTTCAAAAGCACATGAATGATTTAGGTTTCACAGTAGTGGGTCACTTTTGAAAATTAGACCTAAGCACTTTATATCATAGATACACAGGATAGATTTCACTGTTCAACTATTCTGTCATTCTCATACTAACATAGTTCTTGTAGTGCATACTTTGTTTCAGTCACTGAAATCACTTTACTGCTGGTGTACCAAAGCAGTCTCCTTATAAGAAAAACTTCACACGTGCATTGGAACACTCATCTTAATATGTGGCATTAAGATCAATATATTGGTTTGAGAAAGGAGAGAGAAGGAAAAAAAAATTGCCTTGATGGACATAAGTAGACAAGTGCAAAATCAGCATGTCTACCAAAACTTAATCACTTTACTGTCTTGGAAACTATTACCCCATATCTCCTTTGGCAGGAGTGTAAAGCATTATAAAGCTTTCTAGGATCAGAATCAAGTCAACACTTTTGCACTAAAAGTTTTCTGATGATTACTCTTCTCTCTCAATTTTATGTTATTACATATTTTAAAACTTGTTTTAAACATTTTGTGCTTGAGGAGGGCAAAAAGAAGCATCCAATTCGGCAATGAAGAAGTATGATCCAATTAAAAAAGAAAATCACTCCTGAATATTGGAAAGGGCAATCAGTTACTCCTACGCATGCTAACTCACGCCCTTTTAACTTATTAAATTCCATTTCTATCACCTTTATTCATGCTGCTCAATTATACCACCTCATACACTCTGTTCATCCTCTTTATGTTGTACTTTGTCTTAATGTAACTACATTGTTGCCACTGGTTATTGTCTATCTGATATTTGCCAGAAATAATTGCTTCTAGACAATTTGGAAGCCATATAATTTGAGTGGATGTTGTGCTCCGTATTTGTATTTTCAATGAGCTCCTCTGCTGACAACACAGATTTATGTGGGCAGAAGACCATGTTATGCTTACCAAAGCTGGAGAGGAAACGTCACTGTTCCACTAGAACAAAAACCTGCCATCATTTTTCTTTTATTTTTTAAAGCAAAAAAAAAAGCTAAGCTTGTGATGTGTTCAAGCTTCACTGGAGTCTTGTAGTAGGAGAGTTACTCAAAGGCAGTGTAGCACCAGTACTTACATGGTCTATGGGAGATGTAACAATTCTGTAACTGGGAACGAGAGGGTATGAGCAAAAGAACCTCAGCCAAACCCTCCTCCCAACAGTGAAATGTCTTTCTCTTAGTGAAACAACAGCTTGTATCTGGCTGAGTACATTTTTTAGTTAAAACGAAATAAGACTAGAATTTTCCTGTGTGAATGCCTCGAGATGACTACCTTTACATGTATTTAAATAATTAACTGGAGTGACTAATTTTTCAGAATGGTACTTCTCTTGAAGTCTGTGATTACTCTGAGTTCATGGGAAAATTGGGCACCTTCAGACAAGGTGAATGAAAAATTTAGACATTTTTAGAATTTGGTCTGTCTCATTACAATTAGTTCTCATTTCCCCTGAAATGCTCTTATCTATTAAAATTTATAATTCTTTTTGCAGTCCCAGCAGTGTTCTCTACCCCATATTCTTTGCAGTGTTTTCTCATTACCACAGTCGTCTTCCATCCTTATCCCAAACTCTCTGGTATTAATCAAGCTGTTTCTTTGAACTTTGCAATAGGTAGTAAAGTATCCTGCCTTTATCTGCAATGTCCTGATAGATCTGAACCATTCAGGACCACATATAGGATGCCACATTCACCACTTACAGCAATGAAGATGAGAAGAAAAAAAACTCGAAGGCTCTATGGGCAGAGTAATGCATGAGGAAAGCATCTTTGAGAGATGCTGGACTGGCAAAGTCATCCAGTTGTGTTTGTTATTAATTTGCCATATTATTGCGAGTAGATGAAGCAAGGAAGTCCCAGGGGTGATAGGACTGGATTTATTTCTGTCTAGTTTTATTCTGTCTGGGACACTGCCTAAGTACATTTTGCATATTAAATTGCGGTCAGGTTTTTTATGGAAAAGTAAGAGCAAAAGGCTTTAAAAAGCTTACAAGATGTTTAGGCTATAGTCTGCATTTTCCAATGACGACTGTTCTTAACGGTAAGACTGGCAATTTTTTTTCCTCCCCCTTTTTAAAGAATGTGATCTAATCTAATAATTTGAAATCATAGGGGAATTCTGTCTGTATGATTTCATAATTCAGAGATACCCTACACTGAAAGAAAAATACAGAGGGACTTGTGTAGCAAAATACAGAGTAACTTATAGAGTTCAGGACAGTAGGGACAAGTCAGACTCACCATGGTAATCCTCCTAATGTAAAACTAAGCAACTCCTCTATATCATCCTTGATTCTAGGACTCTGAATCTCCTCTTGAATGATTTATAAAAATGGGGGGTTGATGCTCATTGCCTATCAGAAGACCTCTTGGTGCTGTGAGCTAGAAACTGGTACTATGCCAAAGACTTAATCTTCCACCACAGCTGATTTGGAGATAGTGTCCTTAACCAGGGGGGAACAGATAGAACACATCCAATGCAATTACCTGGTTTCATTTGGGATGTATGGGTGGTTTGTTTTTTTTTTTTGTTGCCCAGTCGAACTTTTCAACTGTAATTTCTCATTGTTTTCTGCATTGTGCAAGAAAATAACAGCACTTCATATAGTTGAGGAAATAATGTAATTGAGGTTATAAACACAGAGAATTCAACAAACCCAAAATGACATCTCTTTTGAGAACCATGTAGTTTTGGAATATGGCAAAGAAATGTAAGCCATTGACTGTTTTTATATGTTGTACAGCACACACTAAGTCTAAAGTTTTAAGGAAATGATAACTGGCAGACAGAAAGTCAATTTTCTTTTGCATTGTGTATGTTTCTAGCAAAGTATGGTTGACAGTCGTGTTTTGCACAGGGTTTGCATTTATTCACTGTCACTGGTGGAGCAAGGGGCTTACATTTACCCTCCTGATGCATGTGAGGTTATGGTGGTCACTGCATACCAGTGGAAAATCCTGGCTTGCCTTCAAGGTGAGGAGATGGGAGAAGTGGCCTGATCTAAGCTTCCCACCTGTGAAAGGTTTGTGGGTAGGAACAAGAGAATACAGTAAGCTGGAGAAGACAATATACTTGGCAGTTTACTGCCACCAAACCTATGAGAATAAAGGTACTTGACAACAGGGGGAACTGCTGCAAATACCTTTAGGCAAAATTTGGCTTCCAAATTCCAGTTCTGCCTCAAACGTCATTGTTTTTACATTAAATAATGTTGGGTTTTGCCAAGTCCAGTTCCTTTCTTTTCTCTTGAGCTCTAGAAGCTGTAGGAAACGTGCTCTCAGGCAGATTTCTGATGCTCTCCTTCATTCTTGAACAAGATTTCTTAACGTTCGTACCATCTCTCCAGCACATACAGCACGTGAGGACAAGTTGCACCACCTTTCCCATGTCCTTGCTTAGCTTGTTCTTAATCTCAAGTGGCCAATTTGTTTTGCTTTCATTACAAATGGGAAGGGAGTGGATTAAAAAAGATAGAACAGTCTGAACCAAATGTCCTCATTAAGTTTGTTTCTTCATAGTTAACTTAAAACTCTACACATGCTTGCAAGCCCTTTATTTGCTTAGGTCACCATTACTCAAGGGAGTAACTTGATTGTAGCATAGCATGTCCCGTAGGTGATGATCATTCCTGTGAGTAGGAATTACACAATCAGGACCTAAAGCCCTGTTCCTTGAGAGGTACAACCTACAGAATGATGTAATTTATGGCAGAAGTTGTTAACTTGATGTAGCCAAAAGAGGTTTATCTTAGTAAAGAAGATTACTCACAGAGGCACGTTGTAGCTGTAATAAAGATTTTGCTCATATTTAAGGAACGCCAGTGAAAACAGGGAAATATTTATTTGATCTTGGCTATGTAGCTCTTTTAAAAATAACACTAACTACAAATGTATCCAATAACCGTGTCAGCCTTTATCCTACCAATTACTGTGCATGCTGGCATGATTATTCAGCATGTCTTCACAACCAAACAATCCCAATACCATAATGTGGGACCACATCAGGGTGTAGGCAGTCCCTTCCAAATGAAGAGAACAAAGCCCATTCTGACATCAAAGAGCAGACATGGAGATAATAAAAAAATTCTAGCTTGGCTTAGTAAGAGATTTTTCAGAAGTGGTCTGGATGGATCACACTTTCTTTCTAGTTCCCTTTTTTCATTCTTCATGTAATGCCCAGAGTTCTCATTCAGAGAACTGGGTGTAGGGCATGGCTCTGAGAGAGAGCCCCTGCCATCAACATTGCTTGTCCTAAAGCATCTGAAAATCAAAGAATGCCATCTGCTGTCTCCTAAGAATAGTTTGTGTTGTTGTTTAGATGTGCTTTTGTCTGGACCATAAAGGAGCAGAAGCATCCATACAGATTGTAGCTAACTGGTATCAGCAGGAGTGTGTTGGGTTCCCTGTTGCTCACTTGTAGTTGCTGGCTGTTGCTGTCACCATGATGAGCAAGGGAAGATATTGCTGTTCCACATCAAAATAGTAAGAGTATGATCTACTTTGTTTTTTTTTCTTACATTCTCTCCCAGATGACATCTCTGCTGCATCTGATGTCATCCCAAGCTTGCACCAAATGCATACTTTGACTTCAACTGGCTGAATTTTGTATTGCTTATTAATTTAAGATCTTGTAAGCAACGATTCCAAGTCCTTTGTTCATTTTCTCTAAAGTGCCTGTATGGCTATTAATGTGTTACTGACCTGTTGGGACTTTTTAACATTCTCTTTCCATCCTCTCTCAAAGGTGTGACTAACACACACTGGGTAAGAGTTGTCTCAGAAGTGGGACACAAGAGAGTTCATAGCTTTTGCTCAGGACACAAGGTGGTACGTGGATTTTCCATGACTCTGGCATTATTTGAATTAATTCAGTTTGTCCCGACCTTCCAAAAGCATTATTAGATGCTTGTAGTCATTGTTGTGGTTTTCACAAAGAATTGTCAAAATATCAGCAAAGCACAGAGCAGTGGACAAGTCAGATAGTTCTCTCAACCAGTGAATGCATTTTAAGTCTACAAATAAATTATTTTTTTTTCAGTGATTATCTGAATTGTAATAATATGGCATCTTGTATAAGTGCTATAGTAAGGAAAAAACAAAAGAACACTGATTTGAGAGGAAGCAAATATGAGGAAATAATATTTTAAAATTTCAGAGGCTAAATAAATCTGTTTGAGACCTTCCTTCTTGATTTCTCCAAAATCAGCTACTGCCTTCCCAGTTACATCTGCTTGGTATTACTGTGCGAGTTGAGAACACGGGGAGATTGGCTGGTATGAAAAACTAATAAACTTTTCTCTGCTTAAGATGTTCACTGATGGAACAAATGATTTGCTACTCTGATCATGGAGAAATATGGACCAAAGACCGATGACAGCCCATGTAACCTGCCCAGTTAAAATTTTATCAAAGTTTTCTTTCTGCCAGGGAAAAGGGAAGGAGATCAGACATCTTTCTTAATCTCCCTTTTTTCCAGAAGCAAATCCAATTTCTGCTTAACACATGTAACAGTAACCTATCCCACATGTGTTTTGCCCTTTGTTTCAACTATTTTTTTCTGAGTTGTCTTAGTAGCTATGCCTCTTATTTTTTCAGTTTTAGATTATCTTCTGCTGGTTTGCCCTGCCACATCAATCACGATTCAGAAAACATCTGCTAACCCTCTGCAAAGAATCTTTTTTCAATTTCAGTAATACTAAAGCTGCTCAACAGTTATATATCAAAAGCATTTTTGACAGAATGGAGCTCACGGGATAAAAGAAATAGAAAAAATTATTTAAAAAATCTATTTTTGTCACTTTTTTCCATAGGACTTACTAAATTTTGTTTTCTTTAGCAGCGGGAAGAGTTATGGAAATTCAATTTCATTATTGGATTACAAAACCTCCTCTCCTCTCTAAACTTTCTTCAAGCATCTCATCTTACAAACAGATACCATTTTTGCAGAGGACTCCCCTTTTTGAAGGCATTAGTACGTGCCTGGTGTGAGAACTGGGACATAGCGAATGCTATATATCTTAGAAGTATAATCTGTTGGGGCTATTTATTTTCTATTACTGTTAGCACACTAAACTAGCAGCCTGGCTGAGATTTCTGTCTTGTTTTGCATTGGCTGTTGGCTTTGGTGATTTTTTTTTTCTGTAATGAGTGTTTTTTCTTGTTGTTCAGCACATTTCTGCAACTGGTATTTTCTCATAGGCTGTTGCTGTACATTGGTTTTTTTATGTATTGGAAGTTACCAAACAATGAAGTCCCTTTTAAGCAGGTTTGATGTCTTGGTCAGAGATCCAACCAGTATGTCCATGTGTCCATATAAACAAGCTTTACAAAGGCTTGTTTTAAACCTAACAGTTCCTTTGTTTATACTAAGCACTGCCAAATGAAAGACTTTAGGGTTGAGTGTCACCCATGCCCTCACAAGAGCAGTGAAAATTTAAAGTCAAACTTTAGCCCACCTTTTGCTTTTCACATTCCAGGCTGAGATCATGATGTCACTTTACTTTTACTTCGAGGGGGCCAAATTCCTCTCAGATTTATATTTGTAGATTTCTGTATCTGTTAAGAACTTAATTTAGCTCTTCAGATTGCAGCAGGAAAACCTTATGATTCCCTCTAGACAGCTTATTATATGTAAAAGGAAATTAAAAATAAATACATGTTTAGTTTCAGTGCATTCTAGCAATACATACACAATCTGTAGAAAAATCTTTGAATTGTTCAAGTTGCAAAGAAAGTTACAAAGGAAGTAAATATCAATAAAGAACCATTCTTTCTTCTGACAAATATGCATTTGTGAGAACTGCAACCATTAATTTTTCTGTCCAAATATACTGGAGCTACCTAGTGAGCTAAAGGAGGTTTTGCTTATTATGTCAGAAAGCGTTTTTTTCCTCTAAAGCATTTTATTATCTGATGCGTGCAAGCAGAGTTTTAAGTCTAATAAGGTTTATAAAGATCAAAAACAACAGTCTTACTAGTATGGAAAAGAAAGAAGCTGGAGTTTTAGGCATTCTGAGATGGGACTGATTAACCACTGACTTGATAAGTGCTTAAATCCACTCTCTGTTCTTAAAACTAAGAGTCAGAGTTGTTCAGATTTGTCTGGCCGTGTCTTTTCAAGGATTTTAACATCATACCATGCATTTTTTTAGTAACAATATTTTCAGTAGTTTAGAAAGAGAAAACAAAAAAACCCCAAAGGTATACATCAAGGCAGTAACACAGCACTGATCACACACTGTGTGGCTTGCATAAATTCTTTCATTACCTGATCAGGTTGCTTCCTATTTTTAGGTTCTCAAAATACTCCAGAAAATGTCATGCTGTGTCTCTCCAGAGCCCAGTCCCATCTATGCCCATTAAGCACTGTCCCAAGTTAAGAGGTAGAAGGAGTTTTCTTCTCCAGGGCTTTATTGCCTGTGTTTGTCATATACAATGCTGCTCTTCTACACAGATAGCCAGCTAAGGAGAAAGTTTTAGGATTTATGCAATTCTATCCAATTTTTTTGTAATTCTTTTATCACGAGAAGTTAAAACTTAGTGTAGCTCAGAGTATGTCAATTTTTATATGTTGAATCATTTAACCTGCAAGAAGATCAATTTCTGCCATCAATATATTTTTCTCCCTGTACTACAAGACTATAATATCATCATCCCTGGATGCACTTTTATATTTGCACAATCCCTGTGAACATTTTTTAACTTTTAAGCTTTGACCTTTTCTAAACCTGTTCACAGGTGATGAGTTAAAAAAAGCATCTGGAGAAGGACCTCAAACAATTAAAATACTCTACTATTTATAATGCAGAAAGGAGATTAACATCTACATACAGGAATAATGAGAATAAACAGTTAAAAATTTTGAAAACTTTACAAAGGCATTTGTAACCCAACAGTTATTAGTGCTCCACTCAAACAATTGAGACCCAAGTGCTTTGAGCCCATTTCTGTTACAATGATGCCTTAGCACTTACAGGTGTCCATAGTTCCTTGTTTTGAAAATTATGTCCTTAGGACATAGTAATATGTGTGGTCATTTCTCAGAGGTGTGTACAAACAACATCAAACATCCTGAAACAAAGATTTCTCATCCTTATCTCAGTTCAGATGTTATTTAACTATCGGTTTCAGGGGGTTTTTTTATGTTCACTTGACCAGACTAAAGACAGTATTTCATGTTGCCACATCCCTATACAAGTTTTCTGATTGAATCCAGTGGCATAGGAGTAGACGAAAATTTCCTCCTGAACTGGAGCTTGAAAAACTATTCTCTGTCACAGCTGTACTTGAGGATGAAGAAATTAAAAAAGTGGAAATATGATGGGTCATTTCACTGATAACTGGTGCAGTCTTCAGGCCAAACTGTCTTTGGGTTTGCATAGCTCTAGGAAGAGTGAAGAAAAGTTCTGCCTATTTGTGATCCTTCACAGTGATTAAGTATAGATAAAACCTTTACAATGGGCCCAAGAACAGTTTTCTCAGTTCATGATCATCCTGTCAGCAGAAAAGCAAAACTGTTTCCTGGGAAAGGGTGACAGCTGATCCTTGCTGGCCTAGAAACTGCCAGGGCTCCTGCACACCCTGCACCTGCCTTACCTTCAACCAATCTTTACAAGTCCCCTTTACAAGTCAAGTATTTACTCTGGCAGTGAGTACTTGACCTCATCCTCCCTGCTCTCTTCATTAGACTATTTTACAACACATTCTGGTCTTTGTTCAAAACAGCCTCAAAGTTAAATTACCTGACTTCATTTGTGATTTTGCTCAAAATAGCCCCCATGCTCCTTCTCTATATGCAGGTAACTGCATGGAAGAGACACTTTCTTTTTTTTTTTTTAATTTAATGTCTAAAGGTCTTGCCTGGACATCATCTTCAGCTGAACTGAGCTAAGATCAACTGGTTAGAGGATAAAGTTGAGCTTGCAGGAGCTATCTCATGTGTTGGATCTGGAAAGATGAGCGAGGTCTTTTAGTCATCAAGCAACTTCATAAGAAAGTGAATGGTTATGTACTTTGAACAAAAAGCTGTTAAAAAAAGCCCCCCAGGAGGAGAGAGGGATGCTTGTATGAGTGGTAGGAGAGGTCTGTTCCAGCAGAGAGTCCAAATGCCTGAACCAGTGTGTACGTTTATCCAAACCACCCTCCTCAGGCAGCCAAAAGCTGGGGCTGTGTGGCCACCATGCTCAGGGCAAGCTGTATTGTTTGACTGTCTAAGTTAGGTCACTCTGACAGGCAGAGGATACTTAAGATGAATTGCTTCCCAAGAGAAAAGGATCCAGAAGGAAGAGCTGGGTTTTGTTGTGGCTTTTGTTTTTGTTCTGCTGTTCCTTTCTCGCCTCAAAGGATGAGACAAGGGTGGTATTGCAAGACTTGGCAAACATAAAGCAATTGTGTTCACATACACATCCCCATTTGTATGAGTCTCCTTTTGTGTGTGTATTTCGGTTTGGGAAGTCAATGAAGACATGGTTTGAAAATGCAGGAGTGAGAAGAGAGTGAGCAGATGCCAAAACTTTCTTTTTTCTATTCATTCCAGCTCATGGTTCTGAATTGAATGTTTGTGTATGTTTATATGGCATTACCTGCTCCAAAATAGTCACCATTCAGCTTAAAAAGTTGTCTTTCCTTTTTCTTTTCACTTCAACTAGTTTTCTGTCCTGTGTCGTGCCTTTCCTTCCTATTCCAAGAGCTTCCCTATTATTCTTGAAATAGAAATGACATCTGCAGCCCCAAGAATGCTGCACTACACCCACAGAATTTGCTTTATCTAGAAATCTGCTTCTAATATTTTGAGACTCCAGCAAGACAGAAAGGGACTACCTTCCCAAATTGTTATTGTACAGCTGTCCTTAGCTGAACTGTGTCATATGAGTTCCTTTTGTAACACTGGGGAAGAAAGTCCTCCATGTTTTCCCTCACAAATCATTGCAGATGTACTTATCTAAGATATCTTGCCACGACTGTTGACCTTTTTGTGCTAAAACCGTCTGACGTTTTCCAGGCTTGCTTTAAAATTAGTATAAAACCTTTCATATTTATGAATATTTAATATTTTTCAATTTTCTTAGCTGATGTCTACATTTATTAAATTATAAACATCCACTTTGGGGAGCATTTCTGGTTATATTGCTTGTGCTTTGGAAATAGAGATAACCGTAGTGGCAGTCTCTCAGTGTATCGTCAGAAATAACTGTGATTTGTGGGTAGGCCTCACTCCTGGCTGGGAATGGTGCATAAACTGTCACTGAAGAGTGGTTCCCAGAAGTGATCTGACTCAGGCACTGTGCTGAGTCACAAATCCTCCCCTGCTTCCTCTCTGCTTGCAGAAAGTAGTAGTTTTCTTCTGAACTATATTAGCAGAAAAATAATTACCTCCCACACCCCTGGCACTGGCTTAAGTATGAAAATGTGTATTTGTGTGTGTATCAGGAGGCAGAGGAGGAATGGAGGGGGTTGAAAGTCCTCTTCTTTCCCTTTTATTCCCGCTCATTTTCAAGAGGTTATTTGTATGAGATTGTCCCTGCTCATACTTCTGATTCAGGCATCCCCACAGGGTAGTCAAAATATAGTCCTGCAAAACCAATGGAAGAGTAGACTCGGGATACACTTTCTCTAGAGACCTGGATCACTAAGATGACGAGAACAGGAAACTGCCCTGTCCAGCATACCAGATCAGATCCAAAATTAAAGACACGTAAAAATGTGAGTTAGAGCTGTGCTTGGAAAGGCCCAAATGTGAATTCTGAGACCAACCTACCATTAGTTTCCTTGGATATGTTCCACAGTGCAACAATGCCAAGTGCATTTTAGCAGCTGAGTCTGGTGCACTTTTTTTTTTGGTGCCATCTTGCAGAGCATTGGTTGAAATCCAAAAAAGCTTGTAAGTACACAACGGGGTGTGTAGGTAATCCCATTGCTTTAGGTCCAGACACTTCCATGCTTAGAAATAAAGCACATTCTTCAATAACTGCCTGAATCGATGAGACAGCAACCAGCCCCTCTCATCACTGTCTTCCTAACAGAAAAGTACAGCACCATATAATAGTTCTAAAACACCTGCAGCACCCCCAACAGTGTATTTCCCATAGCTTTGAGATAGATCAGTGTTACTTGGTATAAGCTTTTTTCTTCTTTCTTCCTTAGTCTCCCTGCTCCCCAGTTGTATCTTAAACCTTTGGGTTGATGCAGTCCTCTAGAGGCTAAAAAGGGCTTGACCTGGTATAAAAAGCAATGTTTTTCCCATGTAATAAATATTTAAAATGTTTTATCAGTATAAATAAATGCTAAATTCTGTAAGCCCAGGGGATGGCATTAGCCTGTTTTGCTTGCTGAAACATTTATGGAATCAGTGTCAGCCAACAGAATTCAGCCAAGAGGGGTTTTTTTAAAAGGTAAACTGAAGTGCTTTTAAAATAAATACTACGAGTTGTTTAAGATCTTCAATTATTAACAGAAGAAAAGCACGGGCTTAAAAACTGCAAACAATCCCTTTCGTAGCACTTTCCCTAATCCCTGTGCAGTTATGTCTGTGTCCAGCTTGGAGTGAGCTCCCCAAGGCAGATGCTGTACCTTCACAGATGTCTGGAGAGTGTCTAGCACACGGAGAGAGCTTCCACAAATGACTAACTACGTTTAGAATGCCAAATATTTGAAAAGCATTTATTTTTATATTTACTTGTCAGGACTTAAGGTCAAGACCCCGTGTTGATGGTTGGCCAAGGATGGCATTGCCAGCCCCAGTAAAGCAACACTGTAAAAATTTGGCTCTGCTGTGACAAGGCAGTTAGTGGTATCACCTCCTTGAAATCCAGAGGCCAGCTTTGCAGTCTGATCAGGTCACCACTCTGATTTAATTACAATTATAAGCTGCACAACCCATTGTTAGGAGTGCAAGCCTTTCCTCCACAAGTGAGAAAAAAATGCCAAAGATGTGCAATGGTGTGAACACCCGTGTTGGGTGATACCTACGTGTTGCACCGTGCAAAGATTAGGAGCATGTATGAGTTGGGTCAGTGAAATCATTCTTTTATAAGCTGAACTGTCTTTTCTTTCTCTACACAGGGAAAGAGCCTGTAAAAGTGCGTAGAATTCTCACCTTTTGTTAGAAAAAATTTTTGTGACTGCTTGTAAAGGGATGATTTGCCTCCGTTTACTCTGGTCAGAAACGCATATGATCATCCCCAGACACTGATCTGCACCTCTCAGTTTTCAGAACATAGATTTGATATGTTTTGAGACACGTGAAGTTTTTTTTATTAAAAAAGTTTCTCTGTTCCACCTGCTCATGGCTCTTCCCCAGTCCTTTAATCCTTTTCTGATTGGGCATTCTGACTTCTCTAGGCAGAATTCCTCATACCATTCCTTGCAACAGCTACTCGTGTTGCAAGTGGCTGCCTAAGTGAGAATAAAGTAATTTACAGGCAGTAGCTGTATTGCAGCAATAAGCTTGACAACAATGCAGGGAGCCTGGTGATGTGCATGTATCTCTTGCCCTTCCACAAGTAGCACACATTACATCTCTGAGGACATTTCCCAAGGTACTGCATAGTTAGTATTTTTTTAACTTTTCTCTCTTAATACTTTAATAGTAATGTATTTAAGCTTGGTAATTATTGGAATCATCAAGATTTGAAAACAGGCTGCCCTAATGGAGCACTGCACAGCACACACATCAATTCATGCTAACAGTATTCAGAACCTCATCTCCTCTTCAAAGCTGGTTTATTATCCTCAAGAAGATTTTCTCTAATTAAGCTGGCTGGAGGTCCTGTACATCTTCTGGTGGTACATGTTCCCCTTGACTGCCTAAACACCTTGTCATCTCATGTTTATGGTGCAAGCCTTTGATTTCACAAGTACTGCTTTGTTAACACAAAGGGCATTGATTTGTGCAGATATTATCTTCTCTGGACATCTCTAGTAGCTGAAGCACTTTTATGAAGTAAGTGATAATGAAGCTGTATTTAAAATGAGAGAGCTTTTTTGTTCATCTTTTTGTCTATTCTCGGTACCCTCTCAAGAGTACTGGGTATGTCCTGTGATGCATAATAAATCAATTAATAATAATAATTAAGGGTAAATTACATAAGACCTGGTATTAGAACTCTTAACCTCGTAATCTTGGCTACATATTGGATTAACAAGGCTCCACTAAAATCACTAAAAAGGGAGGCCTTTATTTGCTTTTGTGTAGATTTATTTGAAGCTACAAATAAATCTGCAAAAGTTTTGGGATTTTTTCTTCAGGTTTGTAGCCATCTCTAGTTTTTTAACTTTCTTGTATTGTTGACATTTTTTGGAAGTAGATGGGACAGTGTTTTAATTTTCTGGTGAATGTGACATTCCTGACTGATGTAAAGAATTGATATTGATGCCGGCTGCAACTCATTTTCTGTACGTATTTAGAATTAGTAGACTGAATTATGTGAACATCTAGAGGAAAAGCTTGACTGCCTCATGTAAGCACAGCAATTTCTTTTTTCTCCAGAGGCATTGCTTAACCAGAAGAGTACCCAGAGGGAACTGAGCAAGCAAAGAGGTCCACTCTGGTACGGGATGTTTTGATCCCGTCAGTAATGTACTTCATGTAAGAATCAGTTTGTGAAAGCCAGAATGTTTCATGCTGAACATCTTTCCCTTTGGATAGTAGCATGAACCATTAACATATATCTGAACTGACTGTAGAAACCTGAAAACCTGTTCTGACTAGAGGGATGTTAGTACCCAGCTCTGGGTTGCCAGCAGGCAGTGAGTTGATCTTGCTGGCCAGGCAGCTGATGCCACCTTTGATGGTCTCTGCTGTGTTCCATCAAGGCTGCTGAGCAAACGCAGTCTCAGCCTTAGCTGTGAATTGACAAGTGGATTGCCTACAAGTGAAAGTGCTTGTCAAGAGATGTGTCATCCTTATAAGAAAGTATTTAAATTAGTTGGTTGTTTTTTTTTTTAAAGTAAAAGAAAAAAATTGAAAATCTCAGATGATAGATTTTCAAAGTTAATAGTTATCGCAAACTCTCTTGGCAGATGTATAACAGACATTTACAGCTCATGAATCACATTTTTCAAAAATCACAGCTAATATCAACTTCTCTGAGGAGATGACAGCGTTTGCAGGAGACATTAATGACTTCTGGCTCTCAGTCATTGCAAAATCATGAGCTCGTAATTGTTCTGGTGTGGCTATTTGTAGACTATAGGGTTCTAGAGGTCTCTCAATACTTTCAGCATTAATTACTTGCCAGTGACAGTGGTTGCCATCATTGCTACCAGTGATAACAACTTTAAGACATTTGTAAATGCAAATCCTTACTAAAGGCTTATGAGGCTGGCTTTATTATTCTGGTTTTACAAAATGAGAAGGAGACAGAGAGAGGCACATGAATCTGCAGCTTGAGTCCAGTACATCTGAGGGTACAGCTGCTTAGTGCTTTAGAAAACTTGGCAGCAAGTCACCTTCCCATTCTGGAAATGTTTGGCTTCCTCATGATTAGGACTTCTAACAGTTTCATGCCTTAACAACAGTCAGAGGGAGATCCTCAGAAGGCTGAGAGCTCTCACTAAGTGTGGGTTTGGTGGTCCTTCAGCATCTCAGGCTCTGCCTGGGACTTTCTTGACCTCTGCAGGAACCCAGAATCAAAGTAGGGATGTGACTTCAGTTTGCCGTCTTTCCCCTGCTCTGGAGCGCAACTCTGTGGCACCCCAGCATTTGCTGTGTGTCTCACAGTTCTTGTCCCACTTCAATTCTGGTTGTTCTTTGTTTTCCCCATACTTTAGCTCTCCCCAGTACTGTGTGTGGAACACCTTAGGCATGTTTTTCATGAATAGGCAAAACAGCTAATATACTCTCTCCCCAGGAAGGTGGTATTTTGGTGACAGGTAAGTTAATATCTTATCTAAAGTAAGCTTTACTTTAGTCTGTGATCTACGCCAAAATCGTAAATTTATGAAATGCTGGAGAACTTCTGGAGGGAGTTGATCTGTGAATGTACATCTTTGCATCATCAAGATAATGAGTTCAGGTGAGGGGGAATGAAATAAAACTGACATACTACTGTGCAATTTATAGCCTCTCTAAATTTTGTTCTCTTGCTGATAAGTGCTTCCTTCTGTTCTCTCTGCAGGTCTCCAGGTGGTTTTAAATTCCATTATCAAGGCCATGGTCCCTTTGTTGCATATTGCCCTGCTGGTGCTGTTTGTCATTATTATCTATGCCATCATTGGACTGGAGTTATTCATGGGGAAGATGCATAAGACCTGCTACCACGTGCAAGGGGGACTGATAGGTAAGGGGAACATATACAAACGTACAAAGATTTTTGGAGGGAGGCTTTTCCCTTAAGTAATGGAGCATTTGTGCTGGCACAGGAGATGGGTGGCTATTGCTCACTGCCTGTTTGGGGTTACACAGGGGTGGCTCCTCTGTTCTGCTTCTTGGATATGAATCCATGTGATGCAGAGAGACTGCAATGGTGACAGTTTAGCTTCCTCATCTTGAACACTCAGCTGTTGGCCTGTCTGTAAAGGCTACATGCAAAGCTATTGATTCCTGCTAAACAGAGTCATGGACTTTTTAATGTGGACCTTTGGCACAACAAACCAACCTGAGTTCTTTAGCAAATCTCCCAGAGGCTCAAGCAACACTAAAATAGTGATAATTTCATCGTTAGCTGACTGAACTACACATGACATGGCATCACAGAAAATTAAAACTCATATATTTTATTATAAATCTCATACACAAATACATCTTTGTTTTAAACCAGTATCATTGTAAAGGAATATATAATTCAAGGCTGTACCTTTTTTAAATCACAGACTGTGGCTGTGGTTAGAAATGGAGCTAGAAAGAAAACAAAATTATATTAATGAGAAGAAAATTTTTGCATCAAATCCATCAGGAAAGAACTTTCAAATTATTTACAGAAAGAAATATTCCCATTTCAAAGTAGTTCAATTGCATTGTCACTCACTCATCTAACCATCTGCTCTTTTTCATTTCATTTATTGAACTTGAACAGCATTGATTTCTCATGTGGTGGTGGGTGCTAATGCCTAGGACCCAGAGCAGCTCATAACTAAGAAAATATTTTACAGCAGGAAATTGTTTCAGAAGTTCTGTATTTTCTGCTTTTATAATGTTGGCAGATTTCATTTTCTGGAAATGATGCTAGAACTATAATGAATTGTCACTCTGGTTTACAGTTTAAAGTGTGCATATCTTTCTTCGTTCTATCTGGAAATATTTACATTATGGTATCTAATTCTAATATTACTGTTTGTGGCATTCTTTAATGATCAGAATATGATCATAACTTTTGGAAAATTAAATTGTTTACCATATAAGATGTGAAACAAACATAATTACCTGCTCCCCTGCACATACATACCATACATCTAAAAGTGTAGCCTTAAGATCTGAAATCCATATATTTTTAAAAGAATATTGCAGAAATTTTTGTGCTTATAAAAATGTTTTCCGTGGCATTTTTCGTATACCAAAGCATTTAGTTTGGCCTGTTCTATGGGTTCTCAGATCTCTGAAAACATCTGTACAGAATAAGGGGTCGATAATCAAGCAACTGCCTTATAGAGTTTCTGAGTGCCACTGGACTACTGATAAAATGCCACACAGCTTCTAAACTCCAGAAGAGCAGAGCTCCAGATGCTCTCTGCTCTAGTTCAGCAGTGGCCCAGTGCCATATCGTCTTGTCTCCAGAGCACTGAAGCCTGTGTGCTGCAGGGGCTCAGCCTCCTTCAACAGAATGGCCATCAGTGCTGCACTTCCCTTCCAAGGTTAACCCAGATGCCGAGTGACTGCAGAATGAACACGCTGCCATTATGGTCACAACGTGCAACCTAATGAAACATAATAGACTTGGTCTAACATTCCCTCTCATGTTCTTCCTCATAGGAGGGTATGCTTTGAAAAAAAAGTCCATCTCTGTTTTGACTATAAAATTTGACAGCTTTGCTATTTTATTTTTTTTACAAAAAGAAAGTGAAGCACAACAGCAAGCAGTCGCTCACATATTCCTGAGAAATCTGTCAAACTCACTGCAAAATGTTAAAATCAGATATCCTTCACGGTGGGTCAAATAGCAATTCATTGTCTTCATCTCCTTTTTTCCCCCCTTTCTCTCCTTCAAGATACACCTGCAGAAGACGACCCGTCTCCCTGCGCCCCCCAGTCTGCACACGGGCGGCAGTGCCAGAACGGCACGGAGTGCAAGGCAGGCTGGGAGGGACCTAAACATGGCATCACGAACTTTGACAATTTTGCTTTTGCCATGCTGACAGTGTTTCAGTGCATCACCATGGAGGGCTGGACAGATGTGCTCTACTGGGTACGTATCCGAAAATGATGAGCTGAAAGTCCTGCTCGTGTGCTTACAGCTATGTGGAAACTTGGGGGCTTTAACTTTCTTGCTTGCTCTGTATGGTGAAGGCATGGTTGCTAGCATGGAGTTTTAATTAACTCAGCATATTATTAGGTAAAATGGGAGGGTGCGATCTGGTGCAATTAAATCAAACATAAATGTTGACTTTCCGTTGATATTTTAATTTTGAAAGAGGCAAGTGGCTTACTGATTTGAAGATTTGCAATGTACCCTTGTTGAGCAGAAAGTCATGTAAAGACCCTCTCTGCAGGAGTGAAATATCTCATACATCTCCAGATTACTGATGTAGAAGTATTTGTGACAGATAACCATGTGCTCTACCTGTGGCCTTTATGTTACAGAGGCACTACACTGATCAGCTTAGAGGTTTTATAAGAAAGGCCTCACAAATTCCAGCACTTCTTATGATTATGACTTCAATCATAGAGGAATTATTCTAATGCTAGTAACTCTGATACTGGTATCAATCATGGTTACATGTTTAGCCAAAACATTATATTATCTTTAATGTAAATGAAGTCTCATCTTGTCCTGTACCTTAATTCTGGGCATCTCAGTAGCTTTAGTTTGTACCTTTTAATTCCTAATATATTGTGAAATTCATTACAATACAATTATACTACCGGAGTTAAAATCATATTTAGCCCTCAGTTGTAAACCATATATAACCATGTTTCTGGATTCAGATCTTGCCACCAGCTTTTGCAGCAGCAAGTTATGGTCCAGGAATGTAATTCTCACACAGCGTAGCCCCATCTGTAAAAGGTTAACCCAGGCTCTCACTAACTTGGAAGACTGGCACATCATGAGGTGTGGTTCTCCAAGATGGTAGGATGTGCTACAATGCATGATGCAACTTAACTCAAGAAGACCCAAAGCACACAGAAGGATAATCTGGACTGAGGCAGCTTGCACTGTTAACATCAGCTTCTCTCTTAAACATGAGTCTGAAGCTGTCTTCTACCCAGCGGTGATTTACGAGATCTCCCTTTGAAGATTTAGCTTATCTGCAATAGATGGTCTCTGTGTGGAACCGCTAGAAGTTGTCTCTTTATGCTCGTAAGTTTAGATTAGAATTGTGACTCTAGCTTCCTTCTAATGCCTGAGATAAAGGGCAGAGATCAAACCACAAGGGGAGTCTGGGTCTTAGAGCACAAATATTGCCTTTACTTGAAAAGAGGGTATAGATTAATAAAATGATGAAGAAGAACAGAAGTCACAAAAGGAAGAGACTGAAACTGCTCCGCAGCTCAGCTATGGCTATATATAATATACCTGTCTTCTTATCACACCTAGCTCACATTTCTCCAGCCTGTGTGTGAGTGAGAGAATTTATAGGTAGTATAGGGGAAATAGGAGGGAGTCAAAGGTATCAGAAATAAACATAAAAATAGTTTTGGCTGTGTATACAATTTAGACTTGTGAAACCTGTCCACAAGTTATCATCAGTTTCTCCAAAGACACGTGCTATGAAAGACCCTTCCAATTCCCACCCTTTTGGGCCCATGTGTCATTTTCATGGCTGGATATGAATCATGCAGAACTCGGTTATCAGTTGTCTAATAACAGGAGCCAAAAGCATAAACTCACTGCCAAATGATTTTCTATCATGACTGTGCTGACAGTCTGATTTTTAGGGTGTCCCTGCACCAACCTGGGTTTTAGATGTTGCCTTTTATTTGGTATTCAGCTTTTTTAACTTATTTCCTGCGCTGTTCTTTTTTTATTTAGAGACAATATGGTGAAATTAGACCTGAAATTAATACAGATTGATGTTCATTATTTTTAGGGGCATCCATATAGTTAGCCTCTTAGATTATGGCTTTGGTAGAATGCTTGCTTTGGAAACAAAAGAAATAGTTGTTATCATCAGTTCCCAGTTATTCCTGGAAAAGACTACAAAAGATAAGAGTTAGCACTGCAGAAAAAAATTTCAGTAATGGAAGAGGAGGAAATTTAGGTTGTAAAAAAAAAGAAACATTACCCAATGTTTAAAGACTTGAAATACAAAGTTTGAGTAAACACCTGAGCTGGCAGACATACTCAGTTACGGGGCTGTAAGCAATCCTGAGAGTACTATTGTCCCATGGGACTTCTGCCTCTTTGTGC
Organism: Neopelma chrysocephalum; assembly: GCF_003984885.1. Lineage (NCBI taxonomy): Eukaryota > Metazoa > Chordata > Aves > Passeriformes > Pipridae > Neopelma > Neopelma chrysocephalum. Next base: position 29,434,423 of record NW_020897714.1, read on the forward strand.
TGTGTTGAAGAAGCAGATAGAAGTCAAGTCTGATCAGTGTTTGCCATCTGGTAAAGAAGGTATCTGAGATGGGATGTGTATTTCCTGCTGCAGAGGGGTCTGTGCTACTCTGGGGGCAGGTGTTGATTGGGCACTTACTACAGGGCACACCTACGAGAAGGACTGTCCCTTTAATATTTATAGGTAGAAACGGTCTCTAAACATTCACACTGTAATTTCATGTAATTTCAAGCCACATCTATTGTGATTTGAAACCTTTTTAGTCCATGACTTCTGGATAGCAAAGAATAGAGAAGATGAAACATTTCACTTTCTGAAAGTGACAGAAGAATTTTAGTAAGTGAGGTAGGATACAAGTATCTGTCTTAAAAGTTAGTGTGAGCCACTGTTCCCTCAGTGCAGTCTGGCTCATACATAACTCTCCTCCCCGGCCTTTACTTTTTTGGCCAAGGAAGAGTGGACTTGTCATAGACAACCCATTGGGGGATGCATCTCCACAGGAGTGCAGAGATAGGAGGCTCTTCTCAAGCAGATAACTCTGAAAGATCTGGATCCACAGTGAGGTCATGGAAATTAAAATTTGCTTTATAAGACAATAAATCTGCACAGTTAATTAAGTTAGAAATCCAGACTTAAAGGTCCTTTCTCTCCAACTACATCCTGAGGTAGAGTTTGTTGTCCATTTGACACTGAAAGTACAGATTAAAGAACAGTATAAGAAAAATTTTGTCTGCAAATCAGTTTTGCAGACAAAAAATTTAGGCGATGATTTTCAGAGGTCATTCATTAAACTTAAGGATGTAAGCTAATGAATTAATATTTAAAAGTGCTGAGCATTCAAAGTTCAAGCAGACTGTCAAGTTCTTAGCTCCTCTGCAGTTCAGGGTAGATAACTAGGTTTGAATCTGGGGTCCTGCTGGGTTCAATGGCAAAATTCTCATTAATTTCAAAAGGTCAGGATCTCACTTTTTGTTTTGCAAAATCTTAATCATGCTGTGGAGATTTTCCACATGCAGTCAGAATACAACACGAGGACTCACAGATGCCTAATCAGGTCCTTGGTATCTGTTGAGATAGTCTTCCAAGGGCATATATGTGGATGTACGGAGTTTTCTTTGCTCCCTTCTTAAATCTGAAAATATGTGCCTGACCTAAAATTCAGCAGAACAACAGATAAAGCTCTGGGCTGAATTACTTGGCTGGAAGTGTTTAAATGATGGAGCAATACCCTTGCTTTGAACTTTTCTGTAAGTGCTTTTCAATTATAACTTCTTATTTCCCAAAAAGTAATTTTTGAAGGATACCTAGATCTCTGCATTCCTCTTAGTGGGAATGGAGGGAGCTTAGAACATTTTAGCATGTTGCCCTGAAAAATAAAGTGGTCATTTCATGAAACCTGTGTCTGTCATGTGCCGCACTTTGCAAGGTTAAACCTGCATGTTTGAAAGTTAGAAAGCTGTATGACCTTCCACAAGCCCTGGACTCCTAATCCACTTAATAACTCTTCAGATTTTTATCCTCAGTTTCCTGCTTCTTTGTTCATGCTTCCCTGTGTAGGCTTTTCACCTATATAGTGAAGCCTGTCTCCTCTCCCATGGAGTAGTAGTATTTCCCAGCTTGTGATCCACATCTTCACAAAAAGATAATCAGAGACAGGAAAGCAATAAACTTTTATTCCCTAGAAGGACTTGACATCACTAAGATCAATACACTTTCCAATCTCCTCTCTCACTTAGCAGATAAGACTTGTGAGTGGATTGTTTTCTTTTGAAATGTGAAAGAAAAATGCTAGGGAAAACAGTTTGACACTGCTATCATGGAAGGCAGGATAATTACTTAAAAGGAGCCAAATTTTTAATGTGAAATAACTATATTGGACAGGATGAAAATCCGTGCTAAACAACCTTGTTGACTCTTCCATGAAGAATTGATCTTTGTTGAAGGGAGTGTTAAGTGTTTGTAGAAACACATTTCCTATACTGCCTCAGTCTTACCAGGTTTACTTATGTCCCCATATAAATGCCAGGCGGCTTTGTCTCGTGTGCAGTCAGTTCACAGAATCATTTGAGTAGACAGGCACCTCTTATGCCACATTTTAATTTTTCAGATGCATTGTAGAAGGATTGAGGTTATTACTCTCAAAACTCTCCTTAATGAATTATCAGCCAGCATTAGCAGCTTGCTTGGTGCAGGCACCAAGGCCTGTTTCTGAAGACCCTTCAGTCTTTGAAACTTCCTGCAGCAGATGCAAATCCAAATGTTACAAATTAAGTCATTTAGTATTTTGTGATCAGTCTCTGCTGCAGTCCCTTATTTCGTATTGTCTTGTTGACTAAGGAGGAAAATTAATTCCTGAGCAGTTTATAACATCCTGTTTAAGTATTTTCAGGCATTTGTTGTCTTCCCTTAATCTTTTTCTAATCTGAACAGATTCAGTTCTTTCAACCTTCCCTAATAGGGCTTCTTTTTAATTATTTTTAATCAGTTTGTTATTGTCCTTCAGGGGAGGCTTCACTTCTGAATTAAATACAATTCGGACAGTGCCCTGTCTCTAGAAAGGTTTTCATCTTTGTGTGAAATGTGCTCTCTGCAGCTGGAGCCTTGTGACACTGCATGCAAATCTGCCCACTGCAGCCTCAGTTTTACGTGCCTGGTGTCTCCACTCCCCTGCATCTAAACAGTCGTATCTATAAATGAAAACAGAGCACAGAGAGATTGCAAAACACAACTGTATGTTGTTGCACTGGGCAGTTCATACTGCTGGGTAGTGGAGAACCTGGTCCCGAGTTTTTCTGCTTGCCCATTACAGCTTGATTTCTAGGATCGAGTAATTTTACTTGATCTGCTTGAAGATTTTTAATAATGAGCAGCCTTGAGCCTGCCATCATTTTAGAATATTGGCTTTGACCCATTTCATTTGGACAACGTTTCAGAATACTTGGTCGTGTCTCTGAAAATAACATGCAGTGCCTCCAGGAACAGTTTACCTCAAGGCTCTAACTGTAAACTAAAGACTGTGGTATTATTATAGATGGACTAAGGCCAAGTCTGGATGAGATCCAGGGCACTAACCTGTCCCTGGAAGAGATGCCCAGATTGGTGCATAGTAAGTTGACTCACTCAGATTTAACTGAAAAAATCCTTGTTAGGCTTTCCCAGACCATAGGGAAGAAAATGTGTTAGTGGTCTAAAGAAGTGCAGTGGAGCCACTACACTGTAGTGAGAGACTCAATGGACAGCACAGAGTAGCATATATAGATGCAGTGGGTTAAACAGGCTGTCCCGGAAGATCCCTCCATCTCTGAATCCGTGAGATCGTACTTTCAAGAGTCATTAAATCAGCTTGAAACAGGGGCTTAAAGTTACCCTTACAATTCCCATCATGAAATCAAAATGGAACAAATTGAACAACAGAAGTAATTTACTTTGCTGACAGCACTGACAGATCTTGTGAGCTTTTCTCACCCCTCCTCCCCCAACCCATTGCAGCCAATGAGGAAGATGTGAGAAATACAGAGATGTTGCCACAAAGTGGAAGACATTAAAAGCAGAGCTGCAACCCCCAATTTTCGCCAGCTGTGTTTTTCCTTCTAACCCTTTATTCTTGCAGCACTTAGGCTTGAATTAGTAAGGCTTTCCACAAAAGAGAATGATCTGATTCTAAGAATATATCTGTCTACATGTTTCCATGGCGTTTATTCCCCACCCACCCCCCACCCCTCCAAGAAAATGCTGGGCTTTTATTGTTGTGGGGTGAGGTTTTTTAATCATCTTTTTGGCAGGGGTTTGCATGGATGTGAAAAATTTACAAAGAATAAGCACGCGAGTATGAGCAGCCCATCACTGTGACTGCAGAGGTTATTACATCTCCACCAGCTGTGACAGTGGTGGGCAGGGGGAGAGGGCCCATAGTTCAGAGCTCTGAAGGACCACAGCATTAATGCACTGAAAAAAAAGCAGTTTCCACACGTAGTTTGCATAAATGCTGACATAAATCTGTTTTCCTTTTCCTCACAAACAACTGCACATGCAACTGTCATGGTTGCCTGTCCCACTGCCTTGGAAGTGAGTAAGAGCAGTGACTTACTCATTGGCATCTGCCACAAAAACCTGCTGCTGAACATTTGTTCAATGCACTTATTGTGTGAAATGAAGTTTTTATGAGCCCTTCAGAACTCTACTTTGGACTTCTCAGCCCCCTTTCCTCTATATGGAAAGAAACTCTCAGTTAAAAATAAGGTTTTTGGCATTGGTTATGGGGAGGTATTAATAGAGACCCTCTGCCCAGTGCTCCTGCGTGGGAAGGACCTCTTTATTAGCCCTGTCTTTCTGTTGCCCTTTCTCTATTCCTTCTTCTTGTGTTCTTCTTTAGACTGTTTCCTAATTGCTGCTGTCTAATTACCACAGAGACCTTTTTTTGTCTTTAATCTTTTATCCCAGAGCTATAAAATTAGGAACTAAGCTACTGGGACACTTCTATTTGACTTAGGATTTTGAGTGCCTCTGTTTGTGAGTTCACTGCTTGGGTCCTACTACCAGTTTTGTCCAGAACTGATGATTGTTGCCTTCTGAAAAAACAATCTTCAGAGTTGTTAGATTTGGGTCCATATCCACCAGACAAATTCACAAATAACAGACTTTTGTTCATTATCTAGATCCTGGGAAAGAAAAAGACAAGGGAATATGCCCAAGGTCAGGACACAAGTTGTGCGTCTAGAACTATTTATAAAATTCATGTTTGAGTTTAACTTGTTTCAATGTCTTGTTTTCAAGGCAGAGGGCAATACAACTGAACCATCACCAATCTTACTATGAATAGTAAGTCTTTCTTGCTTGGTCCATTATTATTGGCTTTATTCATTGATTTCTGCCTGAGCAGTATTTGAGGGTTCAGTATGATGAGTGGTCATACCATCAAAAGTGTAGATTTTGTCTCCACCCTTGCCCTCCTCTAGAACTTCTAACTTCTAACTCCCATCCTTTGAACTGCACCCAGAGTGGAGACCTGAAAACAATATTGGGCACATCTCCCTAAAGATACAAAATGACCAGAAGTAAAAAATAAAGGCTTTAGGACTCAACCAGAGGAAATCAGAGGAATCAGTCTTCCTACGGAGAAGAACTTGTGGGTTCTGGGGGATGAGAGGCTGGACATGACCTGGCAATGTGCTGCTTGCAGCTCAGAAAGCTGCACCCAAAGCAGTGGGGGCAACAGGTCAAGGGAGGGGATTCTGCCCCTCTGTTTTGCTCTCATGAGCACCTGCAGTGCTGCCTCCAGCTCTGGGGTCCTGAGCACAGGAAGGACATGGACCTGTTGGAGTGAGTCCAGAGGAAGGGCCATGAAGATGAACAGAGGGCTGGAGCACCTCTCCCATGAGGAAAGGCTGAGGGAGTTGGGGTTGTTCAGCCTGGAGAAGAGAAGGTTCTAGGGAGACCTTCCAGCACCTTCCAGTATGTACCTAAAGGGAGCCTACAAGAAAGCTGGAGAGGGACTTTTTACAAGGGCATGTACTGGTAGGACAAAGGGTAATGGATTAAAACTGGAAGAGAGCAGATTAGATATAGAATTAGATTAGATATAAGGAAGAAGATTTTTACAAGTAGGGGGGTAAACAATGGAACAGTTTGCCCAGAGAGGTGATAGATGCCCCATCCCTGGAAACATCCAAGATCGGATTGGATGGGGCTCTGAGCAACACGATCTAGTTGAAGATTTCACTTCTTAGTGCAGGGGGGTTGGACTAGATGGCCTTTAAAGGTCCCTTCAAACCCAAACTGTTCTAGTAGTATTTATTAGAAAACATCCACTCAGTGGATTTTTAAATCATATCTAGAAGAAATCTGTCAGGACACTGTGCTGATCTTGCTTATAAGACTCATAGGAAAAAGAGAAGGGGCAGTCTTGTCTGTCCATAGTGCAGTTGCACTTCATTCAGGCTCTTTGATAGTAATTTCTCCAGCAAACCTTTAGTGATTGTACAATATCTGTGAGTGGCAAGTGTGCCTATTGGATAAGGTTTATCAGCTGTGTGCTATGAGGTCTAGATATTGCACTTTTTTTTTTGAGAATTTTGGGTGTGATTTCACAACTAGAAGATGGATTCATCATCTAAAATTTAGATAGGAGTTCTAGGAATATCACAGGTTGGGAACTGGCTACAAAGGAATCTGGGATATACTGATCAAGTACAAAAAAAGAATTGACAGTCATGCCTCCACTTATTAAAGAAGGTAGTGATTATCTACAGCTTACAGTACTGCTTTTCATTATCTTTATTTTTAAGGACTTAATTTACTATGTAAATCAATGAACAGTATGTGCTTGTGTATTCCTGTGCATGCAACAATCAGCACTGTTCGGATATACTTGTGGTAGACCTGGTATCAGGTCTACCAGGAGATAAATAGAAGGAGCTATACAACAGCAATACAGTAAAACAGGCAGAAAATCCTTTCTGGATAATCAGCCATGCAAATGTAAATACAAAATAAGCGGAGATAGGAAGGGGTAGCCCAGAATTCTAAGATGAAATGAAATTTTTAGATTTGGAAACCCACCATTCTAGGGGATATTTTTATGCTTGAAATGAGCACTTCATTCTTTTGGAGTGAATTTCCAGAGACTTTAAAGGATGAAAAGTTTTTCAAATAACTGAGTAGCAGTAAGAGATGGAATTGCTGCAGTAGCTATAATGAAAGAATTATCAGCCCTGTGGCTAAATAGCCTTTGGGCTCTTGGATGAGTTTTTCAAAGCCCAACCTTTTCCTTTTAAAGGGGAAAAAAAAATCTGTGCACTCTTACGTGGGAATGTGGCAACTCACGTAAAGCTGTGTGAGTTTTGCCTCTGGAGGCCTGAATTCAAATCCTAATGAAGTCACACAAGTCCAAACAATTTATGGAAGTCACTACATGGCATTTCTGGAAATTGCAAATTCACTCAACAAGCCAACCCAGTCATGTAATCCATCACATGAGAGAATGGAGGGCCTTAATGGCTCCTCTTACCTGTACAGAGACCTGACTTCGGCAGACCTCTAGATGGATCTATGATATGAGCCTCATCTAAGTAGATCTATTGCTTGGGAACTAAGAAGGCAAAGGTAATATCACTATTGATGTTGGCTGTTGAGTATGGAAGAGGTAGGGAAAATGGGCTGTCAGTCATCCAGATCAACAAGCAAAATGGATCAAGAGTGAGGTCTTGGCCTACCAAACTCCAGGATGTGTTTGTGGAAAGTTCTGAAGACTTGTTTAGTCTTGGTCTTGTCTTTAAGAGCTTGGCCTGAGTCAGGGAATGGCCTCTTCTTTTTCTGGTGCTCTGTCTGACCTAGCCAGCCTCAGTGCAGACAGAGCCATCTGAACCACCACTGGAAAAAACACAGCTAACTTCTGAGGGAACAGTTTAGAGGGAGTTATTTACGGCAGTTTCAGCACACTCTAGTATGTCAGTTGCTTTATCATGTGGCAGTAAATGAATTTCAATATTTCACCTTTGGTTAACACGTTCCATGCTAAACTGAACTGAAGTAAATTTATTTTTTTTTCTCTTTTACTTATTAAGCCTGGAGAAAGAGGGTGAGGTGAAAAAGCAGGAGTCTTATCGGATCTCAGAATTTGTCTTTGATGTAAGGAATTCTTGCTGTGTAACTAATGTTTTCAGTGGGAGTTCACAATCCCTGTATTGTCAAACATGCTGCAGAGGTACATAGTCCCCTCCAGTTTTCACAGAAAAACAGAGAAGTCCCACAAGAAAGCACAAAGAGCACAGGTGGGATGGGAGGAGGTGTAAATGGTAGATTCCTGATTATTTTTGTTTTTCCTCCCCTAGTACGGTTGACTACAGGAATTTCCCAGTGGTAGTTGTACTAATAAAATTTAATATGCTGAGATTTTTGTCAGCAGAATCCGCTTTTCAGATAGCTGATTTGCCATGGTAATCCATGTCCCTTTGGTACACTACCAGTGCTAATAAATGTTGCAACGCCGTGAAAACAGAAGCCAGTAACACTGCTGGGTTTTTTTAAGTCAAGGGAGAGCCTAACTTTTTTTAATTTCTGTTTTGAAAAGTATGAAGTTAAATGCCAGTGGCCTTTGCCATCTGTCAAAATTGTGCAGTAAATTTGTGAGAAGGCCCCTTGAAATTACAGATTTAATTAGAACACTAGTAAACATCCCCAATATTTCCCCTCTAGTGGTGAACATGGTGATGTTGGACTTGATGATCTTTAGAGGTCTTTTCCAACATTTATGATTCTGTGATTCTCTACCTCTCCAGCAAGCACAGACTACTGTGGGATCAGTAAGCATTTTCATCAGAAATAGATTGCAGTGGAAGAGTTCAGCTCAATCACTGTGTGCCACAGACATTTTGACCTGCTGGTATTTGAATGCAAGTTTTAATTCTCTTCCCACTCTCAGACAGAGACCTTATATTTCCCATAATAGCTCATTCTGATAAAGAACAGCTGACTGTAAAAAAACAATGTGAACCCAAACCGAAAACAGAAATATGAATATGGAACTTTACAAACGAATGAAATAATGTTGTGGAATCCAGTGATTATATAGTGGGTGCTAAAAACACAGTGGGAGGATTCAGTGACAGCATACAGTATCTAGGGCTGGATAGCTGAAAGTTAGGTCTTTTTCTGTGTGTCTCAGACTTCAGACAGTCTTTCCCAGCCTCCCTCCCTCCCAGTAAAGTGGAGTAACCTTGAAAAGGTGGGACCAGTATTTAATGAGTGACGAAAATGTGACTCAGTGCTGCTATAAAGAAATAAGCTTGGCAAATTCTACGGGTGGCAATGCCCTTCCTGCAAACTGTATGCAACAAAAAGCAAATGCAGTTTGCTTCATGTAACAGCAAAATGGCATTCCTGCATCATTTTAAAGAAGCTCATTTGAGCTATTTAACATGTTTTCTCTTTGCCATCAAACAGCTGACACGGTTAAAAGGGAGTGCTTCTAGATCTCTGCTCTAGCCTTGCTCTTGCACAGGTTGCAGCAGCCTGGTAGGACTCTCCTCCAGGACTCCTTCATTTACACGGTCTCCCCAGGAAGCTCAAGCCAGCCAAAGTTTTGTAGGAATGTTTGCCCTCATGGCTCTTGAAATTGAGCCCAGCGCTGCTTTCACTTGTCTTCTCTGTGGTGTGGTGTGGGAAGCTTGGTCAGTTCTGGAGACTTCACCCTCTTGCCAGGGAGATCCAGCAGCGTAACGATGAACTATAGCTATACCAAAAGCTTTTAATTAATAAACCAGGAATTACAGTTCACCTGGATCAGAGCAGGAGTATTGGGGTGAGGGTATCTACAGCAGATTCAACATAGTCTTTATCAGGAGGGGTGAAGAGGCAACCTCTGCAGATTCCATCTTCTCAGATCTGTCTGCCCCCTTCCCCTTCTCTCTTCCATTGCTGCAATTTCTTCGATTCTTTCTCAACGGTTCTGTGTTGCAGATTAATCTTGATGTTTCTGTTGTCCTCATCGAGGCAGTCCTTTCTCGGTTAATGGCTCCATTTAGCTCCTGCAGAGAGTTCTGTACAAATTACCAATGTTGCTGCCTCAGAGTGGAATTTTAATTTGCTCTTTCCATCACTACAGAGCATACAGAACAATTGGGGAACCAAGATACACGTACGAGTCCTATTATTCTTCCTACTGCCCACATATGATGAATCTTGCCTATATTATTCGTTTTTATCCTACATTGACTGTATAGCAGGATAACCTGTCTGGAGCAGTCTCTGGCCTGGTTGATGATCCCTGTGCTCTTGGCTTCACCCATCTCTGTCTTGCCTTTCTTATGAAGACACTGAAAAGAAGATTATAGATGTCTATATGTATCTAGAGAATGCACACACAAAATTTGTAAAATTCCATAACTGAGGTAACACAATAAGTAGAAACTTAAAAATAAGAGCTTGGAAAAAACAACTGAGCTTAAAACTTCCTTTTTCCTTCAATACTTCAAAATAGAAGAAATCTGATTGTCAAAACAAATAATTTTTAACAGGAGCAACTGATCAAGTGCTGCTCGCTCCTTTGACTGGCAGTTCAGACTGAAGTTGGGTTGAACTCTCTGGTCTCTCCTTTGCATCCATCTGATAGTGCCAGCTACAAAATATTTGGAACAGTTTTAAGGAGTGACTTTGGTTTAGAATCCCTTTAAGACTATTAGGGTGTTGATGCTTAGAAAGAAATTCTACCCAGAGTAAGAGCAAAGGCATCTGAAGTCCTTTTCTTGTATTTTAAGCCATTCAGAAGCAATTTTTAAGTCAATACAAGTAAATCTAGTTTATTTTAGGTTTTGTATTTTTGCTTATTACAAAGTTTGGAGATTTTGGTTGTTTGTTGTTTGTTTTTTTTTTACCCCTGTCTCTTTCCCTTTGCCTTGAATCAGCTCTGAGACCTTAAATTCCCACTCCTTATCACCTGTCTTAATGACTCAGGAGGTCTGAAAGAATATTCCAGGTTGACAAGAGGATAATACTTTTCATAATGCACTAGAATTTATACAGAAAATTCTAGTCGCTATGTACATTAAATTTATACTTTTTTGCAGGGAATTTCAGAAAATGAGCTCCTTATGCATTTCTTCCAGTCCTGTGCCCCAGCTTATTCAAGCAAAGCACTTATGCATATCAGTTCATTTCCACTGGTAACAATAATATTGACCATTGGCTTCAGTAGAATTATTCATATGCCTTAAATTATGCATATACATGAGTACCGGATTAAAAACCAACCAAGCAAAGACAACTAATTAGATTTTAAGTAATGAAGGATCTGCAAGTTGGAATCTGCATCCTGAGTGTAATAATACACTGTCTAAATCCAGCTTTAAGGATATATGCTGAGTAATAGGAAATATGATCTTTTTCTTGCTCCCTTTGTGAATGGTGAATTCAAATGCTCTGTGTATACTTACTTGAGGTCTATGTGGAGAGCAAGCAGGAATTTATCAAGTAAAAGCATGCTTTTTTTCATGTCTTTATTGACATGATATGCAGCAACCTCACACCATTCAGGCTCCAAAGAAATCAGCAGATTCAGGTTATTCAGGATTTTAATGCTCAAGAAACAATCCCGTGGTTTGCCCCATAGGTTAGAAAAAGTGTTTATCAAGCCTAACATATACAGAAAGTCCATTTTAGTACTGTGTCCCTCCTTACTGTACCTTTAGTTCCATGTTAGTTCATTGAAATCTTCCCGGGGCTTCTTTTGAGAATTTGTAGTTTTGTGAAAAAGTTAGAAATTGTGAATAATAATGAGTCATTTCCTTGTTAAAAGCTATGTTAGATGTAGGGGAGTTTCCAATAAATTTAAAAATGCATAATTAATATATTTATCACAAGTATTACATGGTGAAAAAAAGTACTATAACATAAGCAGTGTAGTGTTTAGAGATCAGAGAAAAACACCATGTGCAGGATTCACTACCAGAGCTAACAAACTAAATTTTTGCATATTTAGGGATTGGTTTATTCGTGTCACAGTTGTATTACCGACCTACAAGTTGTTTAAGAGCATGACTGCTAAAGAGACAGTTGTCAGATGTCTGAGATCTCTAAGGAGAAGTTGAGAGAAAGACTGGAGTCACACCTTCTCATTAGAAGTCCTCTGCCTGCTCTGACTACTACCAAGAGTTTTCCAAGCAAAGACTCAAAGTACTGCAATGACAAGGGTTCTTAAGCTCAAAGAAGCTTTGCATGGAGAAGTTAACCAGAAGAGAATGTTTCGTTGAACAAAATAGTTTCCTTTTTGTTTGCAGAACAGCCTCAAAAAACTGCTGTTCCCAGTTACAGCTGTTAGTTGGGTGCTCTTAGGAACTGCCAGCAACATCCTTTTTCTCTTTTGGGATGAATATTTTGCTCCTCAGCTATTTCTGCTGCTGTATTGTGTCTAGCATGAGGAAAGGTAGATCTTTCAAAGTTTTGCTTCTTCACTGGACAAATGTATACAGACACTGTCTAGGAAATTCACCCCACCTTAGTTACTTCTGAAGTAATAATGAAGAATTAATACATGGGTTTATGAGATCCTTTTTTGTTCCCTGACTGTATGAATGCCAAGCATTTGAGTTAGTGAAGTTTCAGAAACAAAACAAAGCTTTAACTCTCCTGAAGGCAGTGTGAAGATATAATGGAGTGTAAGAATAGAAGTACTCTAGGCCACATAACCCTTACCTGAGATATAGGATTTACCTACATCTATAAAGCAGACATTTTTTTCTTTAATATTGTCAATTCAGCCATAGCTGTGAAGGGTAAAGTTCAGTTTTTGGTTGGTTTTCTACCCAAGTTCTCATTAAAAGGTGTAGGGAAAACATTTTTCCATTGCAGTGCAAAACGGTGCATCATCCTATAAAAAGTGTTTCTAGTGTTGTCCAAGCAGAGTTTAAAGTTGTCGCTCCATGAGCATATGTGTGAATGAAGTGCATTCACCCAAATATTCCTGGGAAGAGAAAAAAAGAGAGGGGCGAAAAAGGAGAATGTATGCTTTAATTCAAACCTCTTTACTTTGTAATTGATCAGTGATGAATATCTAAATCTCACACTGGTACCTTCATGACCCTTTATGGATCATGTGATCTATGCCTGCCAGTAGCCTATCATGTGATCTTTGATCTAAGGTGAGAAAATCACTTCTATGCATCCTTAAAGTTATGAAGGTGCTTAAGTACTGTTCCTGAAAAAGGTGCTTTTTGAAGTAAAGACTTCAAGCAGGAGAACACATTCAGTGACAATTGTTATCTCTTTTCTCAGCTGTCTCCTGCTCCTAATGTTCTCCAGTTTTAGATTGTTACAAGAAATCCTTGGTTTCAACTAGAGATCTTGCTACTGGCCATGATCATTACTTTTGGCTAGATCATTTCCTGAGGCAGTGAATTCCACAGATAGGCTACATAAAATAGCATTTCTACACAAAATTTCCAAAGTTACTGCCCTTTAATTTTATTGAATACCCTGGTCCTCTTGATGAGTGTTACTCTGTGAAAGGTTATACACTTCATTACAGAATACTACACTTCATTATAGAATACTTGTAGCACTTGCATTTAAAAAAGATTATGATAAAACTCTATAGTCATTAGAAATCAATTAGCAATTTATTCAAGAAATAGAAGCCTAACCCAGGTGTCCTAACAAACTCACTTTCTGTTAAGCTGCAGCTCTCCAGTGCTGTGCACTGAACAAGACAGATTTAATTTTTTTCTTCAGCTTGCTATTTTCCTGTGACAGCTGCCCTTCTATGATGGATTACACTTTTCCTGTAACTCGCCGTTATTTTTGAAAGACATTTGCCACAAAGTGTCAGGGTGTGAGTGTGTGTCTTGTAAAGTCAGCAGAATTCAGTGAATTGTGTCTGCCCCTCCCATTAAGTGACTGAAAGCCCTCCACTATGTGCTTGGTCATGCTCAGCCACTATGTTAATAGGTAATGTGCCTCTAACATTGTCTTTGAACTATGATGCCTGTGTAAGGAATGAGATACTTCCAAAATGTGCCAGACTATTATCCCTGGGAAAGAAAAAAACCCACTAAACAAGTAATGCATGCATATCTCCCACCAATGTGTCTTCACCTGTGTCTTCTGAAGAACCAGAATACATAGGCACAAAGGTCTATTTATAGAGATAAATAGATTTTTATTCCTTGGCCCCTACTGAAACTGCTGGTAGTAATTGTGATCAGCAAACTACAGAATTAAACATCCTACTGCTATTTCTAAGCGATTACCTCTATCACTGGGAGAAAAGCCTTTGTTGAAGTGCTATAGGCATGATAGAAATTAGGGATGCCTGGTGAAGAAAGAGCTCTTCTGCTGTACACGAGGTCCATCAGACCTCAAATATGCTTAAATATCTCATCATCATGATGCCGAGTGGTTTCTTTGACAGTGCCCAGTGAGGCAAGGTAGTATTCCATTTTGCAGATTGGAAAGCTGAAGCATAGTGAGGCAAATGATGCCCCCACAGTGCTAGAGAGGGTATGCAGCAAGTCATGAGAAGGAATCTAAGATCTTTATCCCTGAGATCTCTGAGAGATGATGCACTAATGCTCTGAAATGTGCCAACTTCCTGACTGTTGAGAGTAGTGACACGTGAGTGTTGAGATGTGAGCTATGAAAGGTCAGGCAGTTTGACTCAGAAAGCAGAATTATTTCTATAAATGACAATCTTCAGATTCCTACTGATTCTGTGCTTCCAGCTGACGTAAAAATTGCTCAATACATGCTTAAGTTGGCATCAGGTTGCAATCACATTGACTACTGGAGCTGGAATATTATCATTCAGACCTATCCTGGCTGATAGTCTGTGTTCAGAACTGTGATTTTAGAAGATGATGCACCTCTTTTGTTGAGATTCATAGGGTTAGAAGTAAACACTCTGGGAGAAGTGGTGCACTCAGTGACCAGAAAGCTGAACTGTGTATCAGGACTTGTCCATCCTGGAGAGGTAACCTATAACTGAACCATTTCCTGTTCACTGTAGGCAACAGTACAAAATCTAGTTTGCACACCTCATTTTCTGCACTCCGTAGTGTGCAAATGGTAACACTCCTGGTCTTGCTGGGACCCTTTGCATCTTCTCCACTTTAACAGCATAATGAGGAGAAATCAGCTCTACCACCTAAGTTAGGCTTGCTGTGAAGGGCTACAGCTGTAATCAGCAGGACATGTGCATGCAAACATGCAGGATTAATAGCTGCAGCTTTGCAGAATGATGGTAAGTTTCCAGGAAACAGCTTCACTCAAACACAGGTGCAAGGCTCTTCCTGAACAATGAATGCTCCCATGCAGTTACCATTGAGGACAGTCCACCCTGGACTTCTAGGATACTTCCATTTTGGAGGAAGCATTTTCAGATATTTGAAAGAATACAGTCTTAGCCAGGAATTTAATGTTTCTTAAATATTGGTACTTAGCTGTTGCTGTTTTAAATAAGTCTATTACTTTTCTTCCCCTCCCAACTTTCACTGTCACCAAACAACCTATTGCTCTCTGTATTTCTCCTGCAGATGTTTTTCAGGAGCAAGTAGCAAGTTCACAGTCTACTGTTTCCTTATTACAGAGAGGTTTTAACATAATTTACCAAACACCTAGCGTTATATCAATATATAACATATATTCCTGTCACCTATGGGTCAGTCCCACAATGTATGGAATAGTCTTGCCTGCTACTAAAGAAAATGAGACGAGAAAGCACCAAACATAGGCAAGTCCAGCAACAGAGAGAAGGACTCAGCTGTTTGCCAAATACTGATGGTTTCTCTATGCTTGAGAAGCTATTGCTGTTTGTGCCCCTCAGCTTCTCTGTTACATATATCACTGTGCAATAAAAAGGAGATGAAAAGCTGACTTCCGAAATTTTCAGTCTGAGAAGTCCCAAATGCTCTGCTGTACCAGAATGCAGGTCTATTTTTCAGGACTAATTTGTGCTGATGCAAGCTGGTACGATCATTATGCAAGTGTGCAGGCATTGAGAATAGCCAGAGTACACTATATTCTAGGTATATCCTTTACCAGGCCATGGTGGAAGCTTCTTGCCATCCGGAAATCTCTTCATGCCAGAGAAGCTTTGTACTTCTCTGAGTACCCTGACATGCACCTGAACTCTGTACCTGGCACCCTGGCCTTTGCTGTTTAGGATTCACTTGTACCACAGCTTTGAGAAGTTCTACTTTTCGAGCTGACTTTCCCACATGACAAAAAAAATCCTAAACTGTTGATAGATAAATACCATACAGCTCAGGCTTTTTTATCACCATCTATCATAATTAGAGGGATGTCAAATCGTCAGTGTGCCCACAGTGGTAAATTCTTATGGCAGTTTTTCAAAGTCATCCATACTCATTGTTTGTGCGGATCGTTTTATATAGATAGTGATGTTCTTTGTAGAAGAGAGAGGCTGTTAAGTCTCATTTCTTTACTTAATTCCAGCTTGGGCAGTTACATTTTGCCTGCCTGATTTCCCCACTGGGATCTCAGGTGAATATTTCCTTCCATCTTTATACACCATGATGCTTTGTTCTCATTAAAGCACTGATGTGTAGTATACACCAGAGGTGTCTACTTTTTGGTCGTGGGGGATGAAATGTGGCTTGCAAACATAAAGAATAATTAGTATGATTTATAAACTAACTGAGAAATTCTACAAAACTATAAAAGAGAAGCTGTTTAATACGGTTAGGGGATGTTAGAGGTTCAGGTACTCTCTTCTGACCACCAAATGTATTCATCCTGTGAGGAAGGAGCTGGTGAACTGTTTTTACAGAAGGAGATTTCAAGCTTATTTTTTAATGAGTCTACTTCAGTTCAGTCACAGCTGAAGGAGCCTCGAGATGAAGTTCTGGATCGGCCCATTGACTGTGGACTATTGCCAGACAAGGACTTTAGTGATTCTGCTTTGGAAGAAAAATGGATAATGGACTTCCATCCACAAAGAACTGATTATATTAGTGTTCTCTCTTGCCTTGTCTTACTGAAGGTTTGAAATTCTTTTTCTGAGTTGTTACAAATCTTGAGTCAGATCCCCTCTCCTGAAGTGTGTCTCAGTGCCCATGTATGGAAGAATATTTTTTCTGTGATCCCAGTAAACGTGTGGGTTGCAAAGGAAAAATCATTTTCCTGGAAAGAGAAGACAACATACAATAAAATTTTCAAAAGAGTGGAAAACAAAGGAACGTAGGTTGCTTTATGCCTTTAGGTACTTTCAAGTCTGCAATTTATGTTCACAAATCAATTTAGTGCTCCTGAAAATGTTAACCACCATCTGTTTCTTTAATGATGCTATGTCTGGCTCTGAAGATAAGTGTTTATGAACAGTGAAGAAGAGACTGGTATTTTTGATACCATCATGAAAGTGAGACTCTATTAAGGTATCCAGCAACTTTCCAAAATTTTGAACTTTGAAGGAGACTTCAAGATAAAATAGTGTTTATGTACTAGATGCTTTTAGAATATATACAAGATCTTATTATGTGCTGGAGTTAAACCACACATAATACAGGTTCTGGTCCTAAAACAATAGTCTGCCTCCTTTGTTTGCAGATGCTTCTAATAGTGTGAGATCATTCAGTTTGCAGTCTCCAATTCTCTTACTATTCAGTTGCGTAGGAATCACGTTTTGATAAGTGATTCATCGTTCAAGCAGAGAAAGGAAGTTTGTGAGGAAGATTTAGAAAACACTTGACCAGCTCAGGACACGTTGGGCCTTGAAACGACCTTCCTCAAAAGTACAAAGCTACTGCCCTCACTGTGGTAAACTGGGAAAACTACCAGAGCATTGCCAGGGAAAGATCAGTATTTGGCCACAGTTCCCACATGCTTCTCTCTGCAGTACCCGTACTTGTGCTACACATGGGAAGTGAACATGATCTGGCAACACATTGTAGCAATGCTTAGCAAAAACCAGCAATATTGTCACTGGCAGCAGAGGGTCGTGCGTGTGTGCAGTGAGTAGAAGTTCAGAAGTCATGGGTGGACCCTTTGTGGTGCTGTAAGTAAACTCCGAAAAGTAACAATCCACAGCTTTGAGCATCTAAAGAGGTGCCAGTAGGCACATGGTTATATCTTAGCCTGTATTAATCACTGACTGTAAGGAAACAGATCAAAAGAACAATCAAAGGAGCGGTCACATAAGAAAGAACATACAGAAACACTTGCTATGATTATGTGTAAACCAACCACAGGCTCTGTTTACAAACCTTTCCATCTGTTCCTTTGCCTAATCATTTCTGCTTTCCCTCTCTGTCTTCTAACTTTCCTTCGTCTTTCCAGATGCAGGACGCTATGGGCTATGAGTTACCATGGGTGTATTTTGTCAGTCTGGTCATCTTTGGATCCTTTTTCGTTCTAAATCTGGTTCTTGGTGTGTTGAGCGGGTAAGCTGACAGTTTTGGTGTCCTTTTTCCAATGCTACAGGGCAAGACTCCATAATAAGGGTTCTTCCCTGTCACCAGGATACTTTCAGAGGGATTAAAAATGTGAATTCAAGGAAGCTTCACATCAGCTCTGAAATACTTTGACAAAATGTTCAAATATTGTAAATAACAATACAGGTAACAAAAGCGGTGTTATTCTCTGACAAAGAA
Organism: Neopelma chrysocephalum; assembly: GCF_003984885.1. Classification (NCBI taxonomy): domain Eukaryota; kingdom Metazoa; phylum Chordata; class Aves; order Passeriformes; family Pipridae; genus Neopelma; species Neopelma chrysocephalum. The sequence goes on from NW_020897714.1 coordinate 29,452,518, forward strand.
ATTCAGCCTCAGGGCATTCAAAATCTCTAATGTCAACCTGTCATAAATTTTCAAAAAACTGGCTATTGAAAAATCTTACTGCTGGTGACTTGGGATCTCTTTGGCTGGAGCCTTGCAGTGCTCAGAATCTGAGCTTGTCTCACTAATTATCATTCCACTCTTCCAGGTCAATGATGCCATAGGAAGGGACTGGCCCTGGATCTATTTTGTTACACTAATCATCATAGGGTCATTTTTTGTACTTAACTTGGTTCTCGGTGTACTTAGCGGGTAAGCAGTACCAGGAAAATATTTTATTATTGTTTATTTTTTAAAATTTGTATTTCTATTCCTACTCTCTGGTTACCAAAACAACAGTCAGTGGCGGGTTGATCTCAAGAACCTTAAGAGAAGGCCTATGCATTCCTAATATCATAGAGTGAGTCTTTTGAGTAAATCCAAGGCATATAAGACAATTCTTTGCCTGTAACATGTTCCTCTACCTGTACTCTGTGGGAAGAGGACAGCACTATGCTCTCCTGTGGGCAAAGCAATCCATTTGCCATAGAAGAAGGGGATTATAGTAAAATTTATGGAAGAGTCAGTAGGATTGAAGGAAGAATGAGAGCATGAGACAAATCCCTTCACATCTGTAGGATGAGACTCCTGCCAAATTATGTCTTCTCACAGGAGAAATTTTCACATTGCTGGATATATCTAATACACAGCCTAACAGGAGACTATTTTCCCTGGAGAGAGTCTTGGGCACGTTTCTTCTTCAGTAAGCCCATCTTCTCTATTGTGCAGATTACGAGCTTGGCATGATGCAGAGAGAAAAGATCATTTCCCTCTGACCTTTTCTAAGGATGAACAGAGAAGCAAGAGAAGTCCTTCTAGTGTTTAAGCATTCTTAAGACATGCCGACATTTATCTGTATTTCAGTTCTGCAGTATAACCCTGGCTGCAAAACATCATTTTAGTAGCTTTGATTAAAAACAATGGATATTGTCCCCAGTAGTGAAAAACTTTACTGCCCTGGGGAGCCACATAATTAGAGGAATCAAGCCAGCAAACATTCCTCACAAGATTCTAAAAAAAAAGATCTCCTAGGATTAGGCTTCTAATTCCATATTTGGGCATGACTGGGTGATCACAGCCATTCTATGTACATGGATAAATATGGTATGAGGACTTCAATGCATCCTCTTTTTCTTTGTTTCTAACTTATTACCTCCTTTGATGAGCTCTAAATGAATTTGCTCAGGGCCTGTACCTGTTGCCTGAGTGGGCAGCCCTGAAGTCCCCTGTCTTGTGGTCATAAGAGAGGGAAAATTGTCTCTGAGCAGGAGAGAGGACTTGATGCCTCGTAGAAATTATGTCCTCAGTACTTGGGCCAACAACATAGGAAGGGCAGTAGAGGGACCAGAGAAAAAGATCCACCACTGGCCATTGGGCAAAGAGACAGGTAATAGAAGTTCTTCAGGAGGTATTATTATAATCTTCATTACTCCATTGGAGATGTGCTGCTAAGACAGCTGCTGCAAAAAGAAGGGTTTCCAAGCAGTAATGGGAGTGGGGAAAAAAATCCCCAGTAATGAAGTGTCAGGCAATAGTCTGTGTTTGGATATCTGGAGAGTGATACTCTGGGTACAATTTTAAATCATGTGCTCCTCGTTTCTCCAGGTGGATACTCTGACCAGCAGGTAAGGATATCAGCAGTAGTGGAGGATGATGACCAGCTGACAGAGGGGAAGTGATCTGTTTTATCAGAGGTGCACTCAAGGGCCATATAGGACAGTTGTTAAAGATTATATGGTATCTGATTGGATAAACAGTGCCTGTGAGCCCAGCCATGAGGAGTGCATACTATTGAAGCACTGCTGATTCAATTTACCTATACTTGGATTTTTATCTGTATATAATTAAAAATTGAATTTCCTCTCTCTTTTATTGTCAACTCAAGAAAGTGTTTTGGGGCCTAAATCTTCTGCCTCCTGACATGCTGCAGCTAGAACACCACAGTCAGTGGTAAGAGAAACAGTCTGTAGAGGGAACTGAATTGAAGATGAAGTTCACCTTGTTTAAGCTGTGAGTCACTCTTTCTGGCTGTCTTCACAGTGTTATGACAGCTGCACTGTTTCTGCAAAAATTTCCCCAACTGGAGAAAAGTAAAAAGAAACTTAAGAATTTGCAACCATGAAAAAACACAGAAATTATGGGAGAAATGTTCCAAATTTTCTTTGGGCTAAATAAGCAGTTCTTAAACAATTAACTTTCTAAAGCAGTTCTAAATTCTGCTGAGTTACAAAGTGTCTTCACTTTGCAGATTCAGCTTTTTTTTTTGTACTTAGAGTATTGCTATTAGTCTGATCTATGTAGATGATCCACCTGTCTGTTCTACATAGATACAAAGCAGCATTCCTGGTTATCTTTGAATATCCATTCTGGGCATCTCTGATTTCTTCCCATTTATCTATTTCAGGAACTTGAGCAAGCGTGTTGTGTAGGTAGACTTTGTCAATGACAGATTAGCTTAGGGGTTTTTTTAATCACTTCTGAATACATAAGTGTAATTAATTGTACTCACAAAGACATCTTGATTGCACCTGCAAAATCAAATGCTGAGTTCTGCTCTGCCTGAAGAGCTCATCTGTAATTTGTTTTTACTCAGGTACGTCAACCATTCATGGTCCTTCTGGTGAATTTAGTAGTCTCATGCTAAGCTGAATAGCATGTCAGAGTATTTATATAGAGAGTTGTAATCTCTTCCTGCCTTGACTGAGCACAATATAAAATTCATGTATTCCAAAGGAAATATCCAGTCGGCAGATCACACAGTAGACCTCCACAAGCCCAGGCAAAACAATTCCACATCATTGCTGTGAGCAGTGTTTAGAATTTGCTTGAGATCAGAGATGTTCACATCTGTGTTACCTGTTTCAGTTAATTAGTGAGGAAAAAAAATTGCAGTGTGGGTTCAACCTTCAGACATACACACTGAAGCATATAGATTCACATTTCCTTTATATTTTGCCTAACAGTGAACCAAATCCCAGGATACAGGCCAAACAACCAGTTGCCTAAGGCAAATGGAGGGCAGGGGAAACAGCTGTTTTCTCCGCTTTGAGAGGATCCTGCAAAACCCAGTTGGCTGCTTGTGATGCTTTTACTGCCGAGAAAGAGGTCAGAGTGGATGGGAGGCTGGCTATGGTTGTAACTCCTCCCTGAGCAGTTTTTGTGACCTTTCAGGAATTTTTTTCTAGTCTTCTGCCCCCTCTTCCAACTCTTCCCATTCCTTGGTGTACTTCTTAGGGTGGATGAAATTTGAAACCTTGTGCTCCACTTTTAGTAGTAAGCAAGAGCTTTGAACTGCTAGAATTCTGCTGGTTTTCTCACTTTCCATTTCTTCTACATGTGAGAAATCATCTGGAGATCAGATATAGACAAGAATTACCTATAGTCCATCATCAGGGTGGCAAAGAGAAGTTTTCTTCTGATACAGCATAGGATGCAGAGCTGAGTGTTTATATTTATGATTTTGACCCACTGTAGCCTCAAAGACAGAAAATATCTCTCCAGAATACTCTGCTGTTTTGTATTCCCATTGGCAGACAAATCTTACAATTTTCTGTGAGAAGTAAAAGAAAGTGAAGGAAACTGAATTCTCATAAAAACAAACAGATTCACCAACTCTTATACTGATGTTCTTGGGCTCACTGAAAATGGACAGGTTGCTTGATAGTTCTGCAAGCCTTTGTTAACCTTATCCTGACACGACAGTGCAGTCTTTTTTGAGTAGACCACCTCCAGGCTCAAGATGGCACTTCCATCAGAAGGCTCATTTGGTCCTTGGCCTCCCTGCTGAAACTGCAAACAATGACCCTTTACTGCGAGCTGTGATGGTGGCAGAAGAAATGTGCCCACCTGCCTGCAATAGGCACCGGGCTGAGGTCACCAGCTCATTTCACGTGGGATGGTAAATGATCATTCATAGTGATTCTTGATGGTGAACTACATTTGCCCAAGTACAGGATGGCATTCCACATGGGAGGTGATTTGAATTGCAGTAGCAATTTCCTGAGCCACCTGTTCCCAATGGTCTAATGTCAGTAGAGCACAGAAATTAAGACAATTTAAGTAGGTTGTCTTCTTTGGAGAGTCGCCTGAGATGTGCAGTATCATACGCTGTACAAAGGAAGGAGACATGCAATTGCAGGTTGTTTAGACGAGGCAATCACAGTATTTCCCACTGTGGTATAAAACTCTACGTAAAATTCACTCCTCTGCTGATGGTCAGTGTAAAGACATCCTGTTAAAATCTCACATTGCTTCAGTTAGCTCTCCCCCACAGCCCTGTCAAGGGAGACAGTAAGTGTGGACTGAAAGGACCCAAATAGACATGCAGCTTAGAGACATTGAACGTAAATGATCCACTTCAGTGCACAGTAGGAATTTCACTTCTGTAAGCTGGGCTGTTCTGTAATTTTTGCCACTTTGGTTTCTAAAACAGCCCCTTTCAGTTTATATCCATACAAATATAAATAGTTCTCACCTGGAGTTCAGGGCTCAGTCCGTTTAAAAATTGGACCCATTTGTTTTAGATTCTAAAATAACAGTTTAGGAGCTAACAGTTGAAATTTGATTTGTCAAACGGGCTTAATAATACATAGATTCATTCAGTGATTTTTTTTTCAGAGTTAATTCATTATTTTGGATAAGGCTCTGTATCAGACCCAGTGAAAAGGTGTTATTGAAGCAGAAAATATAACTACTATTAATTGATTTTTTTGAAAATTCTGTGTACAGTTTTTATTATTATTATTGTTTGGGGGTTCTTTATTTGTTTTACATTGTAAATAGGAAAATATCCCTCCCAGTATGAGAAAATTTCATTTTTCATTTTTTCCATGCCTTGAGGCTGAGTTTGGAGCCAGGGTTGACTGTGATCTACCTTCAGGCCACTGACGCCAGCGTTTCTCTTACTCATTTCCGCCTTCCTTATCACAGTCCCAGGGGAGGGGCTAAACCCTCAGCAATGTGACCAAGGCACCTGCTTTGTCAGATACTTTGGCTTGAAATTAAGGGATCATTCTACTTTGATTCTGCTGCAGTGCTGGTTTTTGCACAGCTCATTTTATTGAAAGCCTGATCCAAAACCTGTTGAAGTCCGTGGAAACCTTTCAGTGAGATTTGGACCAGACAGGAGGAAAGTACTTCACCATCACTGTTAGAAACCAACCTCCATCTCAGTTACCTAAGGAGCAGTCACATGGCATTCATTAACATTTTGGGTAGGATTTTCATAATCCTAATATTATGCCACCAATATTAGTGTTAGGTTTCCTATTTATTTTTGCAGAAGCAAACTTAAGACAAATCCTAGGTGGAGTAGGATTTTTTTAAAATCCACTCATTGTTGACATTCATTAGCAACAGTAATGGAGAATGAATTGGAGAGAATGGCTTTACCATTACAGAATGGACTGTATTATCTGCTGTGTGTGTCTTATGTAGTGATCTGCTTCAGCAGATATAAGACTTAATGCTTAGATACTCTTGGTCCAGCAATTTTCACAATCATTAAGCTTACTTTTTGAAATACAAGTGCTAAAACCTGGTTTAGAACCACATGAGAGTCTCTAAATAGAGGTAGGTCAGCATTTCTTGAAAAAAAAATCTTGCTGTATAGGTGTCTCTGAAAGAGGGGAAGACAGAACCACAGCCAAAAAGAAGGCAAAGCATTCAGGATCATAACTAAGCAACATGAAATTCTTGTTCTTAAGCCTTCTGTTTTCAGTCTATATTCCCAATAGGGTTCTTTCATAAAACTGTCATCAAATGTCTACCCTTTTCACTTTCTGGCAGAATCTATTAGTTTTTTTCTACCCATAATTTATCGTGTTTGTTCACCCAACTTGTATTTGAAAAATACATTTCATGTCAGATAACAGGCTTGAATACTGAAAGTCTGCAGTAAAACATTGAGGTCTGAGTTTTTAAATATATTTTCCAGTACTGTGGGTGAAGTTGACCCTAATTAAATGTCTACAAAATTGTGAGTACCATTAATTATACTTAAAACCAATTTAGTTGTGATATATAATCTTAAAGAGAGATTGAAACCTGGCTAAAAATTAGAGCCACCATCTCACTCTCCAGATGTCAGATTATTGTCAAACAGTTCATCATTAACCATTATTCATATAGATATTTGTGGATAACTGTTAGAGAATATCAAGTGGTAAAGAATATTAGAAAGTGTATGGCATTGTACAGAAAATTGCACAGAAATGTTACATATGTGTTTTATTTGAATAGTTAGTCAAATGTTGAGAATTAAACGATTAAAAACAAGTATTAATCTTCTCCTGAGTATTGGTAGAAATGTGGGCACTCCAGCTGTTTTACATGTGTATCTAGAAGGGATGGTCCATTCATGTGTCTGTCTTGAAAGAGTAGAGAAAACTGGGTGTGCTGCACAGGCTGAGGAGACTTCCTAGTGGAAATCAATCTAACCCATTGTTTTTCTGTGTCTTCCTTCCCTCCACCCATGTCCCGTCCCTCCCTCCCTCTTGCTAGGGAGTTTTCCAAAGAAAGAGAGAAGGCTAAGGCTCGAGGCGATTTCCAGAAGTTACGGGAAAAACAACAGCTAGAGGAGGATTTGAAGGGATACTTAGACTGGATAACTCAAGCAGAAGATATTGATCCAGAAAATGAAGATGAAGGCATGGATGAGGAGAAGCCTCGAAACAGTAAGCAACTTTCTTCTCTCTCTTTCTCATTCTCTCTTTCTCTCTCTCTTTCTCTCTCTCTCTCTCTCTCTGTGCTTTTAGCAAGAGAGCCTGTGCCCACCTGCTGTAGTGCTGAGATGGCTTAAAAGGAAGAACAAGTTCTTCCTGAGACATGCACTGTGCTTATACATGATTCCAGTTTAATGCCCGTAGGAAACCGTGGGAAGCAGAAATATGTGTACAATAACTGATATTCTGCAGATCCTTGGTGTTTTGCCTGTGATATTGATGTAAGATCCTGATATTAAACAGAAAAAATAGGTCAATTCTTGCTCTTCCACTACTGAGAAAAGTTTTAAAATATACTTGTGTTTCCTATTCATTTATTTAGTTGCAGTTCAGTGTTACAGGCTGTTTACAAATGGCTGGTACTTAGAAAGCAAAGGTTTCTTAGGCAAAACAGTGCTACAGAGTGGGAGAAGGGCCTAATCAACCCTGTTGTACATTAAGTGGGCCATCTGTAACTCCGCTGAAATCAGTGGATTTGTGTTTCCTTTTTCCAGGCTGGATTTAAGCTCTCAGACATTTCTTGTAAGGGTGTTATTCTTCTGTTCTGGAGTTGACAAGATGTTTGTATGAAGTGAAAATTCACCAACAATCTCTTCTTATTAGGAATCCTGAAGACAGAAGGGCTTGGAGAAAGCAGTGCTTTCTTCATTGAATTACCTTTATTGAATCTTCTCCTTCCACCTTCTCTTTCACCAGTACAGGCTCCATAACACTTCAGAAACAATTAGCAGTTATCATTGCTGGTTGTGCACTTGGGGAAATGTCAGACTTGGAACCTTTACACAGTTAATGGACACTGGCTCTATTCTTAGCTTTCATCGCAGGAATGTGCATTTTCTTAGTTTGATTTTGGAAGAGAAGACATGAAACACTTCCCTGGAGATCATCCTTCCTACCAAACAACCAAAATCCATGGGATGATCCAATCAGAAACATATATGCTAGTAATAAGAAGATTGGACATGAGAAAGTTGTGCTTTTTCTTGCTTTAGCAAGATTTTTATCAGATGTTAATAACCTTTTGGGAAATTAGCACTATCACTGTCAGAACACTTGAGTTCTTCTAGGAAAAAAAAAGTGAGGTCATTAATATAAGGTTATACCCATGATACTTTGGTATCTGGACTTGCAGGAGTCACTGTGGTAACTTGCTTAGACTTTCCCCAAATCAGGTTATTTTGATTTTTATGCTGCTGTCTTCATAGGTCATACAGCTTACTTTCACAATTTAACCTCAGTAATCATTCAGAAATGAATTTATTATTCATAGCCAAAATTTGCTGCTCTGTGGCATACAATACATGAATATGTAAGATGTAGATTCATTGCATGTGCTGTTGAGTGCAGTCAATCCATATTTGAGCTAACAAGCTCCTTTTTTTGGTTGGTGATATTAAGATAGTGCATCTCCAGCTTGCTTTCAGTTCTTCCTGTTCAGTTTAATAAGGTGAGGCTTTTAAGACATGATTGATAAAAATTAGTCCCCTTTCATCTTCCAAGTTGTCTAGAACTTTTCATGGTTGGCTGTTAATTATAGAATTACCTACTATTATTAGCAAACTAACTTGTTACCCGTTTCTTTTCCAAACTACTAATGAGTGCAATGTCTACAATGCCATTGATTCCAAGTGTCAGGTCTAAGGGCAGTGGTTGTTGACAAGACCCTTGTACACAGCACGTTCTCTGTGACATTGTGGCTTTGGGGTACGTTATCCATTTTTGTTACATGCAGACCAGGCTTGGAAACAAACATCTGCAGTCTGCAGTGCCTAGCACTAAACAGTAGAACTACACCTTTGTACAAGATACAAAGGAAGTCTGTGGACTGATTTTGGCCATGTTCTGGGGACAGTGGTCATGCTAACAAAAATTTCAGCACAAGAGAATGGCAGAGACAAAGCAAACAGGTCACTGTGAGGTTTATTTGCCTATTCCTCTGATATATGTGCCCCATTTAGAGCAGACACCATTCTTAGTGCCTGTGGCCTGTATCTATAAATAACAAATTAATCCTCCTTCCAGCCTTGGTGTACTATCCAGTGCTGTATCTTGGTCTCCCCACCACAGGCTTTGCTGACTATGTAAGTAAAGGGTGCCTCTGAACCATCTCAACCCACTCAGGTTCTGCAGACCAGTTTACTAACCAGCTCTGACAAGGCCTGTCTGCTGTCCTGAAGCTGAGTCACATTGCAGCTGTACTGCTCTTGGGGCTTGATAGATCTGCTAGAAATTGGGTTGAAAGAACACTGAGTCAGAAAAACTGAGAAACAGAGACCCTTTCCTTCATGGCTTCAGCTTAAGATAATACCACAGAAAAGGTGCTGTAAGTAAGTGACAGGGTGTTTTGTTTGGGGTGGGTTTGCCTGGTGTGTTAGCTACTGTGTTGAATGTTTTGGCATTCATGCGAGCAGTCAATCACTGGTAGGGTTAATCTGAGGGAGAAACATGGTATTAATTCTCTTCCAAAAACCATCTACAAAATGAGCTCCAACTGTAAGGGACAGATGGCACAGTTGTAAATTCCTCAGGAATCCCTTTGGCTTGAGTGCTCCCAAGACATTTGAATCCCACCTACTAGCAGTCCAAGATTGCATCACCAAGATTCCAATAGCTTCCTTGTCTTTTTGTGTTTATCTCAGTTGCCTCATATGCACCTTCAGTGTGCTTTTCGTTCAAGTGCTCTTCTAAGCTCACCGCTTTCTGTCTCTAGTACAACATCCTGAACTCCACGGATGAATGTTTCTGCCCCTTCCCAACACACTTTGTTCAGTTATTAATTAACATTGACTTTTAAGGTATCAGCCCTGAGACTTTCAGATAATGATTTGCTGAAATGCACAGGGCAGTTCAGGCCTCCTTAAGCTGCTGTCTTAGCTCAGTAAACTTCAGAGGTGGCCTTTGCATCAGTCATGTTGTACTGATGCTCAGGAGACGTGCTCCTGCCTGAACTCTGACAGTGACTCACACGGTTACTTTGAAGAAGTCACATCAGTTTTTGCTTCTTTGGTTTTCCCCCAGAGGTTGTTTGGAGGCTTGTGGGGAGTTAATAAAGAATATCAGAATAGTTCAGAATTTTAATTAAAATATACTTATTAAACCAGAGTCTCAGCTAACCTAAGCTCTGAGATTCAGCAGTTTACACCATCTGGGCCCTGACCCAGGTAGTCTACCTAAACTGAAGCATCCCAAACACAGAGAACATATGTTTCCAGTCTCTTCTCTGTCCTTGGCAGCTGCAGAGGCAGGTTTTACTGTCTTGTTACTTTGTAGAGAGTGCTGCCTGCTTGTCAGCAGGGGAGCTGCCTCCTGTAAAACAGAGAACACAAGGTGGAAGAGAAATTCACTTGCATCCCTTTTAGGTTTGACTGCCTATGACAGTCTTTAGGGCATCATTGATTACCTTTTTTATATTCTGCTGCTTTCCTGAAGCTGCCAAACCTTGCCCTAAGTCTCATTCTGTGTTTACAGTCCTAATGAAATGATCAAGTCCAAGGACTACAACAGTGAGGACCTTAGTGAAAAAAAGGGTAAGAAAGGAAGATAATTGCAGCCAGAGTCAGACAATCTGTGCATCCTTTAGCTGTTGCTCTCCATGGCAGAGGTCTTGGCATTCTGCTAAGGTAGTTTTTTACCACTCATCACTCACACGGATTGAGAGACATTCACAGAAGAGGCTGCATTAATTCTCTGTGTTTTGGGGAAGTACCATGTTTAAGGCAGTTTTTTAATGTTGTTTGCAAACATGATTTTGCCATTATGACAGATGTGAGGTGGGAAATGTGAAAAGGCTTCTGGGGGCTGTTTGTGTTGATGATTTTCATCTGTGCTCTTTCCCTGATGGGCCTTATGCATGGGAAGAAAACATTAATTTGACAGAGGGGAGAAACACATGTCATGGCACAAAGCAGCTACTGAATTTCAAAATTACATGATACCAAAGAGAACCGCCCCTCCTATGCCACAGTTACTGTGAATTTGCCCTGGTTTTTTTCCCCCTTCCTGAGAGTGGTCTGGAATGCATCTGTGTTGCTGTGGGCAGAATGAGGAAACCTCAAGCCAACCCAGATTCTCCTCCTATTGAAATTAATTGGCAAAGCTCCCATTGACTTCAGTGGGGTCACGAAAAAGCTGTGAATAGGCAGGGAGAAGTAATTTGATGTTTCTGACTGCTCAGATTTTGTCCTCCCTCTGTTTTTTTCTATTTCAGTTTTATTTGGTGCTACTATCTATGTAAGTATGACCTAATTAGTGTCCCTGAAAGTCTAATGTCCCCTAAAAGTAACAGAGCCCACTGCTTGGCTTGGGATCTGACAACAAAGGCATTCTGTGATTCAAGACAATTCATTCTTCTACTTCGTCATATCCAAGGTAGTAGTGTAAATTCAAGAGCTCATTTGCAAGTAGCTTACCCTACTAAAATTTAAAGTCTAATCATACTCCAAGGCCCTATTGTAGTGGAACTGATGGCTATAGATAATCAGGTTTTCATGTAACACAGCAGAAAAAACCCCAGTACAAATCAATGTATTGCCTGTCAAATCATTTAACAGTACTTCAGATGATATGTTAAAAAACGAAAGCTATGGGAGGGGAGTTGACTGCACATATATGTAGTTTTATGCCTCAGGTAAAGTCAGAATTGCACACAATTGAAGAAAAAAAGTACAGAAAAACAGGCAAGTTCTAAAATGTATTTAAAAAAATAAGCTGTTTAAAAAGAAATAGTCTTCAATCTTCACCTTCTGAGCATTTTTTGTAGTACCTTAGTGACCTTTGAAAATGTTTGCTAGTATCTGAGTTCACTGTCTCTAAGGAATCGACAGCCACTGAACTTTTTGGTGGACCACAGATTTTGTCTTGCTCCTACAGCCAGTGTTACTTGTGATCATCATCATAACTAGGTAGTAGAGTGCATTTAATCACAGGTTTGTGAGAGTATTCCTCAGAATAAAATGATTTTGAGACAGGGAAGAAGTTTTCAGCAGCAAAAGCAATATTTTAGAAGAAATTGGTACCTCTTGGAACATTTGAACTTTTGGAAAATTTATGTCTTTCATGGAAACTGCACATCAGACCTTAAATGAGAACAGGAGAGCTGGTGGTTCAAACAGGAAAAGGGAAGAATTTTAGAACTCTAGAAATAGAAACCTCGGCAATTTTAACCCAAACAGGGTTTTATTCCCAAGGGATCCAACAGTAGTTTGACTCTATTACATAACAGGGATAAAAGCATGACCACCTTTCTCTAAAAGTCCAGGCCTTTTAGGATTTATCTATCCAATTTCTGTTGACTTGACTTCCTTTTGCAAAGTCAACTTACACAGCACAAGGACACTCCGCTGATTTCAGGGAGGTTATGTACCAAATACATACCATTGACTTTAATGAAATCTGTCACTAAATCCTATGCAACCCTTTGAGAAAGTTGGAGATTTGAAGCTGTTGGATAGAGAGCTCTTTGTGTACAGCTCTAATCATGATACCAAATATAAAAGAACACCAACTTGTTCGATTTGCACATTTAGTAATTTCATATGTCAGCTTGCTCAGCGGCCTCCGAATCATGTGCTTAGTGTACTGAGAAGGAAGTAGCTTATTACTTTCAGCCTGAAAAAAAAAAATATCATGGTGCTGTGGGATAATGTCTAAGGTAGGAAGTACATAACAGGATTTTCCAAGACTTGGTTACAGGCTAAAATTTCAGTGTGGCCTAAAAAACTCTTGGTATATTTTCTCTGATGTAATTTAATGGGGAAGTTCACAGCTAGGGAATTAACGTGGAAGATGCAGTGGGGGAAATCAGGGAGTGTATATTTACAAGATATCTATTTTAAATCCATTCTTGACCATCACTACCTTAAAACTCATGTCTTCTTACTGTATAAGCAAAAAGATGGTGTTCTGAGCTAATTTCTGTTTAACAGAACATACTTGAACTTGTCTATTGACAGCAAGTTAGTTCACCCTGTATTATTCTAGTTTCATCCACAGAATCTGTCCCAATGTATTTCACATACACATGGAAGGACATGGGCAGCCACCTCTTGACATGCAGGTACAGCTTGATATTTTAGAGGATTTCTGCCTATTGTCAAAAAGCAATTAAAAAAAACCCCACAGGGTGCTTGCATGGGATTTAAGGTCATTTAAGCAAAAGCTCTAAGAGGCACAGGCTGGAAAATGAAACCTTTATCAGTTTAGCTCCTCCACTACCAGTTGGTAGCTTGAATGGCATCATACAACCTATTTGCATTTTGTTGCTTTCCATGTGTAAATACAGGGAAATCAATGCCAGCATTGTAAAATGATTTATTATCTGTCAACACCTCATCTAAAGAGGAAGAAAGCACGATCTCTTCTACTTTTATCATTGTCCACTGATGTGGAAAATAATCATCTGGTAACCAAGAAGAGACTAACTACAGTGCCAGCAATTTGAAGGCATTTCACAAGGGCACTTGGTAGGTATTTCACAAGGAGTTTAGCAGCTGGGATAGATTTATTCTCTTTCACCTGGAGACAGAGGGACAAAAGAAGTGCTTTTTGGTGTTCACTGCACCACCAGCTTCTTCTAGGGAAAAAAAACTCCATGTGCTCAGCTGCAGAGGTTCTAAAACATGGTTTACTTGTACAGGAGTAAAAGCAACTCCCAAGTATGTTCTGTTCCCAGTCCACGGTCTGTAGAAAACAGTCCCAGTGGCATTTTTCTACCTTGTTGTCTTTTGAAGTAGCTCATATGCTGCTCTTAATATAAATACTGCAGTTTGAGGACACTTAATAAAGGGCCTTTCTAAATGAGAAGTCAGCTTTGTTTTTGTTGTGTGGTTCTTCACAGAGAAGCTCAGGTTGCAAAATGCAGCATGGGTTTGTGCTACAGATGTCGAGCTCGAGTCTATAATTAGCATGCTGCCTAGAAAAAGCTTCTGGGACATTAGTTCTCACATTAGGCTGTATCACTTCTGCAATCCTTAGGCAAAAATCATACTGGAATTCCTGGGGATTTTGCCTGGGTAAGGACTTGGGCCCCAATCTGTTTTGTCCGAGGTCAGTAACAAAACATGCAAATGTCAGCACTTGAAAATGTTGCCCAGTGTGAGGTCTTGATGCGCCAGAGGCTTCTCAGTGCTCACACATGACTTCAATTTGTGTAACTGTCAGCCACCAAAGGCAAAGCGTGAGATATTTGGGATCTGAAAATGCTTGCAGGACTGAGTAGTCCAGTACTGTTTGCCCAGTGCATAATTCCACAGGCTAAAGTGCAGTTGTGTCTGACGTGAATTTGACTCGTAGTCATTACGAGCATGTTGCTCCCATAACTGTACTGAAGGAAATGTGGGATCAGACCCAGATAAACTTTTATAACCTAAAAAGAAGAAGCAACATATGTCAGAAAAGAATAAGAAAGCATTTGTGAGGCTTTATAGTGACCCTGCAGGTAGCTTTGGTAGCAGAGTACAGAGGGCAATGATACTCAGCAATGTAGATGAGAGAAAGTGAAGCTGCCATTTCCAAGCGTCATTTTCATTGTGTAACTTTCTGTGCAGCTGAAGTAACAAAAGAAAGATCATTTAGTGTGATTCTGCTTCTACCTTTGCCCCATGTTCCATCAATGTCAACAAAACTATGCCAACGTTTGACTTTTTCCTCCTGAAATAAAACCAGAACTTGAGAGTAGACGTCCCTCCTGACTCTCTTCACTTGATGCTTTCTTTTTTTTTGTTGTGAGTGAAAAATCAAGGAAGCAGTATGGCTTTATCCTTGAATGTTTTGTCTTTCTCTCCATTTCCAAGAGGAAATACTTAGGGGAAAAAAATTAGTCTTCTCAACAAAGTGAAATTTAAAACTTTGGGGTTTAAATTATGCTTTAAAATGCTTCAGCTACAGCATTGATTCTTGAAATATGTATGCAGGTTAATATTTGGAGAGGAATGAAATCTTGTTCTAGACTCTTTTGTCTAATTTAAAAAAAAAAAGGCACAGGAAGGCTAAACAGTGTTGTCAGGGTGACTCACCCTGTCAGTGCCAGTGACACAGTCTCTCACACCATTCTTTGCCCTCTAGACCAGAATTTTGATCTTGGAGTGTATCAGATAAGGCATTTACAGGTTTGTTCAAGGGTGGTTTTGAACTATTTTCCTTCTCTGGGAATTCACCATAATCATGTTAATAATTTTAGTAAATACAGTTTTCTTGTTCCCCTGAATGCACGAATGGTTCACTCCATGTAAGTTAATCAACAGGTCTGGTTTTTATTAATAATATAATTTAATAACCCAACTTTTATCAAATAGCAGCTTTTAGGTTCATTGTTCTGTAGATTTCACAACTTCCCAGCTTTTCTTTTTCTCCTTCTGGCTGAAAGGAATCTTTGATCATAAAACAAAAAGCAAGTAACCTTTTGAAAACCTTCTTCCTCTTCCTTCTCTGCTGATAAGTTACTGCTGAGGGTAGGTAAATCCCATCTAACCAAACAAGATGTAGAAGCAGTTTAGTTCAAACCTGCATTTTCTGTCCAAGGACAGTATGGAGAAAAAAATGTTTCCTTTGTTTGAACAGAGAAAAAGAAGATGATGCTGGTAATTCAGGAAGCCTCAGGACAAAAGCTGTGGCCAATGTTACAAGCTATAATTCAGCAGTAATTTGTTCCAACATAGCATCAGAAGGCCTGATATCATTTGGTGAAGGAGGAAAAGCATTTCTAAGAATTAGAGGAGAGTAACTTGTGTTTGGGGAAGGTGAGCTAAATTCAGGCATGTGGCTGACTCCAGCAGCCAGCTTCTTGAGTGAGTGCTGGTGAATAGTGACAGCTCTGAGATAATAACTGACCCTAAGGGAGTCACTGTGATGAGCATCAAATAAATCTCTGTGCCACTTTTGCACAGAAGAAGGGATGCCAGTGTTTTGAGCCCAAACTCCAAAATTGTGCTGATTTCTGCCCACAGGCTCAGTTTTTCTTCTCGTTCCCTTGCAGGCGTCAAAAGTTACAGAATTTAGCTAAGCTTCCAGGCTGCTGTAGTTCACAACTGGGAAAAAAACTCTGCCTGTAAGATCCTCTCTGGCTGAAAACGTTTTGTGGTGATCTACATGTGCTCTTGATCTCTTGCAGCTGAGGATGTGCCTTGTGTTGTTCAACTTACAGGGTTTTCCAGCTTCACCCTTCCCCAGCTCTTGTAACCTGGAGCACAAACAACATTACACTGAGAACTGCTGGAGCAGTGATGTGTGACCAGGCACAGCATATAGAGGCTGACATTAATGTTGATAGGGCATTAAGTTTATCTACTATAAGAGCTATTTCCCTAGCAAAGACTGTCTGGTAAGATAACACCTCTGTTTTGCCTATTGGAAGCAAGACTTAAGTTGATGTAGGAATCCTCTTGAAATACTAGTATGTTACATAGAAATATCTTTGAAGGTAAGGCTTTAGAGGGAATCCATTGTTTATATAGCTGGGAAAGACTGTGCAAATAAATTAATCTCTATCTTCCCTTTTGGCAAGTACTTCTTGAAGCTGTCAAGATTAATCCACTGACATCGTGATTACATTTCTCAAGAAAGGACAGTAGTCTGTGAGAAAACTGCCTTTGCCATACCTTCTGATGAATTTATTTCCCATGGTTAGAGAGGCATAGAATTTATTTCCCATGGTTAGAGAGGCATAGAAAGCATTCAGTACCAGGATCTCCACAGAAAATTTTTGGAAGAAATGCCACAACCCCCTAAGCTAAGTATTCACAGAGCAAGACCATATTTTATTTTATTTTTTAAGGAGATGGCTATAGTGTGCTCTTAAATCTTTATAAGGACAGTTGTAAAGTGGTTATAAAAACTATGGAGTATTGAACAGTTTCTGCTGAAGTCAATGAGAATTATCTGTGATCAATGTTTGAGAATTAGTTCTCATTGCAGATGTAACCTCAAGAGTCTCTTTGTTGAGAAGAAAGCATTGGTGAGCAGGACTGATAGCAGCCTAAATCCTGAGCATTTTTTGATGTGGTATAAAGAACTGTCAGGAGAGAGGCTGTGGTGTTCAGTAACAGTAGCTGAGGGACATAAAGCATGTGTTTGGAGTTAGAAACAACTGTTGGGGATGAGAACTAGTTGTATTACAGTAATACCAGCCAAGATCAAAGCCACAGTGTGTCTGGCATTGTACATACAGAAATTAAAAGTATGTGTATGTACTTCCTTTTTACAGAAAACCAAAGCTAGTAAATATGGAGTTCAGCTACCTAAACATATTCATCTAATGCCAATTTAGACATTTCATGGTATCCAAGACCTTCATTGTGAACTGACAGATGAAGTATAGCAGCTGAGGCTTGTACTCTTGCAGTGTGGTAGCTGGAAGGGAATATCCCAGGTGGGATGTCAAATATGCCATCCAGTGCCTCAGAAGAGGCAACTGAGTGTGGTTAGTCCAAAGACATGTAGGGAAAGTTTTGTACAAGTAGAACCTTCAATACAGACCTCATAAGCTGAATGTCTTAAAAGTGCTCTTGATAGATAGAGGAATGTGATGCAACAGACTGTACAGAAATTGTTCTGATACAAACATTTTTTCCCCCTTGGTCTGAGTGTGTATTCATCATGACCTATCTATCTATCTATCTCTATTTATCTCTCTCTCTCTCTCTCTTTGTCTTTCCTCATGTATTTTATATTATAACTTGAGATCGATGTGCAGGAAGGTAAATACTAAGGCCCAGACCTTGTATTCCTTGGCCCAGACTGAGTTCTGTTTGGGAAGGGCTCAAAGCAGGAAGTCTCTAAGAGGTCAGAACAGACATGGGGAGTCAGAAGATGCATCAGGCAGAGCTGTCCCTGGGAAACTCTCATGTCCTCCACCTTGTCCTCCCCTGTCTGCAAGGTAGCTTGAGTATCTTAAATCAATTCACAAGCAAGCACACAAGAAGGCAAAGGTACCAGTATTTAAAAGCAGGTGGGGTTAGAACACAGACCCTGCTGTTGTGAAGGCAGTGCAATGGAGCAGGTCAGTGAGCTGACAGGAGGCCTGTGATGTTCCTGTGGCAAAGCTTGGAGACAGGGAGTCTGGGCAACATTACACAGCTGAGCTAGTACCCATGTAACCAAACTGGTTGGTAGTGCTGATGCAGCTGAAGAGAAAGGCCAGTTGAGAATGGCATCCAGCACTTTGGGAAGCCTGGGAAGTTTGCAGCAGGGACCCTGGTGCAGGCACAGCTCCGAGGGAGCAGCAGTCACACCCTCACTCTGCTCCTGCTCACTTCTGCTTATTGGATGAGAAACTTCCCATGCACTCTGATAGTCTGCTAATAGGATAAAAATCTCTGGTTGTATTTGCTTCTGGGAAGAAAAGCAGGTCTCTCCATCCCAGTTATCTCATAAACAACAGCCTGGAGAGGTGGCGGGGGAAGGAAAATGTTTCCAACTGGGGAACTGAACTGAAAATAGCTGTGGCACTGAGTCTGCCTGCTGATTACAGCAGCTCTTCAGTTAGCAGGATTGTAGAGATAAGTCAACAGATTAGAGAATTGGCCTTTCAGATCTTGAGGACTAAATTCAAATTCAGCTTTGGGGCCCACTGGTGTTCACAGGACTTGTCACATTGTTTCCACTTACAAAGTTCACAAACCAGAGCATGATGCATCTCCTTTCTCCCCTGAAGAAGGGCTGCAGTCAGACATGTCCCTCTAAGTGCAAACTATAAAGGTCTTGTAGTGGACCCGAGGATAGGTAACACAGGGGTGCCTTTAGATCAGGGTGAGGATTTTACCAACTACATTAAAATCCATAGGCTGAAGTAGCAGAAGGGTTAAGCGTCAGAACAAGGATGCAGTGGCAGAGCTGCGTGGATCCTCACAGATGTGCAGATCAAAATGTAAGTGTATTATCTAGCTGTTTGAAGAACCATGAACAGAATAACAGGGCTATGCCAGGTCACGAATGACTTGTTTTAACACAGCTGTGTGAGGGAAGCTTGCATAACACCTGCCCACACTAAGCTTAGCTCAAGCTGTTGTTATCAGTCCCTCACTCTCCTGCATGCTAGAAGTATTTGCAAACTAGGAATCTATTATTTCAAGGCCACTATAAAATGCCTGGTTTTTTGGCTCGAGATTATTCACCTATTCTCAATGCCCTGCTCAAGAGGTATAAAAGCTTTAATTACAGGTTTGACAAGCTGACTTTAAGGGCAATACTCTTTAACTTCAATTCTTTGCTTTTCTCCTGGCTTCACAGTAACACACAGCCTGCCCAGCTAGCATGTCTCATGCTTCTGACTCATATGATATTGTGATAATAGTGTCTAGTATCAGACTAGTCATTATATTAGCAGAAGTGTCTGAAAGAACACCACATGCAGGAGCAGCACACAAAATCCCAAGCATTTTATTTACTAGGCACAGAAGAAATGTAGCAGACTAGGGTTTCAAAACAGAGTTTTATGCACATTTTGGAATAGGAGAGGTGAGTTCCATTTCAGATCATGAAGCTGAATAGAATCTGTGTTTTCATGGAGCCCTGGCTCTGGAGTGACCTAGATGTGGTAGTGTACCCGTTCATCAGTGAACTGAATTGCTTGATTGTTTGCCATCAAGGAAGGCATCATCCAGAAGCCTCATCTCACACACTTCACATGAATACTGCTATTAGAAACTGTCTGCACTTGCTGAGAATTCATCTGGGTCAGGCACTGCCTGTGCAGTGGAACTGTTCATATGGACAGGGCCTCGCTGCTGCCTTTTCGTAATATTAATGCTTAAATATTTTAAGCACTTCTTCTAAATTAAGTCTTCCCAGATGCAGGAAGCATACACTACTCTTCCAGCTTACAGAGTGGTATTTCTGATGAAAATTCTCAATCATTTGTTCTTTCCTACAGTCCCTTCACCTATGGCCCAGCCTGTACCCTGCCTATCCTTTGAAATAATACAACCCATTTTCTCCCTCACATTCGCTTTTCCTTTTTTTTTTTTTTTGGGGTGTGATGCCAACAGGGGCCAGCCTTGAGGAGTATAGTTTCCTTCTTCTGTACCAGATATAGTCCTCAGAGAGATGTACCTTCTCATTGGCACAATTCCTGCCAAAGTTCCCTGGTTGCAGGGTTGTATAAGCTCCCTCTGGGAAAAATGTCCATTGTGAGCTACCAGGGCATTACTCCCCACCCACTGCACCATCCAAACAGTCCCTGCTGTCCTGACCTATCCTCTTACGTTCTCTAGCTCACCAATTGTAGGCCACTCACAGAGTTTTCAGGCATCACCCACCTTGAAATGGCTTTGGGCAGGCAGGAATGTCATAAAACAGCCAGGGCTGCATCTCAGTCACTTTGAAGCTTAGCAGTCTAGGTGTAAAGCAGACACCTAGACTCCCTGGAGAGTTTCTGATGACCTAAGCAGATCGAGTTGGGAAGGAACTTCTGTAATTTTTTTTTTCTTCTCCTGGACTCTGCAGGGAAGATGGATTCACAGGGCTGTGAACTGAAAGAACAAAGATGCTGTTGCTGAAGTAGAGAATCTCATCAAAGCTACTGCCTCATCACCCAGGTGTATATTTGTATGGGTGGGCGGATACAGAAGTTCCTCCATGCACAGGCATCGCAAAAAGCACATGGGCTGCTTTAAAACCACATTTGTGTTGAAAACCTATGTCCTGGCTATTTTCATTAATGACAAAGCCAGTGAGAAATATTAATAACTCCATGATTATTAGAAACAAAAAACCAACCAATCTTTTAGTTGCTGATTTTGCTGTCTTGAGGGCACTTTCTTTGTGGTTAGTTGTTTTGTTCATGATCAATGTTTGTATCACTTCCCAACACATTATCTACAGTGTTTGCAGCTCTCATACCCCCATTTCTAAGGCTCCTGCCAGACCAGCCTGCAATAATGGAATCCTTCTGGTTTTCAAGTGAGACACTCCTGCTTTTTGTGCCCATATATCATTTTGCGGGGTAGTTTCAGGCACATTTGATGGCACTGCTGCTTGTCCTGAGTTCCTCTGATAAAAATTATAAAGAATGAGAGTGAATACTTGTAGAACCATTAAGATCGTGCTGTTGTGATTTGTTTGCCATCACGAAATACTGTTGGAAGAGTCCGAGATCCTCAGTTGTTTTGCCTTTCTTTCATTAAGTTTGTCCATCCTTGAATTGCTTCAGAATTCCGTGGGGAACCAAGGGTTTGCTAAACAATATTATGCTGACGCCAGAAACTTGCACTATAAACCATGTCCCAGCGAGTAAATGCCTTGCACTTTGGCACCTCAGTTGTTGCTTCTAGCAAGGCAAACAATGCAAGTCATTTATCACACATGAAAACCAGTTTAGGATGTCGTAGGAGGATCCAGATTCGGGAGAGAGACATCTTTCAAGACCTGTTCTGGTAGCACCTCTGTCACTCTGCGACCCAGCCCATCTGTCCTTCTTCAGCCACAGGGATTATGAGAGTTACTTCCATTGCACTTGCAGGGGATACTCTGCGGTGAATGGACTCCTATCACAGACTAAGATGTTTGCTCAGCAGCCCAGGCAGTTTCCCAGGGAGACTGCTCCTCTTGCCTTTTTCAGCAGAGTTAGATTCCCTTCTGTGAAGTCTACTTTTGGGTGAGTCTCACATCCTGTGCTTACGAGATATTTTGAGATACCACAGGTCATGCAAAGAAAAGCTTTGTCCTTCAGGCAGGGAAACGCAAAGAGGATTTTAAGTCTTTTCTTTCAAATACAGGACAGAACATGTGTGAGGCTGGCAAAGGCTGTCTCTTGGCAGGGCCAGGAATCTGACTGTGCCCATTACGTGGTCCTCTGTGCAATGTGCATTCCACTCTCTGGCTGAAAGGAACAAGTATTTGTGGAACACAGCATATTACTGTCAATACCGCTATAAAAAGAAGGGAAATGGCAGCTGTTCAAAGTAGCTGACGAGTTTGTTACACTAAAATAAGTCCCAGGAAGATTAATTAGTAACAAGGTAATGCATTCATAGGTGTGCAGTAGTCTGCATGTGGTAATGACAGATCTATTAATCACAGGGCCTGCACAATTAATACATTTTACTCTCTCTCCTATTCCTCTTTGTGTATGGCATAAATCTACATAGCCCATGGCTATATCCCCTCAACATCATATGATATGTATGGACATATGTTGACACTCTGGAAGAAGAGAAGGACAAGTGAAAACAAGTCTTTTTATACAAAAGACATACTTTGCAATTTGTATTGTAAAATATATAGTTTATCTATGAATGAAGTTTGGAGATAGGATGCTCCCTGTCAGTATTGGCAGTGTTCCTACTTTGTACTTCTCCATTCAGTAGGGCCATGCTACACTGCATCAGTCCCTTGTGGTACAGTCCAAAGCCCAGCTTGGTTTTAGTGTAATAGCAGGTCTTGTTACTGCACAAGTAGTAAGCTGCTGTGCCTTTGCTGCTTGTTCACTGATGTAAAGATCTTTTTACCAAAAGCCTTTTCCTGCTTGACTGAAGTGGATACAACTGGCAATCACTTCATGGCTCTTTATTACAATCCTGGATGACCTTGAATGAAAGTGTGAATCAAGCTCACGCCCCTTACAATCACAGTCATTTGTACGTAATCAAAGATTAGATAATGCAAAGTGTATATATTACATGCATTTAATGTAATATAGTAGATATATTGTGTATAGTGTATAATACTGTCTGTTGTGAGTATTGGCCTCTGAGCCCTTGGTAAGCATTTTCCAACTATTTTCACAATTTTTCTGGATTTTCTTTTTTATTTTGCTAGATTTATTGATGCATTCTGTCTAACTTTAGGAGGTATGTAACCACCAACAGTTCAAGTTCCCTTTCCTCTTCTCCTGTAAAAGATTTTCTTTCACAGAACTCCTTTTCAAAGAAGAAAACACAAAAGAATACCCCAGTCATACCTAGTAAATTTTCTTGACAAAATCAGGACATCTAGAGAAAACTAATCTCTTACCTCTGCAGTTTCCCTTCTGCATGCTGCTTGCATTAGGAGCATACTCACTGATTGTTCCCAAGACACTGTATGCATGTAGCAGAATGAAAGCTGTATCTTATTTAAATTAATAAGATGAATGAGTCCAGCATATCCAAAACAGGCAGTGAGAAGAGGAAAGCTAGGCAATATTCATGTATTAATTAAAATGAGATCTCTCCACCAAAAAAGAATATGAGTCAATTGATATTCTGACAGCTGCCCATAGACTCATTCATGAAATGATGGGCATGAAAAGCACCATGGGAAGCAGGGTTTTTACCAGAGACAAAGTCATTCACTCGATGCACATTCTGTTAAAGGAAGCAGCCTGGATATTGCAATTTATTCTTGTTGTGCTTGATGGGAAAAGAAATCTTAAATCCCAGCTGGAAAATTCACAGGACTATTTTGCTCTTTAGATTTGCTTTATAGTTCCGCAGAGTCCCGCATGGGAGACATTAACATCAGTAATAACTATAGTACTTAGCACTTATTGTAATGTGTTTCATCTGCAGATCTCGGAGAGATTTGCAAGGTGAGTGCAGAATTACAGTCCCCCTGTTAGACAAACTGAACAGATATGTAGAAAGGCTTGGTCATGTGGCCAAGGTGACACAATAAGGTGAAATGGTGGTGAAGTGACTTCAGGTCCTTCTGATCTCAAATGCCACCATGGGCAAAAGGGGTTATTTAGACTCATATTTTGCAAAGTAATTCAATACCAGTAGAAATTAGATGTGAAGTCATGCAATGTGAATAGCCTCTGATATATCCAGTTCTAAAATTAATGCGTAGACCTGCAAAGACGTGTAGTAAGATATCCCATTACAATCTGTGAAAAGTTTATGTTTTATCTGTATTTCTGGAACTGGGCACCCTTTGCCCAGGCATGATCTTCTCTGGTTCATAAATTGTCAAAGTATTAAAGTGAGGTAAAGCAATAAGTGCGGCAGCATTATATAATCCATGGAAATAAATCTGAATATTAGAATTACTTCCTCTGCCAAGATGACAAACATTTCATAAATGCAAGATGCAACAGTGGTAGTGATGTTTCTGAAATGGGAAGCAAATATTATTCTCCCAGTGTGTAAGGGAAAAATTGTCTCAGGACTGCACAGAAGGGTATTTGGTTGTGCCAGCTTTCTGTTTCAGTAGTTGGCTGTCTTTTGGCAACCAGCCATCTAATAATTCATTGCATGCCCATGGGGCATTTCATTGGAGGAGGGACATATGTTAGTGCAAGGGTAGAGCTGGTATCAATACTGGATGCCAGTGACATGGAACAGAGGCTCTCAAAGGGTCTTGCACATCTGTCTGTCTAGTCAGCCACAGACTGCAGGCTCTGCCCTTATTTCGATCTTTCTGTTGGGTTTCAGAGCTCAAAGTAGCATAACATGAAGCGTTTTTCAGCTTTATTTTTAAGGAAGCTGCTACATAGCTTTTGTTGTTGCTTTAACTGCTGCAGGAATGCTATGTAAGTAATGTGAAATTGGACGTTAGATTGTCCAGAAGAAAAAGTCTACGTTCAGCGATGAGCCACGCTGTGGCAAGATGGAAGAAGTAAAAAGACTTCAGAAGGCGCTGTAGAGAGAATGTCAAACCTACTGGTCCTTATGGTTTGCACTATTTAAA
Organism: Neopelma chrysocephalum; assembly: GCF_003984885.1. Classification (NCBI taxonomy): domain Eukaryota; kingdom Metazoa; phylum Chordata; class Aves; order Passeriformes; family Pipridae; genus Neopelma; species Neopelma chrysocephalum. The sequence goes on from NW_020897714.1 coordinate 29,476,898, forward strand.
TCATGTAATACTTGCATGCCTTTAAGAAGCTGTTTCAATTCCATTGAAAAAAGTTGCTATGCTATGCTATGCTACCTAGAAAATATGTAGCTAATGGGACATTTCACCAGCCAGAGTGCGTTATGGATGTGATGATAAATCTAAAAAAAGAGATTCTCATGTAAGCAAAGCCACCAGGGTTTGCCCCAGGAACAGGTACAAGAGTTGCTCAGAGAAGTTATGGATACACCATCATTGCAAGTGTTCAAGGTCAGGTTGGATGGGGCTTTGAACAATCTGGTCTAGTGACATTTGTCCCTGCCAATGGCATAAGGAGTGGACTAAATGATTTTTAAAGGTCCCTTTCAACCCAAACCATTCATGATTCTGTGAAATATGTAATACAATCTACGGCACCTGTCCCTGTGTTGTTGTTAGTGGTTCGCTGTACTGGTCTGTAAGTGAGCTGCCCACTCTGTGCCCATTGCCCTGTTAGCTGGACTGCTGCTCCTGGTGCAATCAGGCAAAGGCAAGCTGTCTGATGGAAATGCCTTCTTGCCCCTTCAGCAACCTGCTGTCACTTAGGATGGATAGATGTAGGGACAGAGTTGTTCTCCACTGTCAGGAAGTCCCCTGTATAAAACATTGGTACTTAGCAGATTGCCCAAATACCTTAGAGGATTAGGTGAGCAGTTGAATAACATGCACAGGAGTCAGTCAGTGCCTTGCCAATGCTGCATTTTGGACACTGAAGCACCTTCAATGCAAATTATACAGTAGATGGAAGATCTAATGGTCTGTTTGAAGGCCGGGAAGTGGGGAGGTGTGGTCCCTCTACATCTAGCAGAGCCAAGAGCCCCAGGGATCTCTTATTTTGTTACAAGCAGCAGATATTTTGAAGTTGACAGGGAACTACACCTGTGAGACTGCGTAGGTCACTGAACGCACATGCCATAGGATGCAAGGCACCTGGATTCCCATTGCTAAATCACTTTGTGTCCACCTGGCAGGAAATCTGCCTTGGTTTCTTTTTTTGCCTTTGTCTCAGCTCCCAAAATTACAGGGAGGAAGTGGCCATTGAGATGGCATAGTCTGTATACCATGGTCCTAAATACAGCTCTGGTCTGGACTTGAGCCCACCATTTGGAAGAAACATCTCTTCTTGATTAAAACATTCCTGTGGTGGATTTACCACCAGCATTCTTGGTACATGGTTCCAGTAATTAATTACCCATACTGCAAAAAATTCCTGCCTTGTTTCTAGACTGGAGCCAGGGTGTTGGCAAAAAGTCTGGGTTCTCTGAGAACTGAGTCAGATAAGAAGGCCATCTGGGCAGTATTTGGTACTTCCTCTCGTATTCAGCTCCAGTTTATACACAACTCTTCTGCAGCATCTTCCATTTTCAGGTTAGTTAACTGGCCTGAATGAACCTCACAGCATCTGCACACCTGATTATCCCCTGGTATTGAAGGTGTTGTGAGGTGCCAGGTAAAGCAAGTGATTGTGCTGCTGAGAGCATTCTGCATTGGGGAATGTAGTCCTAATCTCCTGTCTGTTCTGACCTTTATCTTCCTCTAATACTTCACACCATCTTAATACGTCTTATTGTCCTTAACGTTTTCCATCAGTGCAGTGTATTAAGTGCTTGTGAACTGATGACTGCACGCTGATCCATGGGATCTCTTCAGCCCATGTACCACTGCACCTGCATCTCTCACTGTACTTGAGTTTGACTTTCCACAGCAGTAACATCAGGGAAGTGTGAAGTACAATCTCGGATGTCTCTGTGCGTGCATCTCTGATCTGTGTGTGCTGAGGACCTCTGTGCATCACAGGCAAAGGATCAACATTAAGTAGTACCACAAAAACCCAAGGAACAGGATGACATCGGGGGCAAATGCCAAATATAAACTCAAATGGAAATCGTGAGTCGTAGTCCAGGGGGTATCCTAGTTTTGGTAGGGCAGTGTGTGTCTGAGTGCTCAATGAATGTTGTTATCTCTGGAGATGAGGAAAGACAGAGAAATGTGATCACCCTTACAACTTTCCTTTAGCAGTTCTGACAGTTTTGAAAGAGTCTCTAGATACTGGAGCAGTTTAGGAAGAAAGCTGATGAACCTCATTCAAATATAGGCTATTTCAGATTATGACCCAAAGGGTCAGAGGATAACCTGGGGACACTGCCATTGCCTTAATCTCATCAATTTTTCAGTAGGTCAGACAGTCAAACAAAGAGAGTTTTGCCATTGACATCACTGAAAAAAGGATCTGACCAATAACCTTATATTCATCAACTTCATGTTCTCAGAAGCCAGACATAAAAAAGAGCATAGATCGAGTACGAGTTATCCTCTGAGGATCTGCTAGTGCTATTTCATACCTCTGTATACCTTTGTTTTACATTTTGTACTTTTAATTCACATGATGAAGTTTTCAGACAGAAGTGGATATCATGTGTAAGCTGAGTTCCTTGTCTTTTTCTTTTGCCTGTCACTGGCTGCATGTTCTCTATTGATGTCTTGTTCCTGGTACTTGACACTGACCATCTTGTCTGTGAAAGGAAGCACTCCAGCTGGTTTGCCTGATGAGAAGAAAGGAAAGTTTGCTTGGTTTAGTCACTCTACAGAAACCCATGGTAATGTTGCACTGCACTCTATGTCCCCACTGTGTATATCTGTGTGTATGTGTGTCTGTATAGCTCAGTGCAGACTGGCATGTAATACAGCTTTGTATTCTTCTGCATGTACGTGCCTTGCTTCTTCTATTGTTTGTGCAATGTCCTCTTCATGCACTCAAGATAACAAGCTGCTCTGCAAATCAGTCTCTTGCTAATGTCTTGAAAATTGTTTTCCATTTGCAAATAAGCTCAAATATGTCTTGAAAGTGCTTTACCTCATCTTCAAAAATGACTTGCAAAATATCAGTATTTTGGGATTTTTGCCTGCAGGGCTTAGTCTAGACAAAAATTTTAATTATGAACGTTGGTTTTTTTCTTACAGCTTACTTGACTGTTTCATATACAACAGAATATTAATTCAGTTTATCCTTAATTTATCTTTCCAAATAAACAAGATTATTAAAACATCTGTCTTCGTAAAAGGAAAAGGCACCATCAGAGTACAATATTCCATAGTTCTGTCGAGAGTGCTAGAGGGTCCATTATTTCATATTTTCCTAAGAACACAACAAAAGAACTTTAAATTTCCCAGATGTGTGTTTTAGGTACATGAATTTTCGTGATGGAATGAAGGAAAGACAGTTCATTTTGAGGGACATTTCTGCCATAAAGCTTTCAAAGCAAGAACCCAGAATACTTTTGGAAGAACCTTCTGATATCTCTCTAGCCCCTGAAAGATGACCTGGTCCCATGGCCCTCTGAGCATCTGCCCAATTGAAATACAGAACCCATTCCTTTTAATTGTCTCCTTTCTTACTGACAGCCCACAAACAGGTGTATTCTTAGTACTGAGTTACATATTCTTACAGGCTATTAGAAGTTTCTCCACCAGCTAGTAGTGCATGCTCTCAAGTCTCATCTGATATATATATATCCAATTGATAATACAGGTCATGTTCTGAAGTTCTACCAGGTTTCTGGGAGATCTGTTTAACACCACCAAGTATAATTTTTTCAATTGTTTTGTGTATTTGAAAAGAGGGGAGGAGGAAAGAGAACACCTATTAAATCCTATCTATTTTCCTAACTTATGTTGAATTATTATATATTAAGGAGTTATTAGAGCTCATATAGGGGCCACGAACAACTGGTGAAGTGGTTTTTCTTCCTTTTTTTTTTATGATCTATAGAAACAAATCAAATGTTGAGATTTGATAACAGATAGAAAATGTGACAGGTTCTTGAATCCATATGAGATGGGTTCACACCTAAGGTTGCTTTCAGTTGATGTTTGTTCCATGATACTTCTGTAAAAGCCTAGGAGATTCTGTCCAGTTCTTCGATGGTGAGTGCCAATGTGAAATCTCCACCATAGTCCATATTCATTGGCTGCTTTGCTGGTAGTATCTGAGTGGGTCAGACAGTCTGAATTTCTCTCTTATACCTATAGGTCCAGTTTATAATTGTGAGGTTGAAACACATTGATGTGACAGATACACAGTATACAAAATACATCAGTATTATTTATGGGGTATTTGCTATCAGGCCAACAGAAGCTTTTTATCTGCATACATGTCAATCCTGGTACCTTTTATTTGTATTCAATCGTTGCACAAAAAATTGGGGAGGGCAGTGAGGTGGTTGGGCTACTGCAGGTAAAGAGGCTCGTTTTTAAAGTGTTCTGTTGAATTAAAAAGAAACTTCTTGTTGGGGTCATCTGCTTTTCAATGGTTCTCATTCATAAAATTTCCAGGAACTGACTCTGAAAGAAAGAGAGCAGCTGCTTCTTCCCTTCACTTTAGCATTTGAGCAACCTGTGTACGTTCCTGAAGTCTACCTGCCCAGCCTGGTCTGTACAGGGAGGCACAAGACTTGCTCAGTAAATTGCTTAATCCTCAGGAGCTGCAGCTGAGGGTCTTTTCATTAAGCCAGTTCCTTCACTCATGCGGCTCACTAAGAGATGTGCCAGGTTCTAATGGCCAACCCTCTCTTTTTTCTTCCCTTTGACTCTTACAGTGAGCATGCCCACCAGTGAGACCGAGTCCGTGAACACAGACAACGTCCCTGGAGCGGATATGGAAGGCGAAAACTGCGGCGCTAGGCTGGCGTGAGTACACACACGGACATCTGCATCAGGGCTTGGGCTGGACTCGTGGGTTGAAACCAGGGCAAATGTCAGGCTTTTTAAGAGGAAGAAAACCCCACTGTGGGTGAAAGGAGAGGCTGCAGAAGATCTATTGATCTAGGTTCTTATCTTAATTGCAGTGTAAACTCAATCTGGACATTAGCGAAGAGCCACTGGGTTTACATAGATTTAAATAAAGCACAGGATGCCCAGGATAAGCAGATCTGGTTTTGCATAATAGCTAAAAGAGAAACTGATGGCTAACAGTGTTCTTATTTTAAAATTCCTCTTAGGTGATGGATAATGAAACCCAGTATATGTAGACCAAAGAGTAGAAATGATTGACCTATTTCGATTTTTCTAACGATTCTTGTACACTTTACAGTGTCTTGTAATAGAAATACACTGATGAAAATTCCCATCTGACAGACTGCATTACACCCTTCAAATGCTGCACAGAATACTGCAGTGACAAAGAAATACATCAGTTAGGAGGGATTAATGCCTCCTTGAAATTGCACCATTGTAGTTAAAGAGGGTGCTCAAGAATGTGTGAGATAGTGGTTATGAAATACCATATTATGTGGTGTATTTTTTACCAACACAGAGAGAAAGAATAGGCAAGAGGAGTCCTATATTCCCTTTTGTATGACTAAACAAGAGTGGACTTTATGCTGTGGGGGCAATATGTTAGTCCCTCCAAATTTCCTCGAAAAGGGTGTTAAGCATACCTCTGCTATAGCTTGGACCATGCTGGAGTATTTTGAGGCTCTGTCCTGTCCTTGGGCCTACCTTGAGCTCTTTGGTGATGCTCAAATGCTCATCATAAGTGAATAAGAAATGCTTTATTTTGTCATACCTGTTGACCAGTTGACCCAGTGTTCAGGTTCTGACAGGAGGGCAAGTGCTTGAGCCTTGGTATTTCCTGCTTTCCAATCTCCTTTTACTGCTCCCAAACTTATGCTTATTGAATTAGAGATATTACCGGGCACATTTCTGCTTTTTGCCTCTGTAGACCTGTCCATGGATTTGTCTGACTAAGGCTGTCTGCCTTCACAGTCTCCTGTGGCAACAAGTTTCAAATGTTCACTCCCTGCTGTGTAGACAAGAACTTTCTCCTATCTGTTTTAATATGATCTATCACTACTTTCAGTCAATGTCCTCTCCTTCTAATATTGTGATATTTGGTGATCAACTGTTCCACATGCAGCTTATCTATCACTTTCATAACCTTGTAAACCTTGATTGTATCTCCCACACATACCCTTGGCCCTCTCCTCTACAAACTGAAGAGGAGGAGATCTTATCTACATTAAAAGATGTGATACCTGGAATATGTTATAAATTCAATCTACTTTCCTTGAAGAGTCAGCCAGCTACTTACAAACCCTAAGAGAAATTATTTGTGATAGCTTTCTTTCACCTGCCTGCTTTTGTGAACCTGCTGAGTCCTTCAGTTTAGATTATGAACACTTTTCTGAAGGAACTAGGCTAGATCTATTCACAGCACTGAGGGAGTTGTAGCCCTTTCTTTGGCAACCCAGCAAGTTGCTTGTGCTCATGTGCATTACAGGAAGAATCAGGTGGATATGTGATCACTTCTTCCAGCTGGATTCAGTTTGAAGAACCATCTCTATTCTGCAGCTGTGGTTCAAAGAATCACAGAATGGATAAGGTTGGAAGGGACCACAGTGGGTCATCTGGTCCAACCTCCAGCTCAAGCAGGGCCATCCCAGAACACGTGGCACAGGATTGTGTCCAGACAGCTCCTGAATATCTTGAAGATCTTGAAAGATGATCGTTAGCAGCCTCGCTATGGTGTCCATCAGCTCTCTCATGGATGCATTCCATCAGGGCCCATGGCCTTTTGGATGTCAGGTTTGCCTAGCTGTTCTCTGACCCAGTCCTCCTTGGGCAAGGAAAAGTCTTCCAGCACCTCTTTACCTTGGTCTCCTGGGTCAGAGATTCCTGAGGGCTGACTTTGTCTGTAAAGACCAATGAAAAAAAGACTTTCAGTAATTCTGCCTTCTTTGCACCATCTGTTACCAGAGCCCCCCCTCCATTTAGTAACAGGCCCACATTATCCTTAGTTTTCCTTCTGTTATAGATGTATTTGAAGAAGCCTTTCTTCTTGTCCTTGACATTCTTTGCCATATTTAATTTTAGATGGTCCTTGACCTTCCTCGTCTCATTTCTACTTACTCTGACAACCTCTCTATATTCGTTCCAAGTGGCCTGACCCTGCTTCCATCTCCTGTGTGTTCCCTGCTTCAGTAATGACAGGAGTTCCTTGTTCATCCACGGAGGTCTCTTGCCCCCTTTACCTGATTTCTTGCTCATCAGGATGCATTGTTCTTGAGCCTGGAGGAAATTATCCTTGAATATCAGCCAACTCTCCTTAACACCTCTTCCCTGGAGGAACTTTTCCCAGGGGATTCTTCTGAGAAGATCCCTAAAAAGGCCAAAGTCAGCTCTTCTGAAGTCCATGGTTACACTTTTACTTGCTGTCCTGCTTCCTCTTTGCCTGATACTGAACTCTACAATCTCATGGTCACTGCAGCCAGGGCTGCACATCTTCACATCTTCAACAAGGCCTTCCCTGTTTGGTAGTGTTAGGTCAAGCAGCACACCATTCCTTGTGGGATCCTCCACTACCTGTGTCAGAAAGTTGTCATCAATGCTTTCCAGAAACCTCCTGGACTGTTTGTGCTTTGCTGTGTTGCTTTTCAAACATCTGTCAGGGTAGTTAAAGTCCCTCATGGAGGGAGGATGCAGTGCCAAAAACAATGGCAACAGCTACTAGAAGGTTTCGTATATTTTTAATATTACAGCTTGCATTCATTTGTTCTTGCATTCCATGTTCTTAATCCCAAAGGATCCTAAAGCACTTTATGAACTGTAAATGCAGGGATTGTTTTCACAGCATTAGACTTCAGCCACTTTCAGGGTAAAATGTGACAGGTGTTTAAAAACAGCAGGCACAAGTGTGTAAGGAGATGTGTGAGGGATAGCTTGTTCTGCACTGAAACTGCATGGGGAATTTTGGCAAGCAGAACATAATTATCCTAGCTGGAATGTGGCCAGGAGAGCCAAAGTTAAACCCAACTCTAAATGTAATCATGACTTAGAATGGAGTTTGCTTAAAACAGCCCAGCGTGCTCACAGGAGAATGGCAGTCCTCAGATTTGGCATTAGGAGCAGGGATGGCTACGTCCAACAGGTTTTAAGGAAGAAGGCATAGGAAAATTACAGGAAAACTGAGCTTCATTTCTTCTTCTTAAGTTATAAATGTTAAAGCAGGGTCTAATGTTTCACCAGAGCAGGACAAGCAAGATTCAGAGAGATAAACAGTTTCCTTACCACTTTTCACTTCATTTGAAAATGGATGATGTATAGTAGGAGAATTGAAGTCTGTTATTGAGAAGGATTTTTTTACTCTTTACCCAAGGACAGTTGGGATCCCCAAGGCCTCGCTCAGATTGCTTTTCATCTCTAGGAGATGGATAGGCTCCTTCATCCATGAAAATGAATGGTTATATCATTGTATTTGAAATTCTGGGGTGAGAGACAAATTTTACCAGTACGTCCTGCATTTGTAAAATGTTTGTTTCAAGCTTTGTGAAGCTACAAATTCCTTAGCTGTGGGTAAATTCAGATCTGCCTTTGATGCTGAGGTTTGGAATCCTTTCTAGTTTCTTTTGTTACTGTGTCACACTCTTAGGCAGAGAGAGAAACCAGCTTTCCTGGCTTTTTCCTGGTATTAAGTACTCTTCTCACTGACCCCTCTTTTAAACACCTCATAGGCCAAGATTCCTGCTGGAACATATAACATTTAAGCAAGAATTTATCTGAATGAGTGTTTTCTTTTATTGGAACCTGACTAAGAATCAGAATTTGGCCCAGTGTTCAGGAATAGTGAAAATTCATGTGGGAATTCAGTTCAGCTTTTCCAAAAAGTTCCTCATCAAGTACTAGAGATGTTGAGTAAGCATTAATAGTTATACTCATGCCATTCTGATTTACTGTAGTTGAAGATTAGGCCAGGACTTTTGAGCAGTCATCTGCCCTCTGTTTTTACAGTTGAAATGTAGCCAAGTTTTTTGTTCGATTGTTGAGTTTCATGTATTGCACGTGAGTCTTGGTTTTTACTAGTTTTCTAAAATCACCCAGTGGCCATGAGTCCCCATTGCTTTGCTATTAAAACACTTCTTCCCAGGGGGCAGAGGCTGCACTGGGCAAACTGCAGCCAGACATGACTGAAGCAAGGTGGAGATTTCAAGTCAAAGGCAATATATTTATTTATTTAGTGACATCAAGCTGCCTAGGGCATTTAACCACCCCAGCACCACCACCCCAGTTATAGGCTGAGCTTGCCATCCAAATGCACTCACGATAAAAGGAATAAAAATGCTCAGGAGACTAAAGGGAAAACTTTTTCATTGAAGAGAATTTAGAATTACTGGCTGTTCTTTCTGTTCTTTTAAAAATCTACAGAGCTTTGAAAAACTGTGCCTGTGAATGACAGAAAGATCTGCTTGAGAAGCCAGGCTCAAACGTGCCTTTTGGAAAAGGAGATCTTCCCTGACAGCCTTTTTCAGCTCCACAGAGACATATGCTATGTGAGATCAGGAGAGTACCTTTCAAACACAAGCTATCTCCTGCTGAATTGTCTCAAAGAAGCTTTTATTTCTATAGTATCCATACTATAGAAACTGCCTCCATCAGCTGTGCTGTCTGGAGCAATGCCAGTATTCAAACCAGCTGAAGGAGTTTCAGGAGGAATCTAACATCTAATCTCTCTTTGCTTGTTGTGTAAATCCAATCTTTCAGAACTTAAACAAAACGAAAAAAAACCAACTTCATTCATATTCATTCCTGGTGTAATTCTGCTGGCAACAGGAGTGCTGTGGCACAGAGCAGTTCCCTTCCTAGGGGAAGTATAGTATAAACTTCATCAGGCACTGGAATCTGAAAATGGTTTTGCAGGTTTCCACAGGACACTAAAAAGCATCCCACAACTTTCACAGTGTATTATCCCTGTTATGGTATTGCCTTGTATTGCTCTGACATTTGCCCTGAGGTAGGAACACAACAGCTTTTATCCTCAAGGACAACACTTGGAAGTGGAACGTATCTTATTTCTGATGTGTCACAGCTTTAATAACCTGTTGCCTCAGGGTACAAAGAAACACTTTTCCTCTGCAGCAGGCATCAGTGGGATAAACCCAGAGCTGGGAGCAGTGGGTTTCTGTTTACTGGATATCCTTATACCCAGCGCTTCCCAATAGCCAGTAATTTCCCTGAGCCTCTGTGGTTACTGCTGTGCAGGACTTAGATTCCTAAGGACAGGCTATTGCTCATAATCAGAAGTAATCAGTTCTGCACAGGGTGTCAGCATATATAATCTTCCAATACAAGCAGAATGTTAATTTTCTAATACAACCATACAGATCTGCAGTGCCACAATAGAGCTTGCTTTTATACATATGTATTAGATTAAAAAAAAGACCTTTGTGGAAACTAATGTTCCATAGAGCTTCAATAGAAAAGTGAAGCACTTGAGCTCAAAGGGAAAGAGGGCTTAAAATTATCTGCTTTCATTGAAACAATAAGCCACTTGGCATTTTCACCTTGGCCAGGATTTCCATACATTTGGGGGACAGTTCAATTGCTTTTCCACCAAATGTAGTTCAAACAATAAAAAAGGATAAACCAAAATGAGCTACATACACTGGCTTTCCAACTGAAAACCGTATGTCCTGAAAATATTATGAGTAATGGAAGCTTTCCCTGGCAGCTGAATGGTCAGGGATTTTTCCCTTCATGCATTTCTGGCTGGGAAAATATTCCTATGCAGTTCTTGCAATCATCAGCATAGGAGCCAGTGGTAAAGGCAAAAGAGTCAGTTTGCTTACAGGTTTGATGTAGTTGCTGCTGGTTTTCTCTTCATGAGAAGATAGACTCCTTGTGGTATGATGGGACCAAAGTCCCCATCACATCAGGAGCAGTGGTAAAAAAAGTCTGCCAAAAGCTCTGAAACCACTGCTGACTTCAGCGGGAAAACACACGGGATCAATCCTTATGTGTCAGTCTCAGCACTGCTCTCCAATTTATTATGAGCAAGGTGCTTTTAATATTCACAGTCAGCTCTAGGTATGTGTCTAAAGGACAGTAGCATGCCCTTGTGGAAGAGGAGTTATCTTCCTCCTTTGGACTCTGTGTGAGGACTTGCCTGTGACTTGCCACAGGGAGAGCAACGTTATTTACCAGATACCAAAGTGCTGGCCTATTTTCCTAGCCTGTAAGAAAGCCTGTTGAATAGCAAATCAGCTCAATTTTAAGCTAGACAGATCCAATTTTCTTAAGGATGTTCTGTAGATTCTTACTTCTGCTGGTCAACAACCACCTCTTAAAACCAGCAGGCCAAGAACCATCTGTTTAAACCAGCATTGCTCCCATCAGGTCAGCATTCTTCATCCAGTGGAAATGGTCATTGCAAGTTCCTGTGCAGCTCCCCAGTGTTAATTGTGTTGTGCAGAGGCAGGATGGAGGCCCATTGCTTTTTTGTGAATCGCAGAAACTCAGCTGAGGGCAGAACTCAGCCCTAACACTTTATTAGGCTGCAGACTGCATGTATGCAGCTTACATTCCTGAATATGTTGTATCACTATATGCTTTTACCCCAGTAATATGTGAAAAAAGGACCTTAGGGTGGACATTTTCTCTTCAGAAGCAAAGAAATGTCATCGGCAGGAATAGAGAGAGGGAAAAATGTTGTGCTGCTTGACCAGTAACTGCATGAATGCACCATATTGCACCAAAACAAAATCAATGTCACACCGTGACTGTGTTCTCACAGTTCTAAAATCTGTAAGATATGCCCAGTGAAGCTCTTTGAATGTTCCCTGAAGTTGTGTGTAGCCCAGAGGCACAGTAAAGTCCATGTCTGTGTTACTGCCTTTCTGAGAGCTTTTACTAATGAGTCCTCATGAAGATAGTTGCCTCTAAGTGGAATCATATAACATAAAAGTAGCTGTGACCAGTACGTCAGATAATTTTATGGTCATGTTTAGTAACATCCACACTCAGATTTTTCCAGAATTGTTTGTTGTGTATGCAATTACACAGTCCTTAATCCCTGTTATACAGAAGTGTCACATCCTTCACAAGTGCCTTCTCTGGTGTCCACCACGAACATGGAAATGAAGACTCTTATCTCTGAGAATGTGGGGTATCTCACTACATTTGAGTTATGCAGATTATCCAGAGGTTTAGGTTGATAAAAAAATCTTTAAATTTCAGTGTCTTATCTGTGTGTGGTATGTAAATGTGCAAGATTAGAAGAGTTTTAGAGAATTTTAAAAATAGCTTGTCACACAGTAGAGATCTGATTTTTGTGTTTCTCTTTCTAAAAGACAACCTGAGTTATGTGGCTCCTAAGATAAAAATGCTTAGTAGTGATCTGAAGTGCTTTTTATACAGGCTCCTGTACCATGATTTTAAACAATAGTTTCTCAAGACATTCCATAGTTTGACACAAATGGAGACACTCTCTTTCTCCCAATGGCATAAAGCTCCCAGAATACCAGGGATGCAAGAGATGCATATTTAAACTCAGCAGAAAATCTGGTCCACCCTAAACTCCTGCCAAGTGTCAGTTTGGAGTGTCACAAAGACACTGTGGCAAGGCCCCAAATTGAGACTATTTGACAGCTATATGACTAGTGATGCCATAAAAGCATTTTTTAATAGGACATTGGTGTCCATGGTTCTGATAAGCAATCTTGATCATAACAGTCCTTTGAAAAACGTGTTTCAGATTCGTGCATAATGTTTTCAGAATCAGTTATTATAGAGTTTGTTTCCAAATTTCCATTTCACTCTCAGATTCTACCTCTAAATATAAATCTAATCCTCCTTCCTTGTCCTGTTCTATATATACAGCACACCCACATGTGATAAAGCCTTCTGCCATAGCAGCAAAGAAAGGTGGAGGGGGGGAACGAAGGCTGTAGCTAACCTGTGGGAGCACTGAATGCAGTTGGCTGCTGCTCATAATGTTCAAAGATATAATTATCACATGCATGATGAGTACTACACCTGCTGCATCTCTTTTGCTTAAATAAATGATTCCTTAAAATGCCACAGAGCTGCCTCACTTAGAAACTATTAACCAGAGAGGTCACCAGAGGACTTCACACTCCCTATCCTTCCCCTTCCACCAGGCAGGTTCGCTAATGCATCTCTCTCTCTTTCTCTTTCTCTCTCTCTCTTCCCACCCCCGCCAAACTTTTCCTATCAAAATCCTTACCACCTCCTTTCCGGTGCCCACCTTTCTCCTTCATTGTGATTTTTTTCGTCTCTTCATTTCCCCTGTCTTTGTATGAGCGTTCTTTCCTGTTGCCTGTAAATCTGATCCATTACAGTTTGTAGGTAGTGCTTATCAAACCAGAGTTCTCAGTGAGAAGTGGGATAGCTTTAAGGATGTGCTTTGTAGGTGCTTCACTCGGCATCTTTCTTAAAGCTTGCTTTGTCTATGCAGCATAATTTAGCATTCTGTTCCTCCAGTGCATTACTTCTTCTCTATCAAGAGTCTTGTGTGTGTCTATAACCACACTGCTGCCTAGTAGGTGGCCTAGACAAGCTGCCTGTGACACAGCAGGAATGATGTATTCAGTGCAAAGGCTTTTTTTTTTTTTTTTTTTTTTTTTTTTTGTCTTGGACCATCTGCTGGTGAAATGTTCCTATCACTCAAACCTCTTCCACGTAAGGAACCTGACCCATCACTGATTACTTGTCAGTAACTGGTGTTCTCAAGCAGGGACTGACCATTTTTAAGGCTGCTACAGGAAGTAGTGTTAGATGCTTTGAGAATCACATTGTCCCATGTCTACTAATAGTGAATCCAATTTTAAGGCAGTACAGTAAGACCTTTGCTAACTGTTGTCAACAATGAATCACTTTCCTATCATTTCAACGCAGCAGAAATATCTAGTTCGTAGTCACTCCCCAGACTCTCATTTCTTCTGATATTGGTAGTAGATTTTGCAGCTTCCCAAATCACCTCTGACTTGTGTCTTTGTATTTATTTGTATTTATTTGCACATTTATTTCTTTCTGTGCATCATTATGGACGTACCAAAAGACAGCCAAAGAGTTCAAAGGCCTTACAGGACGTGTGTCAAGCGGAGCAAGGTTGTGGTTAGAGTATTGGGGTCTATTTCTAGCTTTGCCTGTGACTTCTCATAAAAGGTTATTGGGATTATTTAGATGAATAAACCCAAATGCACGAAATTACATATTTAAACACATGGGAACATGGCCAAATTTTCAGGAGTGCTTAATTCTGAAAATTTCATTGGTAGCAACAGAATCTGTTATTTTACAGACCTTTTTGAATGCAAAGCAATTTACATAGATAACAAAGACAAATAAGAGTTGATATCTAAGTTTGAAAATATCCATTATGCACTGTTTTTCCTTCAATTGCTGAAAAAAAAGAAAGCATTATTTTCTCCGTTATTATGGTTTCATAATGTGCTTATATATCCTGAAGTGATAGGTGATGTGTGAAAGCAACAAGTCTGTCTGTATCAAGTCATACATATTTTAATATATTAAAAAATAGTGACTAAAAAAGAAAAAAAAAATAAGGGGTGATACTTGAGAAATTAATTTGTTAGCAGTAGTAGAGTGCCCCTTGCCTTAGGCCAGCCTTTTACCCAGGAGAAAAACTAGTTCACTGATATCTATAGGCGATAGAATTCCATCATGGCATGACTCCTGCTTCGTGACTCCCACCAAAAAAACCCAAAATTTCTGTATCGGGGAATTCTAGCCATGCCCAGTGCCTACCCTGACTTACAGCAGACTCAAGAGGAAAACAGCATTGATTAAAAGATTAATTCAGCTTAACTTTGTTTCTTTCTATTACTGTTTTCACAAAAGCCTGGGAGGTATGAGACAGCTTCAGAGACTTTAATGGCAATTCTTGTCTTTCAGGCATCGGATCTCAAAATCAAAATTTAGGTAAGTAAAACTGATTTTTGCTTTTCCTCCTTTCTGCTGGTTTTGTTCCTTACTTTGTGAAGTGATTTAGTCCAGCAACTCTAGGATGCAGTGGTGATTCTAGGAGATACTGCCAAACATGTTAGATTTAGTCAAAAATCAAGATTGTTCTTCTTAGTTTTATACTGAAATAAGGCACAGGGACTACTTGCATTATTCCACTCAGAAATACCTATCTGATTGCTACCTACGTATCTCAAACCATAAAACACAGTATCAGAAGTAAAATTCAACCACATAATTATACTGCATCCATCAACATCAACCCTGTCAGCAGCTCAAGGCTCTCTTTCTTACACTTTGTTGCACTCCTCTACTTTGCTTGATTGTAAATATTTCAACTGATGAGGTTTGCATCTTATTTGTGAAGTTCTCCCCTTCACCCTGGGACACGGTGAGTTTTTCTGGTTTTGTTTGTTTTTCTGTTGACTTACAGCTTTTGAAAAAGTGAAGCAGTCCCAAGGGGGTTTGCATTGGAAAGGCTGACTGAACTCATGAAACTTGGTTGTTAAAGTCCATTTCTACCTTTTTGGTAGGAGCTTAGCTGCCTCCATAACCCTGAATTCAAAGTCAGTTTTATAAAAAGCTAAAATAAACTAAAAAAACCCTAAAACTAGGTTAACTTTCTGTATAACTGTAATGAGTAACTGTGTCCTTCAGCTACCTAAATAACAAACAGTAATAAACATTTCGGGATGCACATATGTGCACATCCTGCCTTTATGCATCCCTGTGTAAAGAGTGTAGGTGTGAGCACAAAAAAGCACCATACATTTTCATGTGCATGCACATTTGTGCACAAGTACACACTAAAGTGTGTGGGATTCCTAAGGATTTAATGACAACAATATTGTCTAAGCGTTGTGCCTATTTTGGAAGTTGGGAAGATCTTTTCTTTTCCCAAATCTACTGCAAAACACACAACCCTTTTTGAATGCTTGTGATAGCTAGTCTGGGTGCCTTTATAAATTGCACAGATGAAACACTCCAGATTGGATTACCTGTTAAAATGTTGCTGCAACATTCTCGTTCGCATTGTGTTCACATTGCCTGGCGTTAGTTCATAGAGATGCTGAATCCTGACCTCAAGTAGGGCCATAGTTTATCACTGAAAATAATACACAAGAGAAAAATAGACAAGAAAAGTTCTTTCTCTCTGTAATGTTGTGTGTGTGTATGTCCCTTCAGAGACACACTCACAAATATGTATATATTATCTATATAAAACTATTAGATTTATTATACAGTGGCAAGTGTTGCCTGGAAACTGGTTGCTATGCAAGTTAAATTCTGAAGAGTAGGAGGTGTGTAATTAGCTTTAAATATCTTCTGTGGTTAGTAATTACCCTCAGAAATCAGTGACACAAGGGGATGTGTTCATGGAAGGCAAACTTTAAAAAGTCTGTTGATTAGCAAATGGTACCCTTAGTTCCAGGCATGAAGGTGAGATGCTGAGGTCCCCTAAGTTTTGGGGGTTTGTTGTAAATTAGGCCTTGCATTGGGATTACTCCTGAACATTGCTGAATGTTGGAAATGTTACATGGATTTTATTTGACCTCACCTCTCCAAAGACGTAATACAAAGGTTCGTGTGGCATAGTGGATATCTTTTCAGTGACTATCCTGAGGCTGGGCAAGGTCCCATTGCAGGCTACAAGCATCAAATACAAGGAGAATGATTATTTTTGTGGGAACTGGGCTAAAAAAACCTCTCAGGGTATCTGCAGTGGATGTCTTAATCAGATTAAGATATTGCTTGAAGATGTTGCAAATTGGTTTAGGACCAACTTTATTCCTGTAGATAAAGGAAGGATGATCACAACTGTCGACTCAGATGAGAATGAGAGAATGTTTCTCAGGGTGAACTTTAAAGTTTTTCTCTACCTCTCTTGAACAATAAATCAAGACTAGAGTCTCTCTGGGCAGAGAATTGCAATAGCCTATGGGTCCCTATCTGAAAAGAACTTTTCCTTTTTCAATATTTCAAGTCGCTACTGGCGCCGATGGAATCGATTCTGCAGAAGAAAGTGCCGTGCCGCTGTCAAGTCCAATGTTTTCTATTGGTTGGTGATCTTCCTTGTGTTCCTCAACACCCTCACCATTGCCTCTGAACACTACAACCAGCCAGACTGGCTCACGGAGGTCCAAGGTGAGGAGAAGCTGATGGTTCTGTTTATTACGGTCAGTGTCAAAAAAGGGAGCGGAGAGAGGAGCTGGTGCATTAAATCACACGATGTAAAAGGAGAATCTTAAATAATACAATAAACATCCCTGCCTACAATGGGAGAAGTTTTAGGAAAAATGTAAGTACCTTGTTTCCAGCCAAAGCAGTGTTTCCTTGGGTATAAGTGAAACCAGGAATTTATGCTAAATATATATTTGCAACTGGATTACCAATTAATGGATAGCTACTGAGAGCCTCACGTTCTCCAAGGTTTTCCCTGAAATGGCATTTATGATAATTTCTAATTATTAGGGAGGTGATGAAGAGTGATATGTAAAGTTCTCCTGTCTGCAGAACAGTTGAATTCTCTCTGGAGGTGAGAGCAGCTGAAAGGCTTAATTAAGCAACAGTAGGTAGCACAGCAACTCTTCTGTTCCCACTCTCCCCTGCAGATGACAAGTGTGATGGGAGGTTGTGCACAGGAGGGCATGTCCCTGCCATTGGACGTTGTGTGGTTGTGTAATACATTGCAGCTGGATGTGCAATACATAAGAATTGCTGTAACCATCCTGGTAAAACACTTCTGTGAATGAGATGCCCACGCTTTTGAAGCTCATTCTTTGAACTAAGATTAAATGAAGTTAACTTTTAAGACTGATCCCCAAAGAGGTTTCTTAGCAAAGGCCGATGATTAATTGTGGTGATCTTTTGACTAAGTTTCCTTAATCTGTTCCTTTTTGTTTTTCATGAGACACTGCCAATAAGGTGCTGCTAGCTCTTTTCACGGCAGAGATGCTGCTGAAGATGTACAGCCTTGGTCTCCAGGCCTATTTTGTGTCCCTCTTCAACCGCTTTGACTGTTTCATTGTGTGCGGAGGAATCCTGGAAACGATCCTGGTTGAGACAAAGATCATGTCACCGCTGGGCATTTCGGTTTTGAGATGTGTTCGACTCCTAAGAATATTTAAAATCACAAGGTACTTTATTGCTTCTTTGGGACTGAAGGAGGGCTACTGCTCAGTGCACAACATATATAGGTACAAGTCACTCACATCCCTGGTGTTTTTCACTTTTTCTACCACTAATTGGGTAGTGAGAGTGTAGGTTAACAGTCCTTATCTTCTGCCATCTGTAATGGGATGGGGAGGACTGTACAGACTGGATATCCCTGATGTGAATGAGAAGGATTGGTGAGGAGCCTGGCATAGGGAGCTGGAGACACTTGATACCATGCAAATTGTTAAACTGAAACCTGGAATGGTAATGCAAGCTGAGATTGGGCTCTTATGGTTCCCTGCAAAAGTCAAAGTAAAACTAAAACAGCAGATAGCCTTGTGACCTTCTCTGATGCTTTCTGGGGACAGAGAGGAGCCTGAAAAACTTCCTTGAGCTAAAACAACATTTGACTGAGGAGCCCATGCCAACTCCAGTAGACTCAACAGTGGCCTGAGCGGGAGATTGTGTCAACACCAGCAGCTATAGGCGAAGGATGTTGCCAGCTATTCCCCTTCAAAGGAGTCCATCATGAAGCAGCAGCTTTACGAACAAGCCAGACTTCTTCCAGATTCCAGTATCCCATCTTTTTCCTTTTCATTCTTTCTCCTGTCCCTCTGCATAAAGGCACATTTAATACATGAGTAGTAAACAGGCACTACTTCCTGAGTCAGGTACCTCCAAAAACACCAGCTTGGTTTGGCAGGGCTTTTTCAGCTTGAGGGGAGGTTGTAGGAGAGATCAGCTCCAAACTTAACCAGATGGGAACTCTTGCAACTAATTTTACCCAAGTGCTTACCCCCACTAGCACAAGGTCTGCCTTTTCCCATGTGGGCACCAGTCAGCACCTTCTAAAAAGCTTGACTGAGGTGGTGAAAGAGTGAGTTTTCTGCATGCTCAGCTATGGAAATGTCCCTAAAATTGCTGTAACACACCTCTCCAAAGGAAACATCTGACAAATTTGAGATAAAAACACGCAGCACATGAGGAAAACAAGGCCAAAACTGGAAGACAGTCAAGATGGCAGAGCTGAGAGGCAGAAAAAAACAACAGACTTGGACTTGTTCATCATAAAAGATTTACCCTTAAAGCTTCTGAGCCTCAGCTCTCTGGTAGGATGGATGGTTATGGTTTTCAGGGTCAGATGACGGAGACAGAAAATCAGTTTACAGTCTCAGAGAGAGAGGCCAAAGCAAGCCTACAACTATTAGAATAGGGGGGAAAAAAAAGTAGTCTGTTTAGACTCGTGTTTATAGAAGAGGGGAAAACGTTCCAGCTAACAAGAGTTTCCAGCCAGAAAGGCATCTTTGCTCTTTCAGAAATAGTGGGGATCTCTGGTCTGCTGACTGTTTTTCCTGGATCTTTGGGTCTGAAAGCTATCATCACCAAGTCCCAGGCCTGGTTTCTGAGGAAACCAGGAGCTGTTTCAGGCATTGGGTAATCAGATACACCCAGGGCAACATACCAATAGCTATAAAAGCATAAGCTTCAACATAGCATCCTGGAGAGGTCATTGTTTTTTCAAGACATTTCTCCACTCCTACACAAAATATATAAGCTAACTGAGAGAATTCTTTAATAGAAAGGCAAACACTGAGAGAATATCATTAATGCTTTGAGCTGTTGAAGTACTCAAATATTCCTAAAGCTTCTGGAAGAGATGTAATGATGGAACCAACCAGCAGTAGGACTAGTTATATTTGCCTTCATTCTGCAACACAATTAAAATACAATTTTTCATGGAAACAAATGTTACCTGGAATATGTCTCCTGCAATTTGTGCATGGGTCTATGTGTAAAACACAGAGATGAGGAACAATTCATAATGCATAATATATTAATCAGATTTTGCCTTCTTTCCTGTTCCTGAAATATTGGCAAGTAGGTTGCAGTAGTTTCAAATTTATCTGTGTTGTAATTATTCATAATTTTCTTCATGATTTCTTCCCTCCGTGGGTGAAGTTCACCCTCATGTGGAAAGCCCTAACACAAGCCTCCAAAGCAGTATTTTAGGCCCACTCATGTCTTAATGCAGGAGAGAATATTCTGGCCCTAAAGCAAAACTTCTGCCTTGATGTTCTCTGGTAAATTACAGATTTTTCCATTATTCACTCAGCTCTAAATACAATGATGATTTATTGATGGCATTATCAATACTGGTGCAAAGGTAATACAGAAAGATACAGTACTAGAAAAGTGGGAGGAGTAGGAGGGGTGATAGGGTAGTGTTTTGTGTCAAATATATATTCATCAGCAATGACAGGGGGACATACAGTAGAGGTAAAAATGGTGATAATCAAGGGCATTAAAAAGGCACAAAGCAGGAAAATTACTCTGGTGAGAATATATCAGTAGGTAGCCTGTTCTTCATATATTTGGGTGGATTTTCCATGATAAACACCAAGCACAAAAAATTCTGTATGCATCAAGATGATACAATTCTAGGAGAAACACAAATATAGCTCCCTAATAGAATAGAAGCAAATAAAGACACCATCAGATGAACAATGCATCATTTTAGAAACCACATTTAGAATTTCAAGAGCAAACATTTCTTCCAAAATTATAAATACATTAGACAAGTAGACAATATAATCTGTTTGTTTTATTCTCCCTAATTTTTAAAGTGCTGTGCAGAACATCTCCCTGTTTGCTATGAGAAGACAAATTATTTTCTCATTGTAAATAGTCCTTTACTGCTTTATAAACCCCACACATAGTCCTTTATATTTAAAAAATAAATCTTATCATTTGCAACAGCATACAGAAAGTTGATGGTTTATACCTAATCCTGCCACTAGATATGTCACTGTTAACTGTAGGGAGAAGAGACATGGTGTCTTTTTTTTGTACCTGCTTTCAAAGTAGTTTTATATGGGATGAACAGTGTGGGAAGCTTTCATACTATGAGACTGCCAGCTGTTGCTACTGTTTTAAGCTCTGCATCTATGATTGCCAGTATCATTAAGACATTGTGGAAGGCAATGGAGAGAGAGGAGAGGGAAGAGAATAAATGAACGTGTTAAATTCTAATCCAGTTCTGTGATTGATTATTGTGTGAGATGTTGAACAAACCATTTAACTTCTCTGCATCATTCCCCCACTTTGAAACAGGGATCATAATCACATCCTGCTCACTGGTGTTTTGCAGTGCCCCATTCACTGGCATCCTCAAGGGTCTGAGATCTGCAAGTGGGGGCTGTTAAGAAGCACATTCATTTCCCTACAAATCTGAGGCAGCAGCAATGCTTTCTGTCATATTTCCCATTATCTGCTGCCTGGTCCAAAAGTTCCGATTCCATTCAGCAGTACCGTGTTTTTCCTTTGCAGTAAGTTATTAACCGGGGCGGATGAAGTATTGAGAGACTTTTCTTTGTCTGGGCTTCAGCCATTGCTGACTTGAAAATCTCGTGTTTCATTGAGTAATCCCAGATCTCACTTTGAGGGAGCGTTCATGTTAGTTCTGCAACCACCTAATGTGACAGATGGTAACGTCAGGTCAGACTTGCAGGTCAGGCTTCTAGGACCCTGAGATAAGGCAATTGTTATTTTCACATCTTAGTCAAGTCAAGCCTTTCTTATCCTCTCCTTTTTCTTTTTGTTTCTCCACCCGTCCACCCCCAACCAGTTTATTTACTTTTCTAATGGTTCTGTATTTCTAGCTAGCACTCAGTACACAGACAAAACAGCACTAGTCTTATCACCAGGCCATCTCAGTTAATTGCTTTAAGTTTGATGGTCACATAAGAATCTGAATCTCAGGTATTGAGCCATTTTTAAGAAATGGAGAGCTGATAGAAGTCTGCACAGTTGTTTGCTGAGATAGCAATGCATTTAAGCTTAATGTGAGTCACTGGGACTGATCAGATGTGTAGCAGCTTTACTGTATGCTCCTTAAGGGCACTGCTAGAAAGACCTAGAAAATGTGTATCCTGGCTGACATTGGAGGACTTGGAGAGATATTCTGGAGGCCATCAACTTCTGCTTTAAGGATGCTGAATTCATTCGACTTCCACCAGAAATTAATTTTTCCCTTTTCCCGTGTCACTTTCCCTTCTTTCTAAAGTGTGAAAGTATGTGAACTGTAAGCATAAATGCACACACAGTGAGCTGTTACATTGCACATTCCGTGCAGATATTTGGTGGCACTGAGCCCAAAAGCTGCCATGCCCTTACCTTTGCTCTGTAGTTTTTTGTTGCTCATCTCTTTAATTGCAGTTAAACTTTAAAGCACTCTAGTTTTCTCTGAAGTGCTGAAACTGGGCTGGAGGGAAAACATCACAGTTATCTTTGAAGCTCAGTCCTTGGAGATGAACCAGTTGCTGAACTTCAGAGGACATGGCAGTGTCCCTCTGCAGATCTGATTGCTAACCTTCATAAAGTGATTGGGCTGCTCAGGCAGTCCTGTCTTCCATGGAACAAGAAAAGTATTCTTTTTACACTGTCACTTTAAAAATATTAATTTAACTGGGATTTTAAGAACTCTTGTCTCTAATGGTTCGATTACCTTCAGAAAAAATTACATTTTGAAGGATCGGGCTTCCTCAAAAGAGCCAGAGCACTAGACATGTATGCCATCCTTCTTACGTGGAACTCTTTCTTCAAGGTAAATATGGTTAGAAATGCAGAGTCCTCTCAGTAAAGAAATGTTCAGTGTTATGGGCTTTGGGAGGAGGGCCTGGAGGACATTGGCCATGGTGGAATCTCAAAGTGTGGTGCTAGGCGAGGTAGGAGGAAGACCCAGAGATCACAGGCAAACATTACTGGCTTGCTGACCTGTGAAAGCTGTTGAAGCTTGCTAGCAATGTGCTTCAAAATGAGGCAATTTGAAGATGACAGCTAATCTTCAGCCCAGTCTGAAAGCTCTGCCACACTAAAAGCATAAGAGAGAAGAGGCCATGACCAGCTAAGCAATAGAATAGGAGTAGTTGAGCAGATGCAAGTTCAAAGTGGAAATTGCTTCATGGGCAAAAAATTTAGGAATTTTTTCTGAAGCCTCTTTGCGACTCGTGACTGCCGTGCAGACTGGCAAAGAATACAAGCAAGCTTAGATGCTGCAGCAATCATGCTGCTGGCATCTCTTTGAACCCTGAAGTGGAACCAGAAGGGCAAGAAAGATCCTTTCTCTGCATCATACATGACTCTGAACTGGGCACAAGCCTGAACACACTGGGAGAACAGTTCTTAAGCCATCCTGTCTCTTGAATGAAACCCTTCAAAATGTTCTGCAGCCTATTTGAGGAAGGATAGTAGGTTTGATACTCAAAGAAAAGCAGTGATGGTGTGCCCTTCCAAATGGATGTAGATCTGGAGTCTCTTTTAGAGTCCACGTAAAAGGACCATTAATATCTTTCTCATTCCTCTCAATCCCAAAAAGCCCAGCAACTTCTCTCTGTGAGTGAGCCCAAGCATATACTCACACACACCAGATTTTGGGCAAGTTCATATTCGCATCCAAAGAGTTGTTTCCCCATCTGTTCTTGTTGGTTATTGCAGGCCATTCTCTGGAGTGAGGTATTCTGGCTGCCATAACATCTGTGAGTGTTGTAATGAGGTTGGTTAGAATGTAACTCACTGAAGCAGCAAGAACTAATCACTGTATATTGATATAAGATGTGCAGAGCCTTAGATGGAGAGTGCTGTAATAATCTTCTGGGTGTGCGTATGGAGTGGGGGGTGGAGGGAATTGGATATGTACACGTGTGGTAGTAAAATTACTCATTAGCTGCAGTAGGTCTCATTATCTTAGGGAAGCACATCAATGATTCACTGCTTAACAGAGTGTTTGGAAATGCCTGCTTGTATGCAGAAGGCAGCCCGAACCAATATCCTGTACAGTCCATGAGCACCTGTCTCAGATTGAGGGAATTTTAACTGCTTCTATTTTCTCTCCCAGATATTGGAACTCCCTGAGTAACCTTGTGGCTTCACTCCTGAACTCAGTTCGCTCCATTGCCTCCCTGTTGCTGCTTCTCTTCCTCTTCATTATCATCTTCTCGCTCCTGGGGATGCAGCTCTTTGGTGGCAAGTTTAACTTTGATGAGATGCAGACCAGGAGGAGTACATTTGACAACTTCCCTCAGTCCCTCCTCACAGTGTTTCAGGTAAGGGCATGAGTGGTCCCAGTGGGGCCAACACTTTGTGTGTATGTGGGGTGAGACAGGTCCTGCACCCTTCCCCTGCAGCCTGACAGTCCCCAGGACTGGACAGCACACTAACAGCTCCAGGAGCAAGGTGCCACACTGTGCTGCCAGCATAGGGTATGCCCTCCCAAAGTGGGGACCAAAGATAAAACCTCTGTGTGTTCCAAGGCCACCAAGTCTTATTAGGGTAGGGCAAGAGAAAAGCCATTGTCATGTCCCAGGGCAGCAAGCCAAAGCCCAACTGTCCTCTCCCCTCCACTGTACTGGGGAACAAAAATCTGCTCACAGCACCACAGAAGTAATCAAATGGCCCTCAAGCCAACTGCAGTTTTGGGAGTGATCCACCAAGAGCATGAGGATCGTGATTTCATTCACATGCAAAACGAAGGGAAGTGGCAGGGAGTGCTGTGCTGAGGGCAGTGCTACAGGTTGTGCAGCCTGTCTGAAACAACAGACATGTGGGAGGGAAATGCCTGGAAAAAGTGGGAAGATTCGAACAGAGTTGTGTGGGAGAGCCGTTTGCCTTCAGCCATCATCTTCAAGGGGACATCTGTTTGGGTTTTTTTCACACTTTGAACGCAGGACTTCTTTGCATGCTCCTTGTTCTGTGGTTTGTTTTTCGTTTTTTAATTTAATTTTCTAGATGGACACAACCAGAATCTCCAACCATCCTGGGGGAGGGGGTGCTCTTTAGGACAATAGATATCTTTGTGTTAATGGGGTTTTCAAATTCTCTGTGTGGTCTAACACTGTATCCCTTATTGGTGGGAATGTGTCATTTAGATCCTGACTGGGGAGGACTGGAATTCGGTGATGTATGATGGGATCATGGCTTATGGCGGCCCCTCTTTTCCAGGAATGTTGGTCTGTATTTACTTCATCATCCTCTTCATCTGTGGAAACTGTATCCTTTGATGCTACTCTTTTCTGCAAGAGGGGCTGAATTTAAAGCCACCATTTACTTTGTCATGTCAGAAAATAATGAGTTTCATATCTCACATTTTTACCTTTTCCCTAGGTCTGAATTCTGGCTTTACACTGCCTGAAGTTAAACAAGTTTGTTTAATTTTAGCTAGTGCTAAGGCATATAGACAGTTGTAAGAGCCAGCTACGTGCCAGTTCCACGTGCTAGCTTTTATTTTATATTTTCACATGTTTAGTGGTTTTATTTTTCATTCTCCTTAATTCTGTCATAGGTTTTCATTCCTGACTTCTTCAGAAACTAATCTATGTGTGTTCCTACTGTACTTACTGCATATTTTTTGCTTCAATTGCTTTTTTAGTAATATATTCCGTGTGCTTTCATCCAAACCTTATGTGGAATAAAAATATATATCTACAATATGCTATGTACAAATGCTGTAATAAGAGTAACATATGTTTGACATAATTGATTTATGTGAGATCATGCATTAATTCATGTGTAAACTCACAGGACCCATGTTCCATTTCAGTTGCTGCAATCTGTGTGTTCTTCAAACAGAAAATCCTGTGCTCTGTTATCTTCCAGCCTATGCTGGTCTTAAGTAACTTGAATTCTCTCTGGCTTCAAGGTGAGGTGAGGGCACTGTTCATATCCCAGGAGGTACGAAGCACATTGCATGATTAGGCTCTGAGTGTCTCTTCACAGCAATTTGCATATAACACAGAGCTGTGGTTCTGTTCCATATCTCAGTTTGCTCCAAATTTGTCCATGTTTAGTTTCTGCTTCCCTAATAAATGGCCCTCCTGTGTCAGAGGTGACATTTCATTTTATACTGATGCTTCTATAAAGCCACCTTGTGGACTCAGCCCAACTCTTCTGGCCTTTGTTCATAATTCAGATCTCTCAAACCCTGTTATTTGACATTTCAGTTGACCTGCATGCCCTCACTTCAAAGTGAGATGGTGCAATTCCACTTATCTGAAGGTCAAGGTAGGCAATCTTCCTGACAGCTTAAAAAAAAGCTACAATTTGGATCTCCTTGTGAAAATGTGAGCCAAGTCTACATGCTGGCTGACTTTGGAGCCATTAGACCTTGGAACCCAGGGAGGGGGGTGTCTGTGTTTCCAGGCTGAGCCTTGAATCGAGGTTTGCTTAAAAGTTATCATGGTGTAATAAGACCTAAGCTCAAGAAATTTATAAAACAAGCTGATATTCAGATTTGTAACACAAGACCTGAACACTGACTCGTAACACAAGAAAACAGTTGTGATTCCTTGCCCTTGAGCTACACAGGCATGACTGGCCATGCATGGACTCTCTGCTAGGAGATGGCAGAGTTGTCAACTCAACTCTTCACTGTCCAGACTAAATTAACCTCAGAAATGCTCATCAGAGTGCTATACTTGCCGTACATAAAATCCATTCACGTGACCTAAGCTGTCAAAGATGCAAAGCATTTAGTGCTCCCCTTATCTTCTGTGAGATTTGTTGCACAAAGTGATACTCTTTTGGGATGTTGGAAACTAAAATATGAGCCTGGATATGTTTTATATCAGTCGTTCAGTTGCAAAATTTTGGAAACCCACAGTGTGTTAACTGTGCGGATGGAAGGTGTAGGTTTGTGCATGCTGGATATGCACATCCTGAGCAGTTGTGTGAAATGGAAGTTTGGAAAATCCAAGACACATGATGACAGGTTGCTAAAAATTTTCAATTAAGAAACCCTTGGTATAATCTTTTCCTGCAGTTTTCAAAGCCAGTTTTCTTTAAGTACACACAAACAGATATCCTGCTGAATGTATTTTTGGCCATTGCTGTGGACAACCTTGCTGATGCTGAGAGTTTAACATCTGCACAGAAAGAGGAGGAAGAGGAAAAAGAAAGGAAAAAGCTAGCAAGGTAAATCCATTTGCATACAGCTATCTGCACTCATGTGTATATAGCACATGTAATTACACAGGATATCCTGTAATTACACAGGATACATATACATAGATATATGATGCATATATGTGAGTATATGTTATATGTATGTTTATCTTCTCTGTGTGTGTATATAGGTTATACATATGTGATGAATGTAATTATGTATGGAATTATATATATAAATTTTTATGTAAAGGAATTCACATTGTAAGACAAGAAAGTGCCGTGAGCTGGGAGTCCCCACAGTTGCAGTGATGTGAGCAGAGAAAAGGAAGTCTGGGTGACTGATGAGCTTTCAGAGCATTAGTAGAGAAGGAGTGTGAAATGGTGTCAATGTTACAATCCCATTTGAATCTCCCTATTATCTTCCAATTGCTTTGGGCCACAAAGCGTATTTTCAGACTGTCATTCCCACGACAAGATTCAGCAGCTTCCTTTTCTTTTGATGCCACATGCTGTTCTTCTCATGCCAGTTCTTTTAGTGTTTCCACAGACACTTAAGAGGCACGAGCTGGATGTGGAGCTTCTCTGTCATTCCCAGCTGCCAACAGCAGGGAAGCCTCTCCTTACTGGTTATTTCCATTCACTGTCTTCCAGGCTGCTTGGAGGGGATCTCTTGTGCAGATCTTTCTGTTTCATCCTGCGTGCTACTCAGCAGATTTCCCTCTCTCTGGGAGTGCAGAGAGGGGCAAAACCTTTGTAGGCAACTGAGGGGAAGATAAAAGATGAAAATGGTCCATGCCTTTGTCATTGGGTGAACAAAGAGATCTCTGCTGACAGACCTAGAATATGCATGTGCACAAACACGCAGGCACATACTTCCCTCACATGCACACACACACACACACACACAAACACACTCACATGCCGTTGAGAAAGCTACAAAATAAAGGACACTATACAGAATTAGATCAGAGTCTCTGCCTTTGCCTGTGGATGAGGACAAGGTGGAGCCACTTGGCTCAGAATGGAGATGCCAGCTGATTGTTCTCATGGTGTGTGCTGTATTACATGAAGTCCCTAAAAGGGAAACAAGCTTTTCACCTTTGTAACTCTTTGCTTTTTATCTTGTGAAATTGTTAGAACTGCAAGTCCTGAAAAGAAACAGGAGATGGAAAAAACAGCTGTGGAGGAAGAGACAAAGGAGGAGAAAATTGAACTGAAATCGATCACTGCTGATGGAGAATCCCCACCTGCTACCAAGGTAAGGTCTGCTGCCAGCCAGGCACTCTCTGTGCAGTGATGGCATGAGCAGCTTGGGTTTCTGAGAGAATGAAAACTGTCTGCCTTGTCTGATAAAGGCTCTGATGCTTCTCTTTCCATTTCTCTCAGATCAATGTGGATGATTATCAGCCCAATGAAAACGAAGAAAAGAGCCCATATCCCACAACGGAAGCACCAGGTATACATCTTCTTCCTCTTATCCCTGATTTGACAAAGAGAAGCTCCAGTTGCTAATGCACATAAAGCCAAATTGTGGTAGCAGGCATGCTGAACATGTACTGCTTTCATGATGGGACAGAGTGATATGCTTGCCTGTGTTTGCACAGGTGTGGACTTGGTCCTTTGTAGTCCCTTGCAGTCATCTTTCATTTAGTTCTCTGTAAAGCTCTTTATTGGGAAATGCAGAGCTTTCCAGAGAACCAAATCAAATCATATAAAAATCTTTGGATTTGAAAATATACATTTGACTTTATTTTCAGTGTGTTTTTCCGTACTCAATGGTCAGGGAGACTCACAACAGATAGTCATAAAAGGGAAAGTGTCGAATGCCTTTTTGTGCTGTTTTCTAATCAAAAAGGACAGTGTGACATTAAAATAACTCTAATGGCTTAAGATCTCAGCATAGAATGGGAGGAATCAAACTATAGCATTAGTTAGGCTGATTTTCAAGTCAATTGGGCCTAATTAACATCATCCTCAGATACCTGAAAGATTGGTTGAAGAAATCTCAGAACTTCAAGCAGTTTTTCTTCAAGAAATCCTGAATGGGGGTGGGGTTGGAGCTAGTCAGTTCAACTTCCATTCTTGGAAAAGTGTTTGAAAAAATGATTAAACAAAGTATATGACTGCAAGATAAGGAGATGACTAGCAGCCAACACAGATTTGCCAAGAGCAACTCACATCAAACCACCCTGATTTTCTTCTAGAAGGGGCTGAAAATACTGGTACGCAGGAGAAAAGAAGTAGGTGTCGTATTCTTTTACACTTTGCTAAGGCTTCTGACCAATTCTTGCAGCATTCCCATAAGCTGGCTAGGAAATTATGGTCTGGATGATTGTGAGAGAAATTGTTCCAACCCTTTATGTGGAGGGTATTGATAGCCCAAGTGAGCCTCTACAACCCAAAAGCCTGTCTAGAGTTCAGTTCAGTTCACTGTTAATGACCTGAATGATGGAAGAGGCAATATGCTTATTACATTTGTAGATGACATGGAGCTAGGAAGGACACGAAGCATGCTGGAGGGCAGCATTAGAATTCAAAGAGCTGTTGAGGTCCTGGATAAATGGTCTAAATAAAATTGAAAGTGCCAGGCTCAATACGTAGACAGGAATAAACAATTCACAAATAAAGGATCTTAGGTGACAGCTAGTTAGGTAACAGTCCTTGAGAAAAGAATCTCGATCTTGTGATCAAAAGCTCAACAGTTTGCCAGCAACAGTTAGCTGTCTTTCAAAAGGCAAGCAAGTAGTGAGATTTATAAACAGAGAAAACAAGACATTTTTATGCAGTTATGGGCTTCTTTTAAGTGGTCAGTGAAAGCTAATCAGAGCAAAGCAATTGTTCTATTGTGTTCTCTGCTGGAATATCATATCTCATTTTGGGTGCTCTGATTGGAAAAAGTATAGAAGAGAATGGTGAAAACAATGCTAGTAGGAGGCAAGAACTAAGATTGAATGAACTGTGATAATCTGAGTTAGGAAAGGCAGGAGAAACACCTTCAAATGCATAAAAACCTGCTACAGGTAGGAGGGAAATTATCTCCATTATCAAATGATACATTTAAGATTCACACCAGAGAGAATTTTCTAATGGTGAGGCTAGAAAAGATCACAGAGATGGCTGTGGAATTCCAGCATCACTGAATGCTGTTAGGAACAGGTCAGAAAAATGTCTTCCAGAAAAGGCTCAGATATAATAATTAATTGATCCTGGCCTGGCATAAGCATGAACCAGAAGGCCTTTTGTGGTCCTTTCCTGCTCTGCTCTTACGTGTTTCTATGATTATGTAACAGGCTATAATAGGTTATGAAACACATTCTCTTCTATTCCATGATTCCTAATAAATAAATGTCTGATAAAAGGTTGATGTGGCAGGGTAAAAAAGAACACAATAGTTCATTTTAAGTAGATGGGCAAGGGTTTCAGACAAGCAAAATGGAAAACTGTTCATGGCATTTGACTTTCAGTACAGAAAGTCCCCACATTTGCTATACTTATGTTCTTCCATATTTATAGCCAATTTATCAGGAGTAGAATGTGGTTCCAACTCTATGCAATAGTGTTTTAACATTGCGTGGGGGAGATGCCTCTGGCTTTAATCTTCCCATCACCTCTGTCAGCACAGGCACTTACTGGACACATATCCCCAGTTGCTAAGGGGTTTGCAGGAGTCTTTAGTTAGAAGGACAAATTAAAACAGCTTGGTACAGTTCTGTTTCAGTTTCTCAGCTGGCCTGGATTTGCAGGCCATTACATTTTTTTCAAGTGAAGCAACAGTCATCTGTATCGATTTTAAGTCTACTGCTAATAGAATTGGAGTTTAGTTGCCTTCTGTGGATAGCTTAGAAATAGTCCAGCATATGAAATATGTGACAAAAACTACATCTACATTCATTTTTTGTCATTCAGCCATGCATAGAATTAGAGTGTGGAAAATTAAGTGAAAACACTTTTAACTCCTGCCTTGGGGTGCCAGTCCCTGGCTTAATATACTTTTGAACACAACCTAAAATTTGAATGGATGATCAGGTTTTCTCCTGTTTCCTGTTAGAAATGCAAAGGGACACCATCTTGGTTACTTTGTTCTTTGTGAAGAGTGAAGTTGATCTCTTACAGCTCACAAAATTACCTGACCACTTCTTTCAGACTTCATGGAAGACAACCATAAGGCTCAGATGCCAGTAAAGTTTTGTAAATCCCTTATTACACCAGATTTACCATAATCGTCTGTTCCATTCTGCTGTATAAAGCTCAGAAAACCAGGGTACTCTCAGAGCTGATATGACCTGTCACCTCTGCCTTGTGTAGTTGCTTCTGGAGAACAAGGCTTCAAGGCTTCCCCCAGCACTAGCAAGCAAGAATTTCCCAATCCCCACATGTATCCCTACCCAGTTCCCTTGTGGCCATCTGACCAGCCCAGAATCCTTCTGCTGATTGCCAATCAGTCCAGCTGTGGTACAGGAGGCACTGTGCAGCCATATACAGCCCATCTGGGAACACACCCTTTCCTACCCACTTGCACATGGATCCATTTTCAGCTGTACTTTAAGTGACACATTCTATTGTTTCTTAGATGCAGTCAGTTGGTTCTACCTATTTTCTGTTTCTGATTTAAGCTGTTAGTGCCTGTGACGTTTCCATGGCTGTGTACCATTCCATCCCCTGAAAACATCCTTCACCCTAATCCAGTGTTCAGAAACAATTTGAAATGGTCACCTCATTTTTTTTTCTTTATTCTTTCAACCTACCTTGTTTGGGCTCTAATTTGTTTCTGCTTCTCAACCAGTTTTCTCAATAACCTCTTCTGACTCTATTTGCTACACGGTGTTGCTCATAGGCCCCAGAGTACCCTGTGTGCTTGCAGCTCCTCAGATCACCTAGCCCCTTTTTTTGGAAGGACAGACTAGTTCTTCCAGAGATTTGTGTACACTGGAAGAATTATTATGATGATATGTTTATTATAAGAAGACAGGGAGCTAGTCTTGCAGTCTGGTACAGAAATAGACAAAGAATTCGGAACGTCAAATGAAGGTAAAAGCTTGGGGATGATTCATGGGAGCTTGGAGCAAAGCAATGTCCTTATACGAGAGTTCTGGTTTTCGTACAGTAAAAAAAAAAATCCCCATCATCAAATTTCTCACTGATGCTGCACTGTAGCCTGTTTGTGTTTGTCTTCACAGCCAAAGAACTTTTGCTTCTACAAATGTGAGCAACTATGCAGGTTCTATATGCAGGTAGATACATTAGGAACTAACGTGAGGTTGTTCTCATGTTATTCTTTGCGAGCTGGGGCCTCGCTATT
Source organism: Neopelma chrysocephalum (assembly GCF_003984885.1). NCBI lineage: Eukaryota > Metazoa > Chordata > Aves > Passeriformes > Pipridae > Neopelma > Neopelma chrysocephalum. The sequence goes on from NW_020897714.1 coordinate 29,509,083, forward strand.
TCCTTTCTTCTTTGCCCCAGACTCTGCTTTAAGTGAAAGATATTTAGAACATTATTCGTTATCTGTGGCTGAGGAACTGAATGTGTTTTTCAGTCTGAAGGTATGTGGTTGCCAGAATCATTAATATATTTCTTGCTGAATGGCAGACAGGAGAAAAAGAGGAGAGGAGCAATGTTCTTTATGGTCTTCATGGGGCTGACCCTTTTGCTAAGGGTCCATTTTCCTGAGGCATTGTTCCATATCCATTTAGAAGGGTATTTAAGCATTCCTCTGAGTAAAAGAAGTAGAATGATCCAATAGTGAAGGTGCAGAACAGGGACTCAGAATACTAGTCTTTTTAAGTAAGAATCTCAAATATCCCACATGGGCAGTGGTTTTCTGGCCTGGTATAGAAGAAAAGGAATTTTTTACATCACTCATTGTCAGTCTGCTCTGAAACCTGTAGGTAAAAGGTACAAGTGCAAAGTATGGAATATTGTATAAATATGAGCATTGACATTAACACCTGTTTTACAAGTACTATGTAAAAATGTACTTGTAAAAGAATGTTTCTTTAACTAATAAAGCCTGTATAAAGAGTATTATAAAGTATATTACACATTAATTGAGCTGTTAAAAAATAGACTAACTGAATGAGTACAAACTCTATGTACCAGCTCAAACATTTATGCAAAGATCTATCAAGTGAATTTGAGCTGAACTCTTGGTACTGGAAGTGTAAAGAAAGAATCCTATTTGCATGTAATAATGGCATGCATTCAAAAAGGGCACTTTTCTCCTGTCTCTGATATCTAGATTAGGATCTGTGCTGTTTCATCTGTTCTTTCTGATGTGTCCTGTAACCAGATCAAGTACCTCACCCTGAAGGAACAGTCTCTTCCTGGAATTTATCTCCCTTTATGAACTCGGGATGAACCTTTTAACTAGAGTTTCCTCCTTTGCATTGCCTGGAAGACGAACCAGCTTCATCTAACCTGTCGGACTCCTTTCTTAAAGTACTTTTTTCTGTCCTGCTGATTAAGCAAGAGGATTGGGATCTTTTAAAACAGCAAAATCCTATCATGTTATTTACAAAACAGCATCTGACTTCAGCAGGTAGAAGGAATCCTCAAAGGTGGAAGCTTCTCTTTCGCATAACCCTTAGACCCCCTCTCTGCACTTTTTATCCCAAGGTTGCTCGTTGTTCAGCACGCGGCCTGGAGATCTGCTCCAGAGGCATCAGGTTCAAGGCTCTCGGCACTCTCAGCCTCTTTCCCGCCTTTTTAATCTTCCCCCCACTAAATTATGAAAGAGGACAATTTTAAGACCTTCTGATCGGTGTCATTCGGTGTGCCCATGCTCAGTGTTTGCTCTGGGGTGTACATGCACTCATCCAGACACAATCCCAGATGTGGCAGTGGCTCCATGCAGATCCTCACAAATAGGAGAAAAACAGATCTTGATAAACTGGAGGAATGGTCTGAAGAAAAAAAGATGCAGTTCAATAAGGATGAGATCCAAGTGACACTCCTGGGAATAGTCAGTGGCAGAAATGCAGAGGGGGAGTGACAGCCTAGACAGTTGTTCTGTGATAAATAATCTGTACTTTGTGCACGTCAGAAACTGATGGCAAATTAATGCCAGAGTGTAATGAAAAGTGCCCATGAAGGACATTTAAGCAGGAAGATAGTATAAGATATAATAAGTATTCCAACTCTCCTGCACCAGTAAAACCTCAACTGCAGATTAATCCTGCACATAATCTGGAAGCAAGTAGCAAGAGTGATCAGAGACCTGGGGAACACAGCACCTCAGGAAAGACTGTTGCTGTTTTGCTCTAGGATTAAGATATTCTCACAGAGGCATGTTAATTGTCCTCGAGTATGTAAAAGCCTTCTGCAAGAGGGATGCAATTCTCAATTTTCTGTGTGGGTGGAAAATAAGAAAACAGATACTGGATTTAGACCATAGCAAGAAAGGTACAAGTGAGTCATTAGAAGCTTTTTTTTTTTTTTTTTTTGCGGTAAGGTATCTGAGGAGAGTGTTGTGAGAATATTGTGGGTTTACCAGCATTAATGGTTTTACAGAGAGACTAGATCAATGTTTGCCAGGGCAAGCACTGGGCAACAAATGCTGCCTTGGGAGAAGGAAGTGGACAAGGAACCTCAAGTTTTAGCATCCTATTTCAATGGTTCTTAGCTTTTAGCTCTAGTTATGACAGAGACAAATGGCCCAGCACTGCAGAATGGGTTATATTCTGCATTAAAAGACAAAAATGTTTCTTGCAGCAGAGGAAGATGAAGAAGAACCTGAGATGCCCGTCGGCCCTCGGCCTCGCCCAATGTCTGAGCTGCACCTCAAGGAAAAGGCTGTGCCCATGCCTGATGCCAGTGCTTTTTTCATCTTCAGTCCTAATAACAGGTATTTAAGAGACTGCTTAGCTGGAAGAAGGAGGCAAAGAGCAGGTACCCCTTTCGTGTTGGGCCCCAAAGGTGCAGAGCTCCCTTTCAGCAGTTCATACCAGAGACCTTCTTTGACCCCTCTCTCCTTTAAAGGCCCTGGCATGAAATCCTCATGAAAGCACAACTGTAGGGACCGCCCTGACAATATTCAGTAGGAGTTCATGGCACCTGCAAAGCTGACTGAAGACACAAATCAAGAAAGCTTCAGAAATAAGGGACTTGGAGGCAAATCAGTAATTGGAATTCCCCTACATATTCAGGTCCAATTGCAAGAGAGCCATCATGCAATTAATCAAGTGTGAGGTAGGAGCTTCCTGTCCTAAGGGCTGCTCAAAATCCACTCCCAGTACGGAGTTCACGTGTCTCTGCTCATTGCTGCACATCAAGAATGAGTATAAAAGAAAAATTAGGAAGAGGAGGAGGAGAGTCCATAGCTCTGAGGGAAGTCTAAGGAGAACATACTTTCCCATGGGCTCCTGCAATCCAGCTTCACGTTGTGCCACCTGTCTTTCCAAAATATCTGTGCAAGGCTAGTACTGTGAATGGAGGGTTGTTATGACACAGGGGAATTTATCTTTCCAAGGGTACAGAAATGAGCTCACTGCCCACTGGTCTGTGCAGGATCATGTATCACAGTATCTCTCTTGAGGGCTCAGCATCCAGACACAGCCCCAGAGCAAGATAGGGCTGTAAAAGCACTGTTGAATTCAGAGCCAGTTTTTCCACAACAGAGCTTGTGCCACTCCTCCTTGGGTACGTGTAACAGGGAGGGACTGAGGATGATTAGGACTCGTGGACTCTAATGGCAGCTTTGCCACCCACCCACTGTCATTTGTAGAAGAAGTAAATTAACCTCTGCAATCATCTGTAAAATTACTATAATAGGGACTGGGAGACTTAACAGCTAAGAGTAGAACTAAATAGATTAATGAAGTGCCTCTAGAATTATGCACAGGGCTGTTATGAGGTTTAACTCCTCATGTCCTGATACCAATGTATGGAAAGTGCTGTAATGGTCTCCAATAAGCAAGCTGCTATTTGATGGGAGACTTCTCCTTCTTTACCTGCTAGTTTCCCACTAAGAGCACCAAGCCTGCATGGCGTGGTGTCCTCTCAGAAGCCATTTGCAGATGCCAGCCTGCCCTATATCCATTTGGCCAGGCCTGTACCCTGTTAGCAAGGTAGACCCCCATAGCTCCTGTTAAGTGACGCTCCAGCCCCAGCTAGGAAAGACACTGGCACCCCAGAGCCTGTTTCTGCTGCTTTCCTCCCAGATGAATGAGGAATGGTTCTGTGAATGAAAGCAAGGGGTATAATTTTGGGTTGGCAGGTTTCAGACCACATGGAAATCACAAAAGGCTCTGTCAGGAGGGAGTGACTGTTCTCCATTCAAACACACCGAGCGTGAGTCCTGCGTGATGTGGAGAACCAAGGCTGCCCGGCACAGCTGCCTGGGTCCACCATTCTCCCTGCTGCTGGGGCAGAGGGAAGGTGCTCTGCAGAGCAGTACTCTAGGGCCAGTCCTGCTGGCAAAAGAGGATTGAGGGGGAAATGTTTCCCAAGTCTCGCTGTTCTTTGAGAGATAAAGTTCTGCCTCTCCTCTCTCTTGCAGGTTTCGTGTCCACTGCCATCGAATCGTTAACGATAACATTTTCACCAACCTGATCCTATTTTTCATCTTGCTCAGCAGCATCTCCCTGGCAGCTGAGGACCCCGTCCGACACCTCTCCTTTAGGAACCAAGTATGCTTCACATCCTCCTTCCCTCGCTGGGTATTAAAAGTGTGGCGTAAGCAGATCATGAGTTGAAGCCAGGGAAGGCAGAAAAGACTGCATCAGAGGCTTTGGGAGTGCCTGTCTTCTGTGATTTGTGCCTTTTGTAGGCTGTGTGTGAAATGATTGGGCTTTGCAGGGAACATGAGTCAGTGCAGAATTTGGCCTCTAGTTCATTTCAGAGCCGTGTGTAGGGGCAGGAAGAAGAGGAGGCTGAAGCAAAATTATTGTTCCCTGGGATTAAGGCGTTATAAATGAGCTGTAAAAACATTGATTGGGATACAGATAATTCTAATCTGGGGGATTTTCAGATTCCCTTTGGAACATTTACTCTGCTGCCACATGCTGTGTTTTGAACTAAAAAGCCTGATTTTTACTTTATTCACACTGGTTTAAATCAGGAGTAACATTCTTAAATTTGATGCAGTCACTCTGGGGAAAATTGATGTCATCAAGGTTAGAATCAGACTATTTGAACACAAGCTGCAAAGCTATTATTAAAGTTGAGATAATCCTCGAAAAATATGCTGTGCTCCTCTCCTTACCAGCCTGGGGGGAGAAGAGGAAGGCATTCACCACAGAGGTACATTCTCACCTTCCTTCCTGACCATTCTTATTAGCCTTTTGAAATGTTCAGTGCTCCCTTAACTTTGCCAGTGGTTGTTTCCATTAATCTGAGGTCACTGCAGAAATCAGAAGAGTCAGCAGACATATATGAGACTTCATGTCCCTGCTGTCTGCAGTGGCATTTTGGTGAAGAGTTCGCTAGGCTTGAAGAGTTTGCTAAGCTTAAAGAGTGGGACGATTTTTTGTGGTTTAATAATAAAACCTTCATTTAATGCTCCCTGAAATATCCTGGCCTGAGCATGCATTTAAACACATATGTGCATGCAGAGAAGGTGTTAGTGGCAGTTTATTCCTGAGCTTATCTCAGAGTAGCTTTGCATTTTGTCCTGAAGGATGGTGCTAAATAATACAGCCAAACCTGTGCCACCAAGGACCCCACTTGGGCATAGATGAGTGTGCCCACCGTGTAGGGATAACTGCATGTCAATGTGAATTAGTGCTGCAGCATCTCAGCTGGCAGATGGGCTTCTGACAGAGAAGATGGGCAGAGAGATTTAAATGAAAAGGAAAAAAAAAAGAAGTCAAAGCTTGTTGTCCTGGATTAAAGAGCTGAAGGTTTTGGGCAAAGAGTTGTTTTGTGTATTTGAAGCCACTGATGTTGCATGAAAATCTGTGTTTAATTTTTGCAGGTACAGATGTTTAAAGTGTATCATACAAGGGGACAGTGACAAGATGTTTGGGTTGCAAATGTGGTCTGCCTTTAACAGTAGAACAGTAAGATTGTGCCCTGCCCTGTGCCTACACAGAGGACTGGGAGGAAAAAAAAGGAAGCAAGCTGAAAGCAAGGCACCTGCCTCTGCCTTCGCTCTGAGACTTGTGCAGACCAGGGCTGCTGTTGACACAAACTATCCCAGAGCAAGGAGGCAGGAACAGAGAGCCCAGCAAAGGCTAGTGAAGAGGCTTGGACACTGCTTCTATCCTGGGGCAGGCTGGTGGCTGTGTTCTTCTGGTGTCACACAGGGCTCAAGCAGCAAATTTTTGGAAGTGCCCCCCCCAGTCTGACCAAACAGCCTTTAAAGCCCAAGTGAGTCCTAAGACTGTGTGCTCACAATATTCTCCTGTTTCCACCTTGGTAAGGTGGTTATTCATTTTAATATATTCTTGAGTAAATTCCTATTTAAATAATAATAAATATACCAGCTGATAAATGGTACTGCCTGCATAGGTGGAGCAGTGATCATTTTCAGTAGGCATGATTTCAAAGATCAGGGACATCTTTACTAGCTGCAGCTTTGGGGCCAGATTCACCACTATGTTCTAACTCCTTTGCAGTGCTCTGGTGATGTAAAGCAGCAGCAGGTACAGCTTAATCATCCACTTTAATCAAGTTTACAG